>NC_084551.2:61497500-61605000 GCF_033978685.3 Nerophis lumbriciformis | reverse complement strand
TAAAAGTGTGTGCCAAATGTTATGGAGATCTGGTGAAACACTGAAAAGTTACAAAGGATGTGAGAACTAGCAGGCATGTGAAGTCCCGCCACAGCAAAAACGTTTTGCTTGATGTCGGCCATGTTTGTCAACCAATCTTGCTCAGATTTTTCACACACTTGCCTGTATGTCTGCTAAAAGTATGTGCCAAATTTTATGGAGATCTAATTAAACACTGAAAAGTTACAACAATTGTGAGAACTAGCAGGCATGTGAAGTCCTACCACAGCAAAAAAGTTTTGCTTGATGTCGGCCATGTTTGTCAACCAATCTTGCTCAGATTTTTCACACACTTGCCTGTATGCCTGCTAAAAGTGTATGCCAAATTTTATGGAGATCTGTTGAAACACTGAAAAGACACAAAAATTGTGAGAACTAGCACTAGTTGTTAAGTCCTTCCGGTGCAAAAACGTTTTGCTTGATGTTGGCCATGTTTGTCAACCAATCTTGCTCAGATTTTTCACACTCTTGCCTGTATGTCTGCTAAAGGTGTGTGCCAAATTTTATGGAGATCTGTCGAAACACTGAAAAGCTACAACAATTGTGAGAACTAGCAGGCATGTGAAGTCCTGCCACAGCAAAAACGTTTTGCTTGATGTCGGCCATGTTTGTCAACCAATCTTGCTCAGATTTTTCACACACTTGCCTGTATGTCTGCTAAAAGTATGTGCCAAATTTTATGGAGATCTAATTAAACACTGAAAAGTTACAAAAATTGTGAGAACTAGCAGGCATGTGAAGTCCTGCCACAGCAAAAACGTTTTGCTTGATGTCGGCCATGTTTGTCAACCAATCTTGCTCAGATTTTTCCACACACTTGCCTGTATGTCTGCTAAAAGGGTGTGCCAAATTTTATGGAGATCTGGTGAAACACTGAAAAGTTACAAAGGATGTGAGAACTAGCAGGCATGTGAAGTCCTGCCGCTGCAAAAATGTTTTGCTTGTTTGTCAACCAATCTTGCTCAGATTTTTCACACACTTGCAAATGTGTCTGCTAAAAGTGTGTGCCACATTTTATGGAGATCTGGTGAAACACTGAAAAGATGCAACAATTGTGAGAACTAGCACTAGTTGTTAAGTGCCGCCCCTGCAAAAATGTTTTGCTTGATGTCGGCCATGTTTGTCAACCAATTTTGCTCAGAATTTTTTTTAAAGTGTGTGCCAAATTTTATGGAGATCTGTTGAAACACTGAAAAGTTACAACAATTGTGAGAACTAGCACTAGTTGTTAAGTACTGCCGGTGTAAAAACGTTTTGCTTGATGTCAGCCATGTTTGTCAACCAATCTTGCTCAGATTTTTCACACACTTGCCTGTTTGTCTGCTAAAAGTGTGTGCCAAATTTTATGGAGATCTAGTGAAACACTGAAAAGTTACAAAGGATGTGAGAACTAGTAGGATGTGAAGTCCTGCCACAGCAAAAAAACGTTTTACTTGATGTCCGCCATGTTTGTCAACCAATCTTGCTCAGATTTTTCACACACTTGCCTGTATGTCTGCTAAAAGTGTGTGCCACATTTTATGGAGATCTGGTGAAACACTGAAAATTTACAAAGGATATGAGAACTAGCAGGCATGTGAAGTTCCGCCACTGCAAAAACGTTTTGCTTGATGTCGGCCATGTTTGTCAACCAATCTTGCTCAGATTTTTCGCACACTTACCTGTATGTCTGCTAAAAGTGTGTGCCAAATTTTATGGAGATCTGGTGAAACACTGAAAAGTTACAACAATTGTGAGAACTAGCACTAGTTGTTAAGTCCTGCCACAGCAAAAATGTTTTGCTTGATGTCGGCCATGTTTGTCAACCAATCTTGCTCAGATTTTTCACACACTTGCCTGTATGTCTGCTAAAAGTGTGTGCCAAATTTGATGGAGATCTGGTCAAACACTGAAAAGATACAACAATTGTGAGAACTAGCACTAGTTGTTAAGTCCCGCCCCTGCAAAAACGTTTTGCTTGATGTCAGCCATGTGTGTCAACCAATCTTGCTCAGATTTTTCACACACTTGCCTGTATGTCCGCTAAAAGGGTGTGCCAAATTTTATGGAGATCTGGTGAAACACTAACAAGATACAACAATTGTGAGAACTAGCACTAGTTGTTAAGTCCCGCCCCTGCAAAAACGTTTTGCTTGATGTCGGCCATGTTTGTCAACCAATCTTGCTCAAATTTTTTACACACTTGCCTGTATGTCTGCTAAAAGTGTGTGCCAAATTTTATGGAGATCTGGTGAAACACTGAAAAGATACAACAATTGTGAGAACTAGCACTTGTTGGTAAGTCCTTCCGGTGCAAAAACGTTTTGCTTGATGTTGGCCATGTTTGTCAACCAATCTTGCTCAGATTTTTCACACACTTGCCTGTATATCTGCTAAAAGTGTGTGCCAAATTTAATGGAGATCTGGTGAAACACTGAAAAGATACAACAATTGTGAGAACTAGCACTAGTTGTTAAGTCCCGCCCCTGCAAAAGAGTTTTGTTTGATGTTTGTCAACCAATCTTGCTAAAATTTTACACACTTGCCTGTATGTCCGCTCAAAGGGTGTGCCAAATTTTATGGAGATCTGGTCAAACACTGAAAATTTACAAAGGATGTGAAAACTAGCATTAGTTGTTAAGTCCCGCTCCTGCAATAACGTTTTGCTTGATGTCGGCCATGTTTGTCAACCAATCTTGCTCAGATTTTTCACACACTTGCCTGTATGCCTGCTAAAAGTGTGTGCCAAATTTTATGGAGATCTGGTGAAACACTGAAAAGATACAAAGGATGTGAGAACTAGCACTAGTTGGTAAGTCCCACCCCTGCAAAAAGGTTTTGCTTGATGTCGGCCATGTTTGTCAACCAATCTTGCTCAGATTTTTCACACACTTGCCTGTATGTCTGCTAAAAGTGTGTGCCAAATTTTATGAAGATCTGGTGAAACACTGAAAAGATACAAAGGATGTGAGAACTATCACTAGTTGTTAAGTCCCGCTCCTTCAAAAACGTTTTGCTTGATGTCAGCCATGTTTGTCAACCAATCTTGCTCAGATGTTTCACACACTTGCCTGTATGTCTGCTAAAAGGGTGTGCCAAATTTTATGGAGATCTGGTGAAACACTGAAAAGTTACAAAGGATGTGAGAACTAGCAGGCATGTGAAGTCCTGCCGCTGCAAAAATGTTTTGCTTGTTTGTCAACCAATCTTGCTCAGATTTTTCACACACTTGCAAATGTGTCTGCTAAAAGTGTGTGCCACATCTTATGGAGATCTGGTGAAACACTGAAAAGATGCAACAATTGTGAGAACTAGCACTAGTTAAGTGCCGCCCCTGCAAACATTTTTTGCTTGATGTCGGCCATGTTTGTCAACCAATTTTGCTCAGATTTTTCACACTCTTGTATGTATATCTGCTAAAAGTGTGTGCCAAATTTGATGGAGATCTGGTCAAACACTGAAAAGATACAAAGGATGTGAGAACTAGCACTAGTTGTTAAGTCCCGCCCCTACAAAAACGTTTTGCTTGATTTCGGCCATGTTTGTCAACCAATCTTGCTCAGATTTTTCACACACTTGCCTGTATGTCTGCTAAAATTGTGTGCCAAATTTTATGGAGATCTGGTGAAACACTGAAAAGTTACAAAGGATGTGAGAACTAACACTAGTTGTTAAGTCCTGCTCCTGCAAAAACGTTTTGCTTGATGTTGGCCATGTTTGTCAACCAATCTTGCTCGATTTTTCACACACTTGCCTGTATGTCTGCTAAAAGTGTGTGCCAAATTTTATGGAGATCTGGTCAAACACTGAAAAGATACAAAGGATGTGAGAACTAGCACTAGTTGTTAAGTCCCGCTCCTTCAAAAACGTTTTGCTTGATGTCGGCCATGTTTGTCAACCAATCTTGCTCAGATTTTTCACACACTTGCCTGTATGTCAGCTAAAAGGGTGTGCCAAATTTTATGGAGATCTGGTCAAACACTGAAAAGATACAAAGGATGTGAGAACTAGCACTAGTTGTTAAGTCCCGCCCCTGCAAAAACGTTTTGCTTGATGTCGGCCATGTTTGTCAACCAATCTTGCTCAGATGTTTCACACACTTGCCTGTATGTCTGCTAAAAGTATGTGCCAAATTTTATGGAGATCTGGTGAAACACTGAAAAGACACAACAATTGTGAGAACTAGCACTAGTTGTTAAGTCCTTCCGGTGCAAAAACGTTTTGCTTGATGTTGGCCATGTTTGTCAACCAATCTTGCTCAGATTTTTCACACACTTGCCTGTATGTCTGCTAAAGGTGTGTGCCAAATTTTATGGAGATCTGTTGAAACACTGAAAAGCTACAACAATTGTGAGAACTAGCAGGCATTTGAAGTCCTGCCACAGCAAAAACGTTTTGCTTGATGTCGGCCATGTTTGTCAACCAATCTTGCTCAGATTTTTCACACACTTGCCTGTATGTCTGCTAAAAGTGTGTGCCAAATTTTATGGAGATCTGGTCAAACACTGAAAAGATACAAAGGATGTGAGAACTAGCACTAGTTGTTAAGTCCCGCCCCTGCAAAAACGTTTTGCTTGATGTCGGCCATGTTTGTCAACCAATATTGCTCAGATTTTTCACACACTTGCCTGTATGTCCGCTAAGAGGGTGTGCCAAATTTTATGGAGATCTGGTGAAACACTGAAAAGTTACAACAATTGTGAGAACTACCAGGCATGTGAAGTCCCGCCACTGCAAAAACGTTTTGCTTGATGTCGGCCATGTTTGTCAACCAATCTTGCTCAGATTTTTCACACACTTGCCTGTATGTCCGCTAAAAGGGTGTGCCAAATTTTATGGAGATCTGGTGAAACACTGAAAAGATACAAAGATTTGTGAGAACTAGCACCAGTTGTTAAGTCCCGCCCCTACAAAAACGTTTTGCTTGATGTTGGCCATGTTTGTCAACCAATCTTGCTCAGATTTTTCACACACTTGCCTGTATGTCTGCTAAAAGTGTGTGCCAAACTTGATGAATATCTGGTGAAACACTGAACAGATACAAAGGATGTGAGAACTAGCACTAGTTGGTAAGTCCCGCCCCTGCAAAAACGGTTTGCTTGATGTCGGCCATGTTTGTCAACCAATCTTGCTCAGATTTTTCACACACTTGCCTGTATGTCTGCTAAAAGTGTGTGCCAAATTTTATGGAGATCTGGTCAAACACTGAAAAGATACAAAGGATGCGAGAACTAGCACTAGTTGTTAAATCCCGCCCCTGCAATAACGTTTTGCTTGATGTTGGCCATGTTTGTCAACCAATCTTGCTCAGATTTTTCACACACTTGCCTGTACGCCTGCTAAAAGTGTGTGCCAAATTTGATGGAGATCTGGTGAAACACTGAAAAGGTACAAAGAATGTGAGAACTAGTAGGATGTGAAGTCCCACCACAGCAAAAAACGTTTTGCTTGATGTCGGCCATGTTTGTCAACCAATCTTGCTCAGATTTTTCACACACTTGCCTGTATGTGTGCTAAAAGTGTGTGCCAAATTTTATGGAGATCTGGTGAAACACTGAAAAGTTACAAAGGATGTGAGAACTAGCAGGCATGTGAAGTCCGGCCGCTGCAAAAATGTTTTGCTTGATGTCGGCCATGTTTGTCAACCAATCTTGCTCAGATTTTTCACACACGTGCCTGTATGTCTGCTAAAAGTGTGTGCCACATTTTATGGAGATCTGGTGAAACACTGAAAAGATACAACAATTGTGAGAACTAGCACTAGTTGTTAAATCCTTCCGGTGCAAAAATGTTTTGCTTGATGTAGGCCATGTTTGTCAACCAATCTTGCTCAGATTTTTCACACACTTGCCTGTATGTCTGCTAAAAGTGTGTGCCAAAATGTATGGAGATATGGTCAAACACTGAAAAGTTACAAAGGATGTGAGAACTAACACTAGTTGTTAAATCCCACCCCTGCAATAATGTTTTGCTTGATGTCGGCCATGTTTGTCAACCAATCTTGCTCAGATTTTTTACACACTTGCCTGTATGTGTGCTAAAAGGGTGTGCCAAATTTTATGGAGATCTGGTGAAACACTGAAAAGTTACAAAGGATGAGAGAACTAACTACCAGGCATGTGAAGTGTGTTTTTAGACATTTATTATCGGGTCCAAAAAAAATAGATTTTCAAATGACTTGCGATTCTAATGATGGATTAAAAAAAATTAAGAATCGCTTTAAAAAAAACAAAAACAATGGAACACTGAGAAGTTGGACACAAACGTTAGCAACACTAGCATCGCTATGTTAGCTACAGTGCTAACACTACGTCACATTTTAACATCAGCATCATGCTAGCTTAGCCTGTTTGCTAAGGGAAAAACAAAATGATCAAACCTACAGACGGATGGCTGGCAGAACTCTTAAGCTGCATTTTAAGACGTGTAGAGAAACCTTTGAAGGTGTTAGAATAATTATGTGTAAGTTATCACACAACTCTTATGCTTAAAGGCCGTTGCTATAGTTATTATCAATTGTGCTGAAGTTGTACTTTTCTATCTGTGCAAAGGCACAACTTGCAATCCGAGATTGTGAGTCGTCTCGTGTTTGTGTCCAGAACATCGAGTACCGTGACGCAGACAAAGCAGAGACAGGGCGATCACACGAGTGTCAGTACATTTCTGAATAATCATATATTGTGTCCAACTGGGGCTGCTGAAATTACCCCCACCTTCCCTCAGAAGCAGCCTCAGTGATGTAACCAGGGACCTCCCAAATAAATAGAGGAGCACGTGGGCTGTGCCTTAGAGCGTGGTGGGGGATTGCAGCCCAACACGTCTCTCCTCATTGAGCCAAATTGAACTCTGTCTCTGCATGATTCCTTGCTTCTTGTCTGTTTAATAGATGTCATCAGTGTTTGAACCTGACAGAAGGGAGATTTCAAAAGTTTTAAGCACCTCTTCTTTGAAAAGTAGAGTGAAAAAGTGAGGGAGATGTTGGACTTTTCTCCCGTGTGCGTCTCTCGGCACACATAACACACATTAAGACATGATATTTGCATAATGGGCGACCTCATGTTCTTTTAAGTCTGCCGGTGAAGGTCCAGCAGCCATTAGGTGGTTTCATCACACAGCGAGCGAGCGTCGCCACCTGCCCAGATGAGCGCCGCCACAATAAGAAGTCGTGTTGTGAAACGGATGAAAGGCTTTTTCTTCCAAGCCATGTTTTTTTTTTTTTTTCAGGACTGCGAAGGCCAAAGCCGTCAAAGGGAGTGGGACTCATTACAGCCGTCAGTGGTCTCTCTTTTGTGCTTTCACTCAGCGTCTGTCACAAGCCTTTTGTCGGCTTACTCGTTGGCAATTAGAGCAGAAGAAGCAGGCAAATAAATATCGCTTTGTTAGATAATGTCTTTTTGTGTTGACTCCCACAATTAATAGCTGTCTTTAAGGGTCGATGATCAACCTACAATATAAACGAGAAGATGTGTCAACTTCACAAACTTTGTTAGTTGTATTTTCTTTTAGATATTGTTACAAAATGTATTTTTTTTATATTTTTTGTCCTATTTCTTTGTGTATTCTAAGTCGGGGTGTACTTGTGGGACTTGTGACAAACAGTACAGGCCAAAAGTTTGGACACACCTCCTCATTCAATGTGTTTTCTTTATTTTCATGACTATTTGTCAGGTTCAAACACTGATGACATCTATCAAACAAGACAAGAGGCAAGGAATCAAACAGAGGCAGAATTCAATATGGACTCAATATTGAAGAGAAAACGTGTCGACCTGTAACCTCTTACAGTGTCACCCACGCTCTGCCGAAAGATTGCACTGACCACAGCTGCTTCCAGAGGGAAGTGGGTCGTAAACAGCGTTGCCTTTGGTTACCGAACAGTTCAAAAGAAGAGGTCGTAAAATAGTTCTAAAAGAGTTCCATGAAATAATTCAAAAAGAGTTCGTAAAATACTTCAAAAAGAGTTCGTCTGGAAATTGGGCAGATCCTGCCATCCGTCCGCTTTGAAGTCACAGTGGAGTTTTACGAGCCTTCCTCCTGGTAGGCCACAAAGACAGCTCCCTGTCCTTTTGCCAGGAACTCAATGTAATACGAAGCTTTTGTGATAATTTAGAAACAATTATTCTAACACTATTTACATTGTAGATTGTCACATCAAAACTATGAATGAACACGTGGAGTTATGTACTTAACAAAAAAGAGGTGAAATAACCATAATCATGTTTTATATCTTAGTTTCTTCAAAATAGCCACCCTTTGCTCTGATTACTGCTTTGCACACTCTTGGCTTTCTCTCCATGAGCTTCAAAATAGTTTTCACTTCACAGGTGTGCCTTAATCAGGGTTGATCAGTGGAATTTATTGCTTTATCAATGGTAAATGGTAAATGGCTTATACTTGTATAGCGTTTTTCTACTGTTGCGTCGACCAGTTCTTCCTCTAAGGGAATCTAAGTTACTGGTCAATCCCAAGTTCTTTCGATGACATATATGCTGAGTAAGAAGGACCATCTAGACAGAATTGGAATATTTTCACGTTTTACTAAAGCTTTAGGAGATCATCTTAACCAATACATTCATATCGGCTACTCTAGTTGATCTGGCATTCCAACGGAAAAGCCAAATCCTTTTCACACAAAGAAAACCCCCATCTCCCCCTCGCAACACTGATAAGGAACCAGTGGGGGAGGTATTCACATTCCAAGGGTGAAGACACTAACCAGGTATCTGAAATGTCGAAAGAAACTGGTAGAATATACAAAGGAAAAGTACTAGATACTCTAAACATGCCTATGTAAAAATAAATAACTCTTACACATATATGCATCCGCCACACTACCTTCAAGGTACTCAAATCGCTTTGACACTATTTCCACATTCACCCATTCACACACACATTCACACACTGATGGCGGGAGCTGCCCAAGAAAGGCCCTAACCACCACCACCCATCAGGAGCAAGGGTGAAGTGTCCTGCTCAAGGACACAACGGACATGACTAGGTTTGGTAGAAGGTGGGGATCGAACCAGGAACCCTCAGGTTGCTGGCACGGCCACTCTCCCAACCCCCGCCACGCCGTCCAATGGGGTTGGCACCATCAGCTGTGTTGTGAATGAGAAGGTGTGTCCTAACTTTTGGACTCTACTGTACGTGTATTTATATATATCATCGGCGGTCACTCGAAACGAGTATGACGGTCCTCCTGGTAGGGGTGTATCCCTTTATGGAGGATGCCTGTACGTAGCTTTGTTTAACGTGGGAGACTGGTGCACAGACAGTCACCACACGATCCTTGACAGAATCGGGACAGGGTCCAGTGGCATGGAGTCCAATACGACTTGGGGGGCCCATTTCTGCTGCAGCCTTCTTCCGCCATCGCAGCCGTTGTGGTAGTTTTTAAATCTACCGTCTTCCGCCTGCTTCGCCGTTGAGGTCTTCACCGTATCCCTGGCTAGGGGGCAGTCAGGTACTAGGCCTTTGCCAAGGGCCACCTGGGGTAACAGTAGTAAAGGGGTTAACCTCCTAGTGCCCCAAGACCCCATAGAGGAGCCTCCACTGCCGGATGCACTTTAACGTCAGGCCCAGGACACATTTATATATATATATATATATATATATATATATATATATATATATATATATATATATATATATATATATATATGCTTAATCAATCAACTTGATTAGAAAAGAGCTTTGATTTATATTTCTGTTGCTTCGATTAGTCGTTTAAGAAGTGCGACTAATAAAAAAATCGACTTAAATACACACCGCACTTTGAATACGCAGACATAGTTTCAGGACGGCTGCTGCAATCGAGCGAACATGAGAGCGGTGGCGCGATCTGTGTGGCATACGAACAGTATATATACTGTACATATAGATATATGTAGTCAAGGTTTCTGTGGTTTATCCGTTATGCAAAAAACACAGAGGCTATATCATCCCTACAAGCCTTGTTTCGCACGCTATAAAATCCCCTGAAGAGCAGAGAAACCTACGAAACAGGCTTGTAGGGATGAAATAGCCTCTGTGTTTTTTCATGACCTAACATATATATATATATATATATATATATATAAATGTGTCCTGGGCCTGACGTTAAAGTGCATCCGGCATATATACATATATATATATATATATATATATATATATATAAATGTGTCCTGGGCCTGACGTTAAAGTGCATCCGGCATATATATATATATATATATATATATATATATATATATATATATATATATATATATATATATATATAATATATAAAAATGTGTCCTGGGCCTGACGTTAAAGTGCATCCGGCATATATACATATATATGTATATATATATATATATATATATATATATATATATATATATATATATATTTATATTTATATATATATATATATATATATAAAAATGTGTCCTGGGCCTGACGTTAAAGTGCATCCGGCATATATACATATATATTCATATATATATATATATATATATATATATATATATATATATATATATATATATATATATATATGTATATATATATATATATATGTTTGGTCAGGAAAAAACACAGAGGCTATTTCATCCCTACAAGCCTGTTTCGTAGGTTTCTCTGCTCTTCAGGGGATTTTATAGCGTGCGAAACAGGCTATATATATATATATATATATATATATATATATATATATATATATATATATATATATATATATATATATATATATATGTTAGGTCAGGAAAAAACACAGAGGCTATTTCATCCCTACAAGCTTGTTTCGTAGGTTTCTCTGCTCTTCAGGGGATTTTATAGCGTGCGAAAGTGCATCCGGCATATATACATATATATATATATGTTAGGTCAGGAAAAAACACAGAGGCTATTTCATCCCTACAAGCCTGTTTCGTAGGTTTCTCTGCTCTTCAGGGGATTTTATAGCGTGCGAAACAGGCTTGTAGGGATGATATAGCCTCTGTGTTTTTTGCATAACGGATAAACCACAGAAACCTCGACTACATATATCTATATGTACAGTATATATACTGTTCGTATGCCACACAGATCGCGCCACCGCTCTCATGTTCGCTCGATTGCAGCAGCCGCCCTGAAACTATGTCTGCGTATTCAAAGTGCGGTGTGTATTTAAGTCGATTTTTTTTTTATTAGTCGCACTTCTTAAACGACTAATCGAAGCAACAGAAATATAAATCAAAGCTCTTTTCTAATCAAGTTGATTGATTAAGCGTTGCAGCCCCGTGAACTGCACTGTGCCTTTAGCTTGGAGGAGTCACATCTGGCCATACTGCTAAGGACTTGACAAACCTCTCTGTGGTCATTAAAGTACATTGTTGAGTAGAGATACTTGAGATGGTCGTCTTCATTGACTCTGTGGTATAAGCTCATTAATGGCGTCCACAGACCAAACTTCACCTTCACTTTTCTTCCCTTCCCGATGTAATTGAGTGTGTTTGTTTTGCAAAGCTACAGTGGCCATTAATTAAAGGCATGGAAAGCTGCATATTAATTGCTAAAGGGATTCAGCCAGCCTGCTTGCCGCTAATCGATGAAAATAAATAACGAGCTGAAAGTTCCAATCCTCAATCGTTCGCCCCTGATGTCAGTGGTCCCTCCTTGTGGACCCTCAGGTCTACTGTACTGTACAGTACTGTACCTCGGTGCAGCACATTAGCTCCATAGCGGGGCGGGGACACTGATTGATCGGAGGCGTCCTATTCGCCGTAGAGCAATTAGCTAATGTGCTGGAGCTCTTCGCGAAGGATGGATGAGCGTCGGGTTCGGGACGGGCGCTCGGAGCACTTAGTCACCAGCAAAGAGCCCAAGTTCTGACTTTAATGCTTCATTACGGCTGCAGAGCATGTTCCTTTGGCTGGCAGCGTGGCTAATGAAGGAGGAGATAAGTCTCAGGTACTGCCGTCGTACTGGACTGGACTTTGTCTGAGCACAGATCAATAGATCTGATCCCGTTCTTGGTCCTGGCCGCTTGTTGCTAGGCAGACTTCAGTCACCGTGGCCTCATGGGCCAGTGGAAAAATCAGCATAGGCCACTTCCTGCAAAAAGTGAAATGTAAGTAAGATGAAATATGTCAAATAAGGGTGATATTTGCTTATTTTCTGTCTGATAAGATAGTTCTTCTCACTCAGCAGATTTTATGTTTTACTTGTTTTAAGTGTTTAGGTCCTAAATGATCTCAGTAAGATATTACAGCTTGTTGCTGAGATGTGATGACCTATATTGAGTAAAACATGCTTGAAACTAGAATATCAAGTGTTGCAAAGCTGTGTCATCAACACTCACAAGTATAAAACTACTTTTTTAAAGTCATCATTTCTTATTTCAAGCATGAAAAAAAAAAATCATGATTTTGACACAATTGTGTCTCATAATTAAAACAGACGACAGCCAAATGGACTTTGCTGTTTTATTTTCAATGAAACAATAGAAAACAGGTACTCATATAGTAGTACAGTTGGCACAGTACAGTAAACTGACAGTTACTATTTAAATATTTAACAATTTCACAGTAAAAACTTAGAATTTTGGCAGTATTATAATAAAAGTCGTCATTCTACCCAACGAGTCGTAATTTTACTCGACAAAAGTCACAATTTTATAAGAAAACTAACATGTTGGCAATATTATATATATTCTTGAGACCTCCAAAAAATACATAAAAAAGCTTGTTATGAAAAATGAGTTGGAATTTCACAAGAAAAAGGTCAAAATTTCACAAGAAAAACTTTGAATTTTGGCAGTATTATAATAAAAGTCGTCATTCTACCCAACGCAAGTCAAAATTTTACAAGAAAAACTGAACATTTGTGCAATAATGTGATAAAAGTTGGAATTTTACTCAAAAACAGTCACAATTTTACAAGAAAAGCTTAAAATTTTGGCAATTTTATGAAAAGAGTCGTAATTTTACTCGACAAAAGTCACAATTTTATAAGAAAACTAACATGTTGGCAATATTATATATATTCTTGAGACCTCCAAAAAATACATAAAAAAGCTTGTTGTGAAAAATAAGTTGGAATTTCACAAGAAAAAGGTCACAATTTCACAAGAAAAACTTACAATTTTGGCAGTGTTATAATAAAAGTCGTCGTTTTACCCAACGTGAGTCAAAATTTTACAAGAAAAACTGAACATTTGTGCAATAATGTGATAAAAGTTGGAATTTTACTCAAAAACAGTCACAATTTTACAAGAAAAGCTTAAAATTTGGGCAATTTTATGAAAGGAGTCGTAATTTTACTCGACAAAAGTCACAATTTTATAAAAAAAACTAACATGTTGGCAATATTATATATTCTTGAGACCTCCAAAAAATATATAAAAAAACTTGTTGTGAAAAATAAGTTGGAATTTCACGAGAAAAAGGTCACAATTTCACAAGAAAAACTTACATTTTTGGCAGTATTATAATAAAAGTCGTCATTCTACCCAACGCAAGTCAAAATTTTACAAGAAAAACTGAACATTTGTGCAATAATGTGATAAAAGTTGGAATTTTACTCAAAAACAGTCACAATTTGACAAGAAAAGCTTAAAATTTTGGCAATTTTATGAAAGGAGTCGTAATTTTACTCGACAAAAGTCACAATTTTATAAGAAAACTAACATGTTGGCAATATTATATATTCTTGAGACCTCCAAAAAATATATAAAAAAGCTTGTTGTGAAAAATAAGTTGGAATTTCACAAGAAAAAGGTCACAATTTCACAAGAAAAACTTACAATTTTGGCAGTGTTATAATAAAAGTCGTCGTTTTACCCAACGTGAGTCAAAATTTTACAAGAAAAACTGAACTTTTGTGCAATAATGTGATAAAAGTTGGAATTTTACTCAAAAACAGTCACAATTTTACAAGAAAAGCTTACAATTTTGGCAATTTTATGAAAAGAGTCGTAATTTTACTCGACAAAAGTCACAATTTTATAAGAAAACTAACATGTTGGCAATATTATATATATTCTTGAGACCTCCAAAAAATACATAAAAAAGCTTGTTGTGAAAAATGAGTTGGAATTTCACAAGAAAAAGGTCACAATTTCACAAGAAAAACTTACAATTTTGGCAGAATATCAAGTGTTGCAAAGCTGTGTCATCAACACTCACAAGTATAAAACTACCTTTTTAAAGTCATCATTTCTTATTTCAAGCATGACAAAAAAAAAAAATCATGATTTTGACACAATTGTGTCTCATAATTAAAACAGATGACAGCCAAATGGACTTTGCTGTTTTATTTTCAATGAAACAATAGAAAATAGGTATTCATTTAGTAGTACAGTTGGCACAGTACAGTAAACTGACAGTTACTATTTAAATATTTAACAATTTCACAGTAAAAACATGTAAATAAGCTTGTTGTGAAAAATGAGTTGGAATTTCACAAGAAAAACTTAGAATGTTGGCAGTATTATAATAAAAGTCATAATTTGACTCAACGCGAGTCGAAATTTTACAAGAAAAATTTGTGCAATATTATGTTAAAAGTTGGAATTTTACTCAATAAAAGTCGCAATTTTACAAGAAAAGCTTCAAATTTTGGCAAATTTATGAAAAGAGTCGTAATTTTACTCGACAAAAGTCACAATTTTATAAGAAAACTAACATGTTGGCAATATTATATATCTTCTTGAGACCTCCAAAAAATACATAAAAAAGCTTGTTATGAAAAATGAGTTGGAATTTCACAAGAAAAAGGTCAAAATTTCACAGGAAAAACTTTGAATTTTGGCAGTATTATAATAAAAGTCGTCATTCTACCCAACGCAAGTCAAAATTTTACAAGAAAAACTGAACATTTGTGCAATAATGTGATAAAAGTTGGAATTTTACTCAAAAACAGTCACAATTTTACAAGAAAAGCTTAAAATTTTGGCAATTTTATGAAAGGAGTCGTAATTTTACTCGACAAAAGTCACAATTTTATAAGAAGACTAACATGTTGGCAATATTATATATCTTCTTGAGACCTCAAAAAAATACATAAAAAAGCTTGTTATGAAAAATAAGTTGGAATTTCACAAGAAAAAGGTCACAATTTCACAAGAAAAACTTACAATTTTGGCAGTGTTATAATACAAGTCGTCATTCTACCCAACGCAAGTCAAAATTTTACAAGAAAAACTGAACATTTGTGCAATAATGTGATAAAAGTTGGAATTTTACTCAAAAACAGTCACAATTTTACAAGAAAGGCTTAAAATGTTGGCAATTTTATGAAAAGAGTCGTAATTTTACTCGACAAAAGTCACAATTCTATAAGAAAACTAACATGTTGGCAATATTATATATATTCTTGAGACCTCCAAAAAATATATAAAAAAGCTTGTTGTGAAAAATAAGTTGGAATTTCACAAGAAAAAGGTCACAATTTCACAATAAAAACTTACAATTTTGGCAGTGTTATAATAAAAGTCGTCGTTTTACCCAACGCGAGTCAAAATTTTACAAGAAAAACTGAACATTTGTGCAATAATGTGATAAAAGTTGGAATTATACTCAAAAACAGTCACAATTTGACAAGAAAAGCTTAAAATGTTGGCAATTTTATGAAAGGAGTCGTAATTTTACTTGACAAAAGTCACAATTTTATAAGAAAACTAACATGTTGGCAATATTATATATTCTTGAGACCTCCAAAGAATATATAAAAAAGCTTGTTGTGAAAAATAAGTTGGAATTTCACAAGAAAAATGTCACAATTTCACAAGAAAAACTTAGAATTTTGGCAGTGTTATAATAAAAGTCGTCGTTTTACCCAACGTGAGTCAAAATTTTACAAGAAAAACTGAACATTTGTGCGATAATGTGATAAAAGTTGGAATCTTACTCAAAAACAGTCACAATTTTACAAGAAAAGCTTAAAATTTTGGCAATTTTATGAAAAGAGTCGTAATTTTACTCGACAAAAGTCACAATTTTATAAGAAGACTAACATGTTGGCAATATTATATATATTCTTGAGACCTCCAAAAAATATATAAAAAAGCTTGTTGTGAAAAATAAGTTGGAATTTCACAAGAAAAAGGTCACAATTTCACAAGAAAAACTTACAATTTTGGCAGTGTTATAATAAAAGTCGTCGTTTTACCCAACGTGAGTCAAAATTTTACAAGAAAAACTGAACATTTGTGCAATAATGTGATAAAAGTTGGAATTTTACTCAAAAACAGTCGCAATTTTACAAGAAAGGCTTAAAATTTTGGCAATTTTATGAAAGGAGTCGTAATTTTACTCGACAAAAGTCACAATTTTATAAGAAAACTAACATGTTGGCAATATTATATATTCTTGAGACCTCCAAAAAATATATAAAAAAGCTTGTTGTGAAAAATAAGTTGGAATTTCACAAGAAAAAGGTCACAATTTCACAAGAAAAACTTACAATTTTGGCAGTGTTATGATAAAAGTCGTCGTTTTACCCAACGTGAGTCAAAATTTTACAAGAAAAACTGAACATTTGTGCAATAATGTGATAAAAGTTGGAATTTTACTCAAAAACAGTCACAATTTTACAAGAAAAGCTTAAAATGTTGGCAATTTTATGAAAGGAGTCGTAATTTTACTCGACAAAAGTCACAATTTTATAAGAAAACTAACATGTTGGCAATATTATATATTCTTGAGACCTCCAAAAAATATATAAAAAAGCTTGTTGTGAAAAATAAGTTGGAATTTCACAAGAAAAACTTACAATTTTGGCAGTGTTATAACAAAAGTCGTCGTTTTACCCAACGTGAGTCAAAATTTTACAAGAAAAACTGAACATTTGTGCAATAATGTGATAAAAGTTGGAATTTTACTCAAAAACAGTCACAATTTTACAAGAAAAGCTTAAAATTTTGGCAATTTTATGAAAAGAGTCGTAGTTTTACTCGACAAAAGTCACAATTTTATAAGAAGACTAACATGTTGGCAATATTATATATTCTTGAGACCTCCAAAAAATATATAAAAAAGCTTGTTGTGAAAAATAAGTTGGAATTTCACAAGAAAAAGGTCACAATTTCAAAAGAAAAACTTACAATTTTGGCAGTGTTATAATAAAAGTCGTCGTTTTACCCAACGTGAGTCAAAATTTTACAAGAAAAACTGAACATTTGTGCAATGTTATGATAAAAGTTGGAATTTTCCTCAATAACAGTCGCAATTTTTACAAGAAAAGCTTCAAATGTTTTCAATTTTATTGAAAAGAGTCGTAATTTTACTCGACAAAAGTCACAATTTTATAAGAAAACTAACATTTTGGCAATATTATATATATTCTTGAGACCTCCAAACAATACATAAAAAAGCTTGTGAAAAATTAGTTGGAATTTTACAAGAAAAAGGTCAAAATTTCACAAGAAAAGCTTCAAATTTTGTCAATTTTATTGAAAAGAGTCGTAATTTTACTCGACAAAAGTCACAATTTTATAAGAAAACTTTAAAATTTGGTCAATATTATACTAATAATCTGAATTTTACCTGGCAAAATGATGTCAAGTCGTATTTATACTAAACAAATTTCACTATTTTACAAGAACAACAAAAACATTGGCAGCATTGTGATAAAAGTCTGAATTTTACATGACAAATGTCACCATTTTGCAAAAAAAAAGTAATAATTTTACGTAAAAAAGGAATAATTTTACATGAAAAAAGGAATATTTTTACGAGAAAATATTACAATATTACAGAAATGGAAAGTATCAGAATTTTATAAGAAAAAAGTCGACACATTGTGAGAAAAAGACTGCTTTTAGTTCATTTTTAAAATTGTTTTGTTTGTAATTTGTTTTTAATCTTCATGCACATTCAGATAAATTCCTCAAAATTACAATTAAAACATTTTTGGGCGGGGGCCGGGCTGTATATATGTGCACTAATTGACTGAAAGAGCACGCACTTGGCGCGATGATGTCATGTTATCCATGGAAAAATGCATTTTTAGACCATATGATTTGCCTGAGCGGCTAGGAGACCCCGAGAGTAACAAGCGCTTGCCTTGTTGCCTTTCCATTAAGAACAATAAATTAGTTTTTAGTATAAGTTTGCTGCTTTCAAGAAATGTAATGCCAAGCGCATATCATTATGTCAAGATAATGGCACTAGCATTTACTTCATTTAAGAATATTTTTCAACATATTGAGCAAAAAAGGTATCTTTTTTTTTTTCTACCAAGAAAAGTGCACTTAGTGAGAATATACGTATTTTAAGGTATTTTGGGGTTCATTGAGGTTAGCTAATTTGACTTGTTTTGGAAAGTCTTGACAAGCCAAATTTTCTTGTTCTATTGGCAGATAATTTTGCTTAGTTCAAATAAAATACCCCTCATTTTTGTATTTTTTTCCCTTGTTTTTGATCACTGACTTTTTGCAGTATATATATATATATACAGCCCGGCCCCCAGCCCAAATTTTTTTTTTTGTAATTTTGAGGAATTTATCTGAATGTGCATGAACTATTTCTGTTCAAAATAGTTGGAAATGTTAAATGTTTAAATATGAACTGTCAGTTTACTGTACTGTGCCAACTGTACTACTATATGAGTACTTATTTTATATTGTTGCATTGAAAATAAAACAGCAATTGTGTCAAAGTCCTGTTTTTTTTTTCATGCTTGAAATAAGAAATGATGACTTTAAAAAAGTAGTTTTATACTTGTGAGTGTTGATGACACAGCTTTGCAACACTTGATATTCTAGTTTCAAGCATGTTTTACTCAATATAGGTCATCACATCTCAGCAACAAGCTGTAATATCTTACTGACATCATTTAGGACCAAAACACTTAAAACAAGTAAAACACTCTAACATAAAATCTGCTTAGTGAGAAGAATGATCTTATCAGACAGAAAATAAGCAAATATCAGCCTTATTTGACATATTTCATCTTACTTAGATTTCACTTTTTGCAGTGCGTCTCGGCTAAAATGATAATGTTTGTCGAGCGCATATCATTATGTCAAGATAATGGCACTAGCATTTACTTCATTTAAGAATATTTTTCAACATATTGAGCAAAACGGTCTCTTTTTTTGTTTCTACCAAGAAAAGTGCACTTGTTATTAGTGAGAATGTACTTATTTTAAGGTATTTTTGGGTTCATTGAGGTTAGCTAATTTGACTTGTTTTGGAGCCACATTTTCTTGTTCTATTGGCAGATAATTTTGCTTACTTCAAATAAAAGACCCCTAATTTTTGTATTATTATTTTTTTCTTGTTCTTGGCTTTCTGCTCCGCCGCTCCCAGTCTGTGGAACGCTCTCCCTGACCACCTGAAGGCACCACAGACTGTGGATGCTTTTAAAAAAGGCTTAAAAACCCTTCTTTTTTTTTAAAAAAAAGCCTTCTTTTTTTTTAAAAAAAAGCCTTCTTTTTTTTTTAGATATATGCGTGCTAGTTTTAGCTATCAGGCTGTTCTAGTTTTTATTTTTATTATATATATATTTTTTTTAATACACTGTAGCACTTTGAGGTTGTTTGCTCAATGTAAAGTGATTTTACAAATAAAATATATTATTATTACTATTAGTAGTACCGGTATACCGTACAGTCCTAATTTGCTATTGATTTTATTTTCCGATAAAATGTAGTTACTCGTATAATCCAGCAGATGGCGCTAATATGAACCACCAACATAGTGTCCATACAGCCAGTGAGTGTAAAAATTCATTCGTTATTACATTTTTCACCATTATATTCTTATTTTTCTCCCGTTGGTCCTTGATATTTGATACATTTAGGAACGTGTCATTGGGTGTCAACTATGGTTTATTAATACCTGATGGAATGATTCGGCAATAAGGTAAAATGATTGGACTTATTAGCGTGTACAGTACTTGATTCAGACATGACAGGATTACTACTCTTGGCCACGCTGTGCTTCCTAATTGCGGGGAAGCACAAATGTTCTTCTTTCAAAGCAATTTCACAGCCGCGTTGTTGCAGCGATGGCGCGTGGCTAGAACCCCGGTCTTGCCCGCAGATACACGGAGGCTCCTGGTCCAAACACAGGAATGGCGAGTACTTGCAGAGGTATTTAATAGTGCGTCAAATAGGCTGTCAGACCTCAGGTGGAAGCCTGCTTTTTTTTCCCCAGCCGGGGCTTTACTGGAACTACCGTGCTCCAGTTCCCACAGTCGGGAGTCGTCCTTAGTCTTTGCACCTTGGACTCCTTTTTCATTCAGGACTCGGATTTTGGTGTGTTGGTTTACAAATGATTGGGACAGGAGGACATAAACGTTATTTTATTTTTAATCAATTTAAATTAATTATATTCTTTTTCAGTGTTACATATCTAAATATGGGAAATAACTACAAAAGTACACTTCATTCACTAACTGTGTTTCAAAAAAGATAAGTTAGAATAATGTTCGATATAGAGAACATACAAACACTTTATTTATTGAATCAAAAATATTGAAATTCAATAATTTGGTGCGTTTGTAAACATCTGAAATGATGTACAAAGAAAACTATAACCTGCTTCATGTCATGTCTGTGTAATCATGTTTTGTTTTAAGTCATGTTTTGTTTAGTTTCTGGCTTTTCACTCCCTTGTCTTGTTTGCATGATTACCCATTAGTTTCACCTGTTCCACGTTTGGACTCATTGTGCACTCTTGTTTGTCACCATAGCAACCATTAGTTTTCACCTGTCACGTCACGCGCCTGTTTCACGTTTTGAGTCACGCACCTGCTTTCACTAATCATGTCCATAGTATTTAAGTTCATTCATTTTCTGTTGTTCGTCCTGACGACCTCAACACATTTATGCTCTGTTCATGCCTGATACTTCTTTCCATGTCAATTCCTCAAGCAACTATTTTTGTCCAAGCCAAGTAAGTTTTTGTTCCATATTTATAGTCTTTTTGGTTTCATAGTTTATTCTCCGCCACTGTGCGCGCTTTCATTTATTCCTTTTTTTGATGATAATAAATCATGTACCTTCATTCCCGTCTCGCACGAGCCAACTTTCCGTTGCATCCTGGAAAAGCACACACCCCGGACCAAGTCATGACACTTCAAAAGAATGTGCAACAATTCTTCTCAACAAAGGAGTAGAAATACAACCTTAGAGCTTCTAAAACTTGTAGCTCATCCTCCTTATATTCAGGCTCAAAAATGTGAGGTTCTGGATCATCATTTGTCACAAAGTAATCGTTGTTGGCTCTCACAAAGTCTGCATGATTAGCATTGTGTCATGTCTGTGTGATCAGGTTTTATTTTTGGACTTTTTGTGCACTTTTGTTTTGTTTTGTCACCATAGTTACCCATTAGTTTCACCTGTCATGCCACGCACCTGTTTTGAGTCACGCACCTGTTGTTAATCATGTCCATAGTATTTAAGTTCATTCATTTTCTGTTGTTCGTCCTGACGACCTCACACCACATTTATGCTCTGTCCATTGTTTCATGTCCATGTTCACGCTGCTCCTTTTTTGTCCATGCCAAGTAAGTTTTCTTTATTCAAGCCATAGTTTGCAAGTTTTGTTTAATTGTTCATAGTTTATTCTCCGCCACTGTGCGCGCCTTTTGTTTGATCCTTTTTTTTGTATTTATAGTTAATAAATAAATCATGTACCTTAATTCCCGTCTCGCCCGTGCCAACTTTCCGTTGCATCCTGGAAAAGCACACACCCCGGACCAAGTCTTGACACATTGTTGTCGATGGGGAAGGGATCTGTGGTCCCGACCTCTACGCCACGCGATCACGTGACTGGCTTCCTCTTTAGCTCTCGAAATGGCTCGGGAATCTCTGTAAGATTGATTCCATTTTGATATCGCAAACTTTTTATGACACCTTTGGTGTCATAAATCAGATATTTTTGATAATAGCCTCAATATAGAGGCGACTTAACTTGTGTGTCCACTCTACTGCTACTTTAAAAAAAATAGATGATATTCATCTCATAAACCATAAATTACTTTACTATTTTTCATATTATTTGTATATTTTTAATAATCATATACGTACTTATTTGTTTATTTATGTATTTGTTAATTGTGTTGTTACAGAATGAGTAGTAACAAATGTGTCCGTAATAGCTATGATGTGAAAAAAGGGGTAGGATTTTTATAAGCTCTGCTTCTTCCTACTCCTTTTCGGACATGCTGTAATGGGAAGCAGCAAATATGTGACATTGTGAGTGTGTGCACGTTCAGAATAAACTAAACACCATAACCTGTGTGCTAAAGTGCTAACATTTAACAATATAGTCCCTGAAGAAAAAACACAATCATCAATATAACAGCTTCCACATCTGTAGCCTGATTTTAAGACGTGCAGCAAAGCCTTTATATATATATATATATATATATATATATATATATATATATATATATATATATATATATATATGTAACATTTTCAAGGCGAGCTAATCTCCAGTTGTTTACTTCTTAACCTCTACATTCTAAAGCCGTTCTGTTGCACCCGAGGAGAAAAGCGCCGCTTTCTGGGTAAGTGCTAAAGGTGAAGATGAGCGTCCAGCTTCTCAAAGAGGATTGCATGATATTCACACATACACACACACACACACACACACACACACACACACACACACACACACACACACACACACACACACACACACACACACACACACACACACACACACACACAGTGCTCCTGGAGAGTCAACCGTCACTTTGGACGCGGTAAGAAATAGGATTAGGTTGCATTCTTAAAGTGTGTGAGGTGAAAAGGAGTGTGAAATTTGGGGTAATATGCACACCAGCTTAAGCCACACACACACACACACACACACACACACGCTTTCTTGTATTTGTTACCTTCTTCAGACCTCCAAATAATGCCTACCTCTTTAAAACCAGCCTTTCTCGATATATAAAGAAGTGTATTTACAACATTAATAATATATACATACTATTCAAATGTAAATAAGCTTGTTGTGAAAAATGAGTTGGAATTTCACAAGAAAATCTTAGAATGTTGGCAATAAAAGTCATAATTTGACTCAACGCGAGTCGAAATTTTACAAGAAAAATGTGTGCAATATTATGTTAAAAGTTGGAATTTTACTCAATAAAAGTCGCAATTTTACAAGAAAAGCTTCAAATTTTGGCAAAGAAAAGAGTCGTAATTTTACTCGACAAAAGTCACCATTTTATAAGAAAACTAACATGTTGGCAATATCATATATATTCTTGAGACCTCCAAAAAATACATAAAAAAGCTTGTTATGAAAAATGAGTTGGAATTTCACAAGAAAAAGGTCAACATTTCACAAGAAAAACTTAGAATTTTGGCAGTATTATAATAAAAGTCGTCATTCTACCCAACGCAAGTCAAAATTTTACAAGAAAAACTGAACATTTGTGCAATAATGTGATAAAAGTTGGAATTTTACTCAAAAACAATCACAATTTTACAAGAAAAGCTTAAAATTTTGGCAATTTTATGAAAGGAGTCGTAATTTTACTCGACAAAAGTCACAATTTTATAAGAAAACTAACATGTTGGCAATATTATATATTTTCTTGAGACCTCCAAAAAATATATAAAAAAGCTTGTTGTGAAAAATTAGTTGGAATTTCACAAGAAAAAGGTCACAATTTCACAATAAAAACTTACAATTTTGGCAGTGTTATAATAAAAGTCGTCGTTTTACCCAACGTGAGTCAAAATTTTACAAGAAAAACTGAACATTTGTGCAATGTTATGATAAAAGTTGGAATTTTACTCAATAAAAGTCGCAATTTTTACAAGAAAAGCTTCAAATTTTTTCAATTTTATTGAAAAGAGTCGTAATTTTACTTGACAAAAGTCACAATTTTATAAGAAAACTAACATTTTGGCAATATTATATATATTCTTGAGACTTCCAAACAATACATAAAAAAGTTTGTTATGAAAAATGAGTTGGAATTTCACAAGAAAAAGGTCAAAATTTCACAAGAAAAACTTAGAATTTTGGCAGTATTATAATACAAGTCGTCATTCTACCCAACGCAAGTCAAAATTTTACAAGAAAAACTGAACATTTGTGCAATAATGTGATAAAAGTTGGAATTTTACTCAATAACAGTCACAATTTTACAAGAAACGCTTAAAAGTTTGGCAATTTTATGAAAGGAGTCGTATTTTTACTCGACAAAAGTCACAATTTTATAAGAAAACTAACATGTTGGCAATATTATATATATTCTTGAGACCTCCAAAAAATATATTAAAAAGCTTGTTGTGAAAAATAAGTGGGAATTTCACAAGAAAAAGGTCACAATTTCACAATAAAAACTTACAATTGTGGCAGTGTTATAATAAAAGTCGTCGTTTTACCCAACGTGAGTCAAAATTTTACAAGAAAAACTGAACATTTGTGCAATAATGTGATAAAAGTTGGAATTTTACTCAAAAACAGTCACAATTTTACAAGAAAAGCTTAAAATTTTGGCAATTTTATGAAAGGAGTCGTAATTTTACTCGACAAAAGTCACAATTTTATAAGAAAACTAACATGTTGGCAATATTATATATATTCTTGAGACCTCCAAAAAATATATAAAAAAGCTTGTTGTGAAAAATGAGTTGGAATTTCACAAGAAAAAGGTCACAATTTCACAATAAAAACTTACAATTTTGGCATTGTTATAATAAAAGTCGTCGTTTTACCCAACGTGAGTCAAAATTTTACAAGAAAAACTGAACATTTGTGCAATGTTATGATAAAAGTTGGAATTTTACTCAATAACAGTCGCAATTTTTACAAGAAAAGCTTCAAATTTTTTCAATTTTATTGAAAAGAGTTGTAATTTTACTCGACAAAAGTCACAATTTTATAAGAAGACTAACATGTTGGCAATATTATATATATTCTTGAGACCTCCAAAAAATATATAAAAAAGCTTGTTGTGAAAAATAAGTTGGAATTTCACAAGAAAAAGGTCACAATTTCACAAGAAAAACTTAGAATTTTGGCAGTATTATAATACAAGTCGTCATTCTACCCAACGCAAGTCAAAATTTTACAAGAAAAACTGAACATTTGTGCAATAATGTGATAAAAGTTGGAATTTTACTCAAAAACAGTCACAATTTTACAAGAAAAGCTTAAAATTTTGGCAATTTTATGAAAGGAGTCGTAATTTTACTCGACAAAAGTCACAATTTTATAAGAAAACTAACATGTTGGCAATATTATATATTTTCTTGAGACCTCCAAAAAATATATAAAAAAGCTTGTTGTGAAAAATAAGTTGGAATTTCACAAGAAAAAGGTCACAATTTCACAATAAAAACTTACAATTTTGGCAGTGTTATGATAAAAGTCATCGTTTTACCCAACGTGAGTCAAAATTTTACAAGAAAAACTGAACATTTGTGCCATGTTATGATAAAAGTTGGAATTTTACTCAATAACAGTTGCAATTTTTACAAGAAAAGCTTCAAATTTTTTCAATTTTATTGAAAAGAGTTGTAATTTTACTCGACAAAAGTCACAATTTTATAAGAAAACTAACATTTTGGCAATATTATATATATTCTTGAGACCTCCAAACAATACATAAAAAAGGTTGTGAAAAATTAGTTGGAATTTCACAAGAAAAAGGTCAAAATTTCACAAGAAAAGCTTCAAATTTTGTCAATTTTATTGAAAAGGGTCGTAATTTTACTCGACAAAAGTCATAATTTTATAAGAAAACTTTGGTCAATATTATACTAATAATCTGAATTTTACCTGGCAAAATGATGACAAGTCGTATTTATACTAAACAAATGTCACTATTTTACAAGAACAACAAAAAAATTGGCATCATTGTGATAAAAGTCTGAATTTTACATGACAAATGTCACCATTTTGCAAAAAAAAAGGAATAATTTTACGTAAAAAATGAATATTTTTACGAGAAAATATTACAATATTACAGAAATGGAAAGTATCAGAATTGTATAAGAAAAAAGTCGACACATTGTGAGAAAAAGACTGCTTTTAGTTCATTTTTTAAATGTTTTTGTTTGTAATTTGTTTTTAATCTTCATTATTTACTTCAAGTTATTACAGTATGTCTCTATATACATATTTATTTGATTTTTTCAATTTATGTCGGCCAAAGGGGGCGCACTTCAATCTCTTACACACACTTGTTATTTCATATGTTGACCAGAGGGGAAGCACTTTTAAAACCCACACAGTCAATTTGAAAAATCCCTCCTTTTTGGGACCACCCTCCTTTTGACCAGCAGGGGTGCTAATGAGACATTGTCTATTAGATGCAATGTTATTGATTTATGTCATCACTTGTTCACACCTCCTCATATGGAAGATACTTTTCCTTCTTCATGTCTCAAGAAGGGTAGGAATACAAGAACACACACACACACACACACACACACACGCGCACACACTCACACACACACACCTTTGGCCCTGTTCCCAAGTGGGGATGCAAGTATTAAGTCAGGTATTAACTCATCTGAACACTTTTTCTTTTTTTCCATATGTGCAAGAGGGCGTTTTATCAGCCAGTGCAGACCCAGCTTAGGTGGTCTGTGTCACTTCTAGCACTTTAAGTCTTTTTACAACACAATGTGTGAAGGAATCACACCTTGAACTCTGCACCGAGGCTGAATGACAATATCAAAAATACTCATAAATAAGACACAATTATGTTCAATATACTGCATTTATATATTTCGATTTTGATTAGGAATATAACATATTTAAAATACATTTACATTTGAATAATACTTGTTTAATAGTATATACTTTTTTTTTAAATGATGTAAAAAAAAATATATGTATATATTATACATTAAACAAATGTTTGATTGAAGGCATTTAATTGTTCACATGTGACATTTATCAACAATTATACATGTTTAAGAATCATTAAAATACAACTAAACATACAGTGCAATTGATATAAAATAATAGTAGAATTATAATTACATTTTTTACATGAGGCACTGATTAGAAATAATACATGAAAAAAATGATTGTAAATACAATTCAATATTTAGTACAGTAATTTGTTGTTATAAAATAATAGTGCAATTACAAAAAATGTTAGCATTAAATTGTGCCTGACTTGTTTTTCTATTAAAAAAATGCTATTGATGATCATGATAATAATAGTAATACCAATGCTATTGTGGGTGATGATAATAACAACAATCCAAATGTGTGGTTGCATACTAATAATACACGAATAAAAATGCAATGTTAAACTACATAAATGAGTAGTTTTCCATACTCAAGATGTGTATTGTTGACTAATAAATGACAAAAACAACTTGTCCTTGCAAAAACAGAAAATACATTCCTGTGCCTTTTAAAGACATATACATATATTATGACTTTACTTTATAACACAGTAATGTGTGTTATAAAATAATAACCTTCATTTTTAGCATTAAATTGTGCCAGACGTGTTCTTTGTATTAAAAAAAAATAAAAAATACTATTTATTATCATAATAATAGTACCGTATTTTCCGCACCATAAGGCGCCCTGGGTTATAAGCCGCGCCTTCAATGAACGGCATATTTCAAAACTTTGTCCACCTATAAGCCGCCCCGTGTTGTAAGCCGCATCTAACTGCGCTAAAGGAATGTCAAAAAAACAGTCAAATAGGTCAGTCAAACTTTAATAATATATTAAAACCAGCGTGATGTGGGCGCGCATGGAATCGTATATCAACATGGACGGAGCTGCGTGAAGAAAGCCACCCGGCCTCTTCGCGTAAACTTAAACTTACCTTAACCACTCGCTCATCTTTTCTTCATCCATCCCTTCGAGTTAGCTTTTATGATGACGCCGGCTGGAAAGGTCTCTTTTGGCAAGGTCTTCCTTTTGAATATCACCATGGGTGGAAGTTTCTGGCCATTAGCATGGCAAGCTAGAACCACAGTGAAGGATGACTTCTCATTCCCTGTGGTGCGAATATTCACCGTACGTGCTCCCGTTGTATCCACAGTGCGGTTCACAGGAATATCAGTTGCTGTGAAATAGTAATCCGTGTGCGGATGGAGAGATTGCGTCTTTTCATGAACCGGATCCTTGTCGCTTAGTAGGAGCCATTTTGTGGTCTTTACAGATGTAAACACACAAAGGAAATGAAACGTACGTAATATCCGCGCGCTTTTTCTTCTTCTACGCGGGCGGGTGGTTGCTTACAGTAGAAGAAGAAGCGCTTCCTGTTCTATGGGGGCGGGTGCTTACCTTGGCGGTTGCTTGCGTAGAAGAAGAAGCGCTTCCTGTTCTACCGGGAAAAAAGATGGCGGCTGTTTACCGTAGTTGCGAGATCGAAACTTTATGAAAATGAATCGTAATATTAATCCATATATAAAGCGCACCGGGTTATAAGGCGCACTGTCAGCTTTTGAGAAAATTTGTGGTTTTTAGGTGCGCCTTATAGTGCGGAAAATACGGTAGTACCAATGCTATTGTTGGTGGTGATAAAAACAATTTAAATGTGTAGTTGCATACTAATAATACATTAATAAAAATGCAATGTTAAACTACATAAATGAGTAGGTTTCCATACTCAAGATGCGAATTGTTGACTAATAAATCTCAAGAACAGAAAATAAATGAATGTACCTTTTAAAAAAAATAAAAATATAATATATATATATATATATATATATATATATATATATATATATATATATATATATATATATATATATATATATATATATTTATTTTTATTTTTTATTTTTTTTAATTAAGAAAAAAATACAATTAAAAAAAAGATATATATATACATCCATCCATCCATTTTCTACCGTTTATTCCCTTTGGGGGCGCGGGGGGCGCTGGAGCCTATCTCAACTACAATTGGGCGGAAGGCGGGGTACACCCTGGACAAGTCGCCACCTCATCGCAGGGCTATATATATATATATATATATGCGTGGGTTCCCTCCGGGTACTCCGGCTTCCTCCCACTTTCAAAGACATGCACCTGGGGATAAGTTGATTGGCAACACTAAAATTGGCCCTAGTGTGTGGATGTGAGTGTGAATGTTGTCTGTCTATCTGTGTTGGCCCTGCGATGAGATGGCGACTTGTCCAGGGTGTACCCCGCCTTCCGCCCGATTGTAGCTGAGATAGGCTCCAGCGCCCCCCGCAACCCCAAAGGGAATAAGCGGTAGAAAATGGATGGATGGATGGATGGATATATATATATATATATATATATATATATATATATATATATATATATATATATATATATATTTTTTTTTTTTTTTTTTTTTTTCAAAGGTACATTAATTTATTTTCTGTTCTTGAGATTTATTAGTCAGCAATTCGCATCTTGAGTATGAAAAACTACTCATTTATGTAGTTTAACATTGTATTTGTATTCATGTATTATTAGTATGCAACTACACATTTAGATTGTTATTATTATCATCACCCACAATAGCATCGGTACTACTATTATTATTATGATATATATATATATATATATATATATATATATATATATATATACATATATATATATATATATATATATATATATGAGATAGGCTCCAGCGCCCCCGCGACCCCAAAGGGAATAAGCGGTAGAAAATGGATGGATATATATATAATTGTTATTACTTTAGCACAGTATTTTAAAAAAAAATCATTTTTAATTTATTTGACATTATTTTATCAGCAGGCTACTTCCTGGCTCACAGAGAATGACAAAAGGTACAATGTGAAAATAATCCAAATGGACAGTGAATATACGACACAAGCTGCGCACTGACTACTCTAAAGTATACGCAGGTTTTATTTTTTTATTGCAAAAGGTTAACTTCCTGTGAGAGGGTGTATACTTCCTGTGAGAGGGTGTATACTTCCTGTGAGAGTGTGTATATACTTCCTGTGAGAGGGTGTATACTTCCTGTGAGAGGGTGTATACTTCCTGTGAGAGGGTGTCTGAGGGAGGTTCCTATTATAGCGGAGAGGGATGACTATGACGATGATGTCATCAGGCACTAATTGCATCCCAGCCGGCTCTCTCTGCGCATCGTTGTCTCAACGTGATTGGCGAACACGTCTTCCTTTGCACTTATTTGCCCGCCGTTCCTCCCTGAGCCTCCAAGGTGATGTTCAAGGTCAACTCCACCTTTAGCCTAAAGCTCCATTCCATCCAGATGTGACCTTGGTGCTCCCAGCCTCTTCCTCGGGGAGATGTTTTGTTTTTTCCCCCCCTTCTTTGACTCACAGTGTGAGCTAATCAAAGGCGGATGCTAATTCTTCCGCCTTTAATGAAGTCATCTGGCGTCTTTGAGTCGTGCGCCAGCTCCGTGATTGCATTGATCACGTTAACCCGCCTCAGAAAGCCAAAATGCAAGGGAGACACCAGGCTTGGTTTTTTTATTTTTTTTATTTTTCAGTTGCCTGTCAGACAATCGTGAGGAAGAAACTCACGATTGTGTGTGTGTGTGTGTGTGTGTGTGTGTGTGTGTGTGTGTGTGTGTGTGTGTGTGTGTGTGTGTGTGTGTGTGTGTGTGTGTGTGTGTGTGTGTGTGTGTGTGTGTGTGTGTGTGTGTTCTTGAGACATGAAGAATAATAAATAATAATAATAATACATTTGATTTGTAAAAAGCACTTTACATTGAGTAAACAACCTCAAAGTGGTACAGTGTATTAGAAAAAATAAAAATAAAAAGATAATAAAAAATAAATAAAAATAAAAACTAGAACAGCCAAATAGTTAAAACTAGTATGCATATATTTTTTTAAAAAAAGGCTTTTTTTAAAAAAGAAGGGTTTTTAAGCCTTTTTTAAAAGCATCCACAGTCTGTGGTGCCCTCAGGTGGTCAGGGAGAGCGTTCCACAGACTGGCGGAGCAGAAAGTCCGGTCTCCCATTGTTCGTAGCTTTGTCCTCGGAGGTTGGAGGAGGTTTGCCTGTCCGGAGCGGAGGAAAAGTATCTTCCATATGAGGAGGTGTGAACAAGTGATGACAAAAATCATAGTCCCAATAACATTGCATCTAATAGACAATGTCTCATTTGCACCCCTGCTGGTGACATCTATCAACATGAGGGTGGTCCCAAAAAGGAGGGATTTTGCACATTGACTGTGTGTCGCTTTTAAAAGTGCTCCCCCTCTGGTCAACATATGAAATAACAAGTGTGTGTAAGAAATGGAAATGTGCCCCCTTTGGCCAAAATTAATTTAAAAAAAAAATACAATGAATATGTATATAGAGACATACTGTAATAACGAAGTAAATAATGAAGATTGAAAACCAATTACAAACAAAAAAAACCTAAAAGCAGTCTTTTTCTCACAATGTGTCGACTTTTTGTTAAAATAAAATTGGGAACAATTTCTCATTATCTTTCTGTTCTGTAATACTGCAATATTTTCTCGTAAAATTATTACTTTAATGTAAATGTATTGCTTTTTAATGCAAAATGGCGACATTTGTCGTATAAAATTCTGACTTATCACAATATTGCCAGTTGTTTTGTTGTTCTTGTAAAATAGTGACGTTTTTTTGAGTAAAAGTATGACTTTTGTCATCATTTTGCCAAGTAAAAATACAGATTATTATTATAATATTGCCAATATTTTAAAGTTTTCTCATAAAATTGCGACTGTTATGGAGTAAAATTACAACTTTTATCATAACAGTGCACACATGTTCAGTTTTTATTGTAAAATGTTGACTCGCGTTGGGTAAAATGACGACTTTTATTATAATACTGCCAAAATTCGAAGTTTTTCTTGTGAAATTGTGACCTTTTTCTTGTGAAATTCCAACTCATTTTCCACAACAAGCTTTTTTATATATTTTTTGGAGGTCTCAAGAAGGCAACAAATACAAGGGTGTGTGTGTGTTTGTGCGTGTGTGTGTGTGTGTGTGTGTTGTATATGTGTGTCTATATATATATATATATATGTCTTAATAAGGTTATCCAAAAAATAGTGCTCGATACCGTAGTAGAGCGCAATATATGTATGTGTGGGAAAAAAAATCACAAGACTACTTCATCTCTACAGGCCTGTTTCATGAGGGGTTCCCTCAATCGCCAGGAAACCAACCAAAAAAGAACAGAAAACGAAACAACATCATCTGGTACAACCCCCCATACAGCAAAAACGTCTCAACTAACATTGGCCACAAATTCCTCACTCTGATTGACAAACACTTCCCCAAAGGCAACACCCTAAGAAAAGTATTCAACAAGAACAACATTAAATTGAGCTACAGCTGTATGAACAATATACGACAAATTATCTCAAACCACAACAAAACAATTGCAAATGAGCCGTCGGCCCCCGGACAGAGCGACCCCAAAACCAACAAAGGCTGCAACTGCCGCAAGAAACCTGATTGCCCTCTCAACGGGGGGTGCTTACAAACATCAGTTGTTTACCAATCTAAGGTAACACGCAAGGACATTAACACATCCGACACATATGTAGGATTAACCGAGGGAGAGTTCAAAACCAGATGGAACAATCACAAGGCTTCTTTCAGGAACCAAAACCTGCGGAATACCCACAGAACTCAGCAAACACATTTGGGACCTCAAAGACAATAATGTTGAATATTCAATAACATGGCAAATTCTTGCATCCAGCACACCTTACAATAGTGGTAATAAAAGATGCAACCTATGCTTGAAAGAGAAACTGTTTATTATATACCGTCCAGACCTGTCATCCCTCAACAAGCGCAGCGAAATTGTATCAGCATGCCGCCACAGACGGAAACACCTCCTAGGTAACACATGAGCCAATCACCACGCCCCTACGCCAGCCTGTACCTACCCACTCTGTGCCCTATATAAACCATGGTATGTGAATGCTTCCATTAAAATCTCCTGATGATTGAGGCGAACCCCTCATGAAACAGGCCTGTAGAGATGAAGTAGTCTTGTGATTTTTTTTCCCCACACATATATATATATATATATATATATATATATATATATATATATATGACTTTTCCATCTAAATATTGTTTGGTGTTTACATATTTTCTAAAACGAACCAACACCTTTGTTAGCAATATTTAAATCACAGTTTAAGTTTTTCATTTGCTTGCTGTGTTTTTTTATTTTTTTTACAAATATTCTTTTGTCCTTGATCATGTTGTAGTTGGCAATCCTCCTGTCGTCACGGCAACATAAAAGATGCGGCTCTCCTTCCTGTTAGCTGAGGGTGTAATTAGCGTACATAATAATCTGAGCTGTGTTCATCAGTGCAGATGTAGAAGGAAGCATTTACATATTACGACATTAGGATGAGAGGTCTTTGTGGTTGTAATTAAGTCGTTAGAATGAAATGGCGTTTACTGCGCTGACTGTTATTCACGGCGACAACCGGAGACAAAGTCAGGGCGTCCTGCCCGGGACATCCGCTGACGTCTCCGTGAATGACGACCGCTGCTGCTTTCTTGGCGAGGGGCTAGCGTGGTGGTGACTTTCTTCGCACTCGTCCGGAGAAATAGACGCTGGAAGTGTCACTAAAGTTCATATTTTATTCAGGATTTTATCGCAGGCGGTCATCACCACACATATAAAAAAAACCATATTTCCCTGTCATGTTTGGGAATTTATTTCTGTTGTGTTTGTGTAAGACACAGGTGTCAAACTCAAGGCCCGGGGGCCAAATCTGGCCCGCCACATTATTTTATGTGGCCCACGAAAGCCCGGAAATAAAATGCATGAATAAAATTATTCATCTTTTCTTACCAAATATATTTGTGTGTTCCCTTTTGACATTAAACATCACATACTGCATGCAATTGTATATCTTTCAAAATTCAAAATGATCAAAATCTAAATATTCATGTATTCCAAAAATAATTTTTGTTATAAAATACAGATAAATACTGTACTTAAAAAACTGCTTGAATTATAGAATAGAATAGAAAGTACTTTATTGATCCTTGAGGGAAATTGAGCACCACAGTTCTCTCACAATAGACAATAATAATAATAAATAATATAATATATAATATAAATAATGTATATATATATTATTTTTTTATATTATCAAAAAAATTCATACATTTTATTTTATTATTTTTATTAATTATTGTATTATTATGTTATTCATTCTTTTATTTATGAATCATTAATTATATTTTAGGATTTCAAAACAAATTATCAATGAAATTGTGGACTGTAAAATTGGCAATAGATTGTACGGTTAAATTCCACCGACAGAGTTTTTATCGTAAAATCAACTTTGGTATTGTACAGTAACACACTAAAACATTGAAAAAAAAAAAAAATCCCATTAAAACAACTCGATTTCGCGGTAAAAAAACAAACAAACTGGCAGCTCTGTTGCTTGAATTTTACAGCTAAAAACAGTGGTATTGTTTTCTCCACTCCATTCCATTTATTAAATGTTTTTATATGCTGTAAAAAATTTAAAAAAAAAAACACTGCTTTTACTGTAAAATTCTGGTGACTGAGCTGCCAGGTTTTAAAGTAAAATTTTAATATTTTTTTTGCAGCTTATGTAAAAAAATATATTGTTAATGTCTTATATATATATATATATATACATCTATATTCTAAGACACTAAAACATTGAAAAACAACACACAAAAAACATTAAAACAACAAGATGTTACGGTAAAAAAACAAAACAAACTGGCAGCTCTGTTGCTTGAATTTTACCGCTCAAAACAGTGGTATTGTTTCTCCATTTATTCCATTTTCTTATATGCTGTTAATTTTTTTTATTTTTTTTAAAATGATTAACACATTAGCGTAAAATATCAAATAATATTATTGATCTCATTCACGTAAGAGACCAGACGTATAAGATTTCAAGGGATTTAGCGATTAGGAGTGACAGATTGTTTGGTAAACGTATAGCATGTTCTATATGTTATAGTTATTTGAATGACTATTACCATAATATGTTACGTTAACATACCAGTTGGTTATTTATGCCTCAGATAACGTACACTTATTCAGCCTGTTGTTCACTATTCTTGATTTATTTTAAATTGCCTTTCAAATGTCTATTCTTGGTGTTGACTTTTATCAAATACATTTCCACAAAAAAATGCGACTTATACTCCAGTGCGACTTATATATGTTTGTTTCCTTCTTTATTATGCATTTTCGGCCGGTGCGACTTATACTCCGGCGCGACTTATACTCCGAAAAATACGGTAATCCTGCCTTTGCCGGTCAGTCTGCCTGACTTCCTAATTTGCCTTATGCAACAGTTGAAGACAGTATTGATTCCTGCTTTATATACTAGCTTCCACGCTAGGCTCTTTTTGTTTGCTAGCTCCCACGCTAGCCCCCTTAGTTTTTGCCTTCCGTGCTACGAGCACGTTTTCGTTTGTTCCCGTCTGAATTATTTCCAAAATAAATAATTTCCCACCTGCACGCTTTGTCCAAAGTCCGTCTGCATCCTGGGAGAACGAACCCCGCATCACCATGCGACCCGGTCGTCACAAACACGATAATAATTATTAGCGTTAATGTGCATGCAGTACAAAGACTCTTGCAGCCCGTAACAATGCATGCACATGGCAATTTTCAAGGCTGGCAAACTCACTGGTTCATTTTCACTTATCGTTAGGTTAATTGACTTATCGAATACTGGCCCAGGTCTAATTTAACGATCATTTATGTACCAAATATCAGATTTCAAGAATCCGTTTGAATCGAGAATCAGTTCTGAACCGAATAGTCACCCTATCGGAATCGAATCGTGGAATCGTAGAATGTTGTAAGATTCACATTATAACATTCTGGGGAAACAAAGAATCCCAAATGCTAGCGACTCGGTTGCTGTGCTTTTTTTGTATTGAAGACTGCAAATAAGCCACCATTGTCATGTCTGTGTGATCAGGTTTTATTTTTGGACTTTTTGTGCAGTTTTGTTTTGTCACCATAGTTACCCATTAGTTTCACCTGTCATGTCACGCAACTGTTGTTAATCATGTCCATGAGTATTTAAGTTCATTCATTTTCTGTTGTTCGTCCTGACGACCACACCACATTTATGCTCTGTCCATTCCTCTAAGATCCTGCTTCATGTCCCTTGTCAAAGTAAGTTTTGGGACGGCGTGGCGCAGTGGAAGAATGGCCGTGCGCGACCCGAGGGTCCCTGGTTCAATCCCCACCTAGTACCAACCTCGTCATGTCCGTTGTGTCCTGAGCAAGACACTTCACCCTTGCTCCTGATGGGTGCTGGTTAGCGCCTTGCATGGCAGCTCCCTCCATCAGTGTGTGAATGTGTGTGTGAATGGGTGAATGTGGAAGTAGTGTCAAAGCGCTTTGAGTACCTTGAAGGTAGAAAAGCGCTATATAAGTACAACCCATTTATCATTTATTTATTTATAGTCTTTTTGTTTTTCATAGTTTGTTCTCCGCCACTGTGCGCGCTTTCATTTATTCCTTTTTTTTGATAATAATAAATCATGTGCCTTAATTCCCGTCTCGTCCGTGCCAACTTTCCGTTGCATCCTGGAAAAGCACACACCCCGGATCAAGTCGTGACAACCATAGGGCAAAAAACAACAACATTTTTTTGTAAAGGTGAGAAACACTATTGAGACACCCTGAAAATAAAGAATGTGTGATTTACAATATTAACTATGAACGATAAAACACTGAATATTGACAACATATGAAGGTCACACCCCCTATTGAGTTGTTGAACGTGTAGCAGAGCACAAAGGAGGCATCCGTTTAGCTTACCCCTTTTTCTCCATGCAAATCTACATGTATTCTTTATTAAATGTGTCCTGTGTCCATATTGGAATGGATTCATTGCAGCCAAGTGTCGTGGTGATTTGGCCAAACACATTAAAGTTACAGCAAAAATGTTGGTCTTCTTGTCTTTCATAAGGATTGTGAACGATAGGGAAAATACCTCAAAAAATTGCAGTTCCCCTTTAAAAATGCATGTTTACACGAGGCCTGTTTTGTGTAGAGACTTGACATGTTGTTACATGTTTAAACGTCACCCTGTGATGCTACTGGAGGACATTGGCTCAAATATTTGCCACTCGCCAGTTTTGGATGCTGATGAGAGTCGGAGAAATCACTCAATACTTAAAAAGCCTAATAATCTAACACAAGTCATTACACCGCTTGCCGTATTACCTTCCCCACCACACTTGACAAAATAGGTAATTGAGCCTTTTAGCCTCTCATTTTGCACCCCGAGCCAAGCTGACAAACTCGTCTCTCCCAGGCAGCGTATGAATATGTAACAGTGAAAAGTGCAGGCATCAATAGCGCTGCGGCACATTTTCACAAGTGACCACTTGGGACGTACTTTAGATAAAGAGCGATTGGCGTCATTCAGCAGCAGATTTGTTGCTTTTGATGCCCGTTTTTCCTCCCCCCCAGATTCTGGAGTTTGCACCAACGTTTTACAAGAGAACTAACAGGAGTATCCTAACAATTTAAAAAAAAATAAACTCAGTTTGGTCTGAGCTAGAAGCAAAACAAATCCTGCATATTCTGACATCAGGTTCAGGCAGACGACAAAAATGTTTCCCATTAGAAGTATAGTAACTGCAATTAATCCATTCCAATATGGACACAGAACACATTTAATAAAGAATAAAGTTTTACAAAAGAACTAACAGGAGTATCCTAAAAATTGTTTTTAAATAAATTCATTGTGGTCTGAGCTAGAAGCAAACCAAATCCTGCATATTCTGACATGCAAAGTACAGCAATACTTCAGGTTCAGGCAGACGGAAAAACATTTTTTCCCATTAGAAGTATAGTAACTGCAATGAATCCATTCCAATATGGACACAGAACACATTTAATAAATAATAAAGTTTTACAAAAGAACTAACAGGAGAATCCTAAAAAATAACTTAAAAATAAAATCAGTTTGGTCTGAGCTAGAAGCAAAACGAATCCTGCATATTCTGACATGCAAAGTACAGCAATACTTCACGTTCAGGCAGACGGGAAAAAAAATGTTTTCCCATTAGAAGTATAGTAACTGCAATGAATCCACAACAATATGGACACAGAACACATTTAATAAAGAATAAAGTTTTACAAAAGAGCTAACAGGAGAATCCTAAAAAATAACTTAAAAATAAAATCAGTGTGGTCTGAGCTAGAAGCAAACCAAATCCTGCATATTCTGACATGCAAAGTACAGCAATACTTCAGGTTTAGGCAGACGAAAACATTGTTTTTCTATTAGAAGTATAGTAACTGCAATGAATCCACAACAATATGGACACAGAACACATTTAATAAAGAATAAAGTTTTACAAAAGAACTAACAGGAGTATCCTAAAAATTGTTTTTAAATAAACTCAGTGTGGTCTGAGCTAGAAGCAAACCAAATGCTGCATATTCTGACACACAAAGTACAGCAATACTTCAGGTTCAGGCAGACGAAAAAAATGTTTCCCATTAGAAGTATAGTAACTGCAATGAATCCACAACAATATGGACACAGAACACATTTAATAAAGAATAAAGTTTTACAAAAGAACTAACAGGAGAATCCTAAAAAATTACTTAAAAATAAAACCAGTTTGGTCTGAGCTAGAAGCAAACCAAATCCTGCATATTCTGACATGCAAAGTACAGCAATACTTCACGTTCAGGCAGACGGGAAAAAAAATGTTTTCCCATTAGAAGTATAGTAACTGCAATGAATCCACAACAATATGGACACAGAACACATATAATAAAGAATAAAGTTTTACAAAAGAACTAACAGGAGAATCCTAAAAAATAACTTAAAAATAAAATCAGTTTGGTCTGAGCTAGAAGCAAACCAAATCCTGCATATTCTGACATGCAAAGTACAGCAATACTTCAGGTTTAGGCAGACGAAAACATTGTTTTCCTATTAGAAGTATAGTAACTGCAATGAATCCACAACAATATGGACACAGAACACATTTAATAAAGAATAAAGTTTTACAAAAGAACTAACAGGAGAATCCTAAAAAATAACTTAAAAATAAAATCAGTTTGGTCTAAGCTAGAAGCAAACCAAATCCTGCATATTCTGACATGCAAAGTACAGCAATACTTCAGGTTTAGGCAGACGAAAACATAGTTTTCCTATTAGAAGTATAGTAACTGCAATGAATCCACAACAATATGGACACAGAACACATTTAATAAAGAATAAAGTTTTACAAAAGAACTAACAGGAGTATCCTAAAAATTGTTTTTAAATAAAATCAGTTTGGTCTGTGCTAGAAGCAAACCAAATCCTGCATATTCTGACATGCAAAGTACAGCAATACTTCACGTTCAGGCAGACGGAAAAAAAATGTTTTCCCATTAGAAGTATAGTAACTGCAATGAATCCATTCCAATATGGACACAGAACACATTTAATAAAGAATAAAGTTTTACAAAAGAACTAACAGGAGAATCCTAAAAAATAACTTAAAAATAAAATCAGTTTGGTCTGAGCTAGAAGCAAACCAAATCCTGCATATTCTGACACACAAAGTACAGCAATACTTCAGGTTCAGGCAGACGAAAAAAATGTTTCCCATTAGAAGTATAGTAACTGCAATTAATCCATTCCAATATGGACACAGAACACATTTAATAAAGAATAAAGTTTTACAAAAGAACTAACAGGAGTATCCTAAAAAGTGTTTTTAAATAAACTCAGTGTGGTCTGAGCTAGAAGCAAACCAAATGCTGCATATTCTGACACACAAAGTACAGCAATACTTCAGGTTCAGGCAGACGAAAAAAATGTTTTCCCATTAGAAGTATAGTAACTGCAATTAATCCATTCCAATATGGACACAGAACACATTTAATAAAGAATAAAGTTTTACAAAAGAACTAACAGGAGTATCCTAAAAATTGTTTTTAAATAAACTCAGTGTGGTCTGAGCTAGAAGCAAACCAAATCCTGCATATTCTGACACACAGAGTACAGCAATACTTCAGGTTCAGGCAGACGAAAAAAATGTTTCTCATTAGAAGTATAGTAACTGCAATGAATCCACAACAATATGGACACAGAACACATTTAATAAAGAATAAAGTTTTACAAAAGAACTAACAGGAGTATCCTAACAATTGTTTTTAAATAAACTCAGTGTGGTCTGAGCTAGAAGCAAACCAAATCCTGCATATTCTGACATGCAAAGTACAGCAATACTTCACGTTCAGGCAGACGGAAAAAAAATGTTTTCTCATTAGAAGTATAGTAACTGCAATGAATCCATTCCAATATGGACACAGAACACATTTAATAAAGAATAAAGTTTTACAAAAGAACTAACAGGAGAATCCTAAAAAATAACTTAAAAATAAAATCAGTTTGGTCTGAGCTAGAAGCAAACCAAATCCTGCATATTCTGACACACAAAGTACAGCAATACTTCAGGTTCAGGCAGACGAAAAAAATGTTTCCCATTAGAAGTATAGTAACTGCAATGAATCCATTCCAATATGGACACAGAACACATTTAATAAAGAATAAAGTTTTACAAAAGAACTAACAGGAGAATCCTAAAAAATAACTTAAAAATAAAGCCAGTTTGGTCTGAGCTAGAAGCAAACCAAATCCTGCATATTCTGACATGCAAAGTACAGCAATACTTCACGTTCAGGCAGACGGAAAAAAAATGTTTTCCCATTAGAAGTATAGTAACTGCAATGAATCCATTCCAATATGGACACAGAACACATTTAATAAAGAATAAAGTTTTACAAAAGAACTAACAGGAGTATCCTAAAAAATAACTTAAAAATAAAACCAGTTTGGTCTGAGCTAGAAGCAAACCAAATCCTGCATATTCTGACATGCAAAGTACAGCAATACTTCACGTTCAGGCAGACGGAAAAAAATGTTTTTCCCATTAGAAGTATAGTAACTGCAATGAATCCATTCCAATATGGACACAGAACACATTTAATAAAGAATAAAGTTTTACAAAAGAACTAACAGGAGAATCCTAAAAAATAACTTAAAAATAAAATCAGTTTGGTCTGAGCTAGAAGCAAAACGAATCCTGCATATTCTGACATCAGGTTCAGGCAGACGACAAAAATGTTTCCCATTAGAAGTATAGTAACTGCAATTAATCCATTCCAATATGGACACAGAACACATTTAATAAAGAATAAAGTTTTACAAAAGAACTAACAGGAGTATCCTAAAAATTGTTTTTAAATAAACTCAGTGTGGTCTGAGCTATAAGCAAACCAAATCCTGCATATTCTGACATGCAAAGTACAGCAATACTTCAGGTTCAGGCAGACGAAAAAAATGTTTCTCATTAGAAGTATAGTAACTGCAATGAATCCACAACAATATGGACACAGAACACATTTAATAAAGAATAAAGTTTTACAAAAGAACTAACAGGAGAATCCTAAAAAATAACTTCAAAATAAAATCAGTTTGGTCTGAGCTAGAAGCAAACCAAATCCTGCATATTCTGACATGCAAAGTACAGCAATACTTCACGTTCAGGCAGACGGGAAAAAAATGTTTTCCCATTAGAAGTATAGTAACTGCAATGAATCCATTCCAATATGGACACAGAACACATTTAATAAAGAATAAAGTTTTACAAAAGAACTAACAGGAGTATCCGAAAAAATGTTTTTAAATAAACTCAGTGTGGTCTGAGCTAGAAGCAAACCAAATCCTGCATATTCTCACATGCAAAGTACAGCAATACTTCAGGTTCAGGCAGACGGAATTTTTTTCCCCCCCATTATAAGTATAGTAACTACAATGAATCCATTCCAATATGGACACAGAACACATTTAATAAAGAATAAAGTTTTACAAAAGAACTAACAGGAGAATCCTAAAAAAATAACTTAACAAAAAAAACAGTTTGGTCTGAGCTAGAAGCAAACCAAATCCTGCATATCCTGACATGCAAAGTACAGCAATACTTCACGTTCAGGCAGACGGAAAAAAAATGTTTTCTCATTAGAAGTATAGTAACTGCAATGAATCCATTCCAATATGGACACAGAACACATTTAATAAAGAATAAAGTTTTACAAAAGAACTAACAGGAGTATCCTAAAAAATAACTTAAAAATAAAACCAGTTTGGTCTGAGCTAGAAGCAAACCAAATCCTGCATATTCTGACATGCAAAGTACAGCAATACTGCACGTTCAGGCAGACGGGAAAAAAATGTTTTCCCATTAGAAGTATAGTAACTGCAATGAATCCATTCCAATATGGACACAGAACACATTTAATAAAGAATAAAGTTTTACAAAAGAACTAACAGGAGTATCCTAAAAAATAACTTAAAAATAAAACCAGTTTGGTCTGAGCTAGAAGCAAACCAAATCCTGCATATTCTGACATGCAAAGTACAGCAATACTTCACGTTCAGGCAGACGGGAAAAAAATGTTTTCCCATTAGAAGTATAGTAACTGCAATGAATCCATTCCAATATGGACACAGAACACATTTAATAAAGAATAAAGTTTTACAAAAGAACTAACAGGAGAATCCTAAAAAAATAACTTAAAAATAAAACCAGTTTGGTCTGCGCTACAAGCAAACCAAATCCTGCATATTCTGACATGCAAAGTACAGCAATACTTCACGTTCAGGCAGACGGGAAAAAAAATGTTTTCCCATTAGAAGTATAGTAACTGCAATGAATCCATTCCAATATGGACACAGACCACATATAATAAAGAATAAAGTTTTACAAAAGAACTAACAGGAGTATCCTAAAAAATAACTTAAAAATAAAACCAGTTTGGTCTGAGCTAGAAGCAAACCAAATCCTGCATATTCTGACATGCAAAGTACAGCAATACTTCACGTTCAGGCAGACGGAAAAAAAATGTTTTCTCATTAGAAGTATAGTAACTGCAATGAATCCATTCCAATATGGACACAGAACACATTTAATAAAGAATAAAGTTTTACAAAAGAGCTAACAGGAGAATCCTAAAAAATAACTTAAAAATAAAATCAGTTTGGTCTGAGCTAGAAGCAAACCAAATCCTGCATATTCTGACATGCAAAGTACAGCAATACTTCAGGTTTAGGCAGACGAAAACATTGTTTTGCTATTAGAAGTATAGTAACTGCAATGAATCCACAACAATATGGACACAGAACACATTTAATAAAGAATAAAGTTTTACAAAAGAGCTAACAGGAGAATCCTAAAAAATAACTTAAAAATAAAATCAGTTTGGTCTGAGCTAGAAGCAAACCAAATCCTGCATATTCTGACATGCAAAGTACAGCAATACTTCACGTTCAGGCAGACGGGAAAAAAAATGTTTTCTCATTAGAAGTATAGTAACTGCAATGAATCCATTCCAATATGGACACAGACCACATTTAATAAAGAATAAAGTTTTACAAAAGAACTAACAGGAGTATCCTAAAAATTGTTTTTAAATAAAATCAGTTTGGTCTGTGCTAGAAGCAAACCAAATCCTGCATATTCTGACATGCAAAGTACAGCAATACTTCACGTTCAGGCAGACAAAAAAAAAGACTTCTTCCACACCGTCCTTGCACGCTACACCGCTACAACAAAGATGACGGGGAGAAGACGCTGTGGAAGGTGAGCCACGTAAATAAGACCGCCCACAAAACTGCGCATCCTGAAGAGACTGTCAGAAAGCGACTTGAAGATGATGTGTAAAACATCATCTATGCAACATTTTGAGCAAAGAACCACCATTACATGTTATGTAGACCACAAGGAAGTCTTTTACATTTAGAAAAAAAAAAAAAAAAAAGACTCCTTCAATGCGCCTTATAATCCGGTGCGCCTTATATATGGAAAACGATCGAAAATAGACCATTCATCGGCAGTGCGTCTTACAATCCGGTGCATCCTATGGTCCAGAAAATAAAGTAGTTGATTAAGTCTGTTCCTGTCTGTGACAGTGCTGCTGCAACCAAGTCTCCTCAAGAGGTGTAGGCGACTTCGACCCTTCTTGTACGCAACTTTTAAATTGTGAGTCCAGGGAATGACAGTTCCCGTCCGTCTTCCTGGACAAGTTTAGTCTTCTCCCACTGCGGCTGTTGAAACAGATGGAGACGCATCAAACTGTTCAGATCGACGCTTTAGTGTCTGTCTGACGTCTCCGTGGAATTGGATGCACACGCCTGAGCCTGATTTCATTTCCTCCTGTTAGCTGCAAACGTAACGACGTAGATGACCTAAAATAAGGCGGTAAGACTGTCAAACTGTCAAAACTCTTTCTTGCATCACAGCACACCTTGTATAGACCACGTCTGTGTGTTCTGTTACAGATAGCTTCAAAGTTTTGTCGTAATTAGACAAATGATCGTTGGCTTTTGGACATGGACACACACAAATGTTCTTGTCGGTCCCCTAATGGTGTGTACCAAATTTTCGCTGAAAATCCTAACGTTGCAGACGTTGTTTTATCAAATAAATTGTGGTATTAATGAGAACCGTACAATCAGCCCTTGGGTCACCTTGTATAGACCATGTCTTTGTGTTTTGTTACAGATAGCTTCAAAATTGTATCATAATTACACAAATGGTCGTTGGCTTTAGGACATGGACACACACAAATGTTCTTGTCGGTGTGTGTGTGTACTACATTTTCGCTAAAAATCCTAAAGTTGCAGACGTTGTTTTATAAAATACATTGTGCGATTAATGAGAACCGAACAATCTGCCCTTGGGTCACCTTGTATAGACCACGTCTGTATGTACTGCTACAGATAGCTTCAAAGTTGTATCATAATTAGACAAATGGTCATTGGTTTTTGGACATGGACACACACAAATGTTGTTGTCGGTCCCCTAATGGTGTGTGTGTACTAAATTCCGTGGTAATTCCGCTACAAATCCTAAAGTTGCAGACGTTTATTTTATAAAATACATTGTGCGGTTAATAAGAACCGAACAATCAGCCCTTGGGTCACCTTGTATAGACCACGTCTGTGTGTTCTGTTACAGATAGCTTCAAAGTTGTATCATAATTAGACAAACGGTCGTTGGCTTTTGGACATGGACACACACAAATGTTCTTGTCGGTCCCCTAATGGTGTGCACTACATTTTCGCTAAAGATCCTAACGTATCAGACTTAGTTTTATAAAATACATTGTGCGGTTAATGAGAACCGAACAATCAGCCCTTGGGTCACCTTGTATAGACGACATCTGTGTGTTCTGTTACAGATAGCTTCAAAGTTGTATCATAATTAGACAAATGGTCGTTGGTTTTTGGACATGGACACACTCAAATGTTCTTGTCGTTCCCCTAATGGTGTGTACTACATTTTTGCTAAAAATCCTAAAGTTGCAGACGTTGTTTTATAAAATACATTGTGCGGTTAATAAGAACTGAACAATCAGCCCTTGGGTCACCTTGTATAGACCACGTCTGTGTGTTCTGATACAGATAGCTTCAAAGTTGTATCATAATTAGACAAATGGTCGTTGGCTTTTGGACATGGACACACACAAATGTTCTTGTCGGTCCCCTAATGGTGTGTACTACATTTTCACTAAAGATCCTAACGTATCAGACTTATTTTTATAAAATACATTGTGCGATTAATGAGAACCGAACAATCAGCCCTTGGGTCACCTTGTATAGACCACGTCTGTGTGTTCTGTTACAGATAGCTTCAAAGTTTTGTCATAAATAGACAAATGGTCATTGGATTTTGGACATGGACACACACAAATGTTCTTGTTGGTGTGTGTGTACTACATTTTTGCTAAAAATCCTAAAGTTGCAGACGTTGTTTTATAAAATAAATTGTGCGGTTAAGGAGAACCGAACAATCTTCCCTTGGGTCACCTTGTATAGACCACGTCTGTGTGTTCTGATACAGATAGCTTGAACGTTGTATCATAATTAGACAAATGGTCATTGGCTTTTGGACATGGACACACTCAAATGTTCTTGTCGGTCCCCTAATGGTGTGTACTTCATTTTCGCTAAAGATCCTAACGTATCAGACTTAGTTTTATAAAATACATTGTGCGATTAATGAGAACCGAACAATCTGCCCTTGGGTCACCTTGTATAGACCACGTCTGTGTGTTCTGTTACAGATAGCTTCAAAGTTGTATCATAATTAGACAAATGGTCGTTGGCTTTTGGACATGGACACACACAAATGTTCTTGTCGATCCCCTAATGGTGTGTACTACATTTTCGCTAAAGATCCTAACGTATCAGACTTAGTTTTATAAAATACATTGTGCGATTAATGAGAACCGAACAATCAGCCCTTGGGTCACCTTGTATAGACCACGTCTGTGTGTTCTGTTACAGATAGCTTCCAAGTTATATCATAATTAGACAAATAGTTGTTGGCTTTTGGACATGGACACACACAAATGTTCTTGTCGGTCCCCTAATGGTGTGTACTACATTTTTGCTAAAAATCCTAAAGCTGCAGACGTTGTTTTATCAAATAAATTATGCGGTTAATGAGAACCAAACAATCAGCCCTTGGGTCACCTTGTATAGACCACGTCTGTGTGTTCTGTTACAGATAGCTTCAAAGTTGTATCATAATTAGACGAATGGTCATTGGTTTTTGGACATGGACACACTCAAATGTTGATGTCGGTCCCCTAATGGTGTGTGTGTACTAAATTCCGTGGTAATTTTGCTAAAAATCCTAAAGTTGCAGACGTTGTTTTATAAAATACATTGTACGGTTTCGAGAACCGTACAATCAGACCTTGAGTCACCTTGTATAGACCACGGCTGTGTATGTTCTGTTACAGATAGCTTCAAAGTTGTATCATAATTAGACAAACGGTCGTTGGCTTTTGGACATGGACACACACAAATGTTCTTGTCGGTCCCCTAATGGTGTGTACTACATTTTCGCTAAAGATCCTAACGTATCAGACTTAGTTTTATAAAATACATTGTGCGGTTAATGAGAACCGAACAATCAGCCCTTGGGTCACCTTGTATAGACCACGTCTGTGTGTTCTGTTACAGATAGCTTCAAAGTTGTATCATAATTAGACAAATGGTCGTTGGCTTTTGGACATGGACACACACAAATGTTGATGTCGGTCTCCTAATGGTGTGTACGACATTTTTGCTAAAAATCCTAAAGCTGCAGACGTTGTTTTATAAAATAAATTATGCGGTTAATGAGAACCGAACAATCTGCCCTTGGGTCACCTTGTATAGACCACATCTGTGTGTTATGTTACAAATAGCTTCAAAGTTTTGTCATAATTAGACAAATGGTCAATGGTTTTTGGACATGGACACACACAAATGTTATTGTCGGTCCCCTAATGGTGTGTACGACATTTTTGCTAAAAATCCTAAAGTTGCAGACGTCGTTTTATAAAATACATTGTGCGGTTAATGAGAACCGAACAATCTGCCCTTGGGTCACCTTGTATAGACCACGTCTGTGTATGTTCTGTTACAGATAGCTTCAAAGTTCTATCATAATTAGACAAATGGTCATTGGCTTTTGGACATGGACACACACAAATGTTCTTGTCGGTCCCCTAATGGTGTGTACGACATTTTTACAAAAAATCCCAACGTTGCAGACTTCGTTTTATAAAATACATTGTGCGATTAATGAAAACCGAACAATCAGCCCTTGGGTCACCTTGTATAGACCACGTCTGTGTGTTCTGTTACAGATAGCTTCAAAGTTGTATCATAATTAGACAAATGGTAATTGGTTTTTGGACATGGACACACACAAATGTTATTGTCGGTCCCCTAATGGTGTGTACTACATTTTTGCTAAAAATCCTAAAGCTGCAGACGTTGTTTTATAAAATAAATTATGCGGTTAATGAGAACCGAACAATCAGCCCTTGGGTCACCTTGTATAGACCACGTCTGTGTGTTCTCTTACAGATAGCTTCAAAGTTGTATCATAAATAGACAAATGGTCGTTGGCTTTTGGACATGGACACACACAAATGTTCTTGTGAGTCCCCTAATGGTGTGTGCTAAATCTTTGCTAAAAAATCTTAAAGTTGCAGACGTTGTTTTATAAAATACTTTATGCGGTTAATAAGAACCGAACAATCTGCCCTTGGGTAACCTTGTATAGACCACGTCTGTGTGTTCTGTTACAGATAGCTTCAAAGTTGTATCATAATTAGACAAATGGTAATTGGCTTTTGGACATGGACACACACAAATGTTCTTGTCGGTCCCCTAATGGTGTGTGTGTACTAAATTCCGTGGTAATTTTGCTAAAAATCCTAAAGTTTCAGACGTTGTTTTATTAAAATACTTTATGCGGTTAATGAGAACCGAACAATCTGCCCTTGGGTCACCTTGTATAGACCACGTCTGTGTGTTCTGTTACAGATAGCTTCAAAGTTTTATCATAATTAGACAAATGGTTGTTGGCTTTTGGACATGGACACACACAAATGTTCTTGTCGGTCCCCTAATGGTGTGTACGACATTTTCACAAAAAATCCCAACGTTGCAGACTTCGTTTTATAAAATACATTGTGCGATTAATGAGAACCGAACAATCAGCCCTTGGGTCACCTTGTATAGACCACGTCTGTGTGTTCTGTTACAGATAGCTTCAAAGTTGTATCATAATTAGACAAACGGTCGTTGGTTTTTGGACATGGACACACACAAATGTTGTTGTCGGGCCCCTAATGGTGTGTGTGTACTAAATTCCGTGGTAATTCCGCTACAAATCCTAAAGTTGCAGACGTTTGTTTTATAAAAATAAATTGTGCAGTTAAGGAGAACCGAACAATCTTCCCTTGGGTCACCTTGTATAGACCACGTCTGTGTGTTCTGTTACAGATAGCTTCAACGTTTTGTCATAATTAGACAAACAGTCGTTGGCTTTTGGACATGGACACACACAAATGTTTTTGTCGGTCCCCTAATGGTGTGTACTACATTTTCGCTAAAGATCCTAACGTATCAGACTTAGTTTTATAAAATACAATGTGCGGTTAATGCGAACCGAACAATCAGCCCTTGGGTCACCTTGTATAGACCATGTCTGTGTGTTCTGTTACAGATAGCTTCAAAGTTGTATCATAATTAGACAAATGTTTGTTGGCTTTTGGACATGGACACACACAAATGTTGATGTCGGTCCCCTAATGATGTGTACTACATTTTTGCTAAAAATCCTAAAGTTGCAGACGTTGTTTTATCAAATAAATTGTGGTATTAATGAGAACCGTACAATCAGCCCTTGGGTCACCTTGTATAGACCACGTCTGTGTGTTCTGTTACAGATAGCTTCAAAGTTGTATCATAATTAGATAAATGGTCGTCGGTTTTTGGACATGGACACACACAAATGTTCTTGTCGGTCCCCTAATGGTGTGTACTACATTTTCGCTAAAGATCCTAACGTATCAGACTTAGTTTTATAAAATACATTGTGCGATTAATGAGAACCGAACAATCAGCCCTTGGGTCACCTTGTAAAGACCACGTCTGTGTGTTCTGTTACAGAAAGCTTCAAAGTTGTATCATAATTAGACAAATGGTCACTGGCTTTTGGACATGGACACACACAATGTTATTGTGGGTCCCCTAATGGTGTGTACTACATTTTTGCTAAAAATCCTAAAGCTGCAGACGTTGTTTTATCAAATAAATTGTGCGGTTAATGAGAACCGAACAATCAGCCCTTGGGTCACCTTGTATAGACCACGTCTGTGTGTTCTGTTACAGATAGCTTCAAAGTTGTATCATAATTAGACAAATGGTCATTGGTTTTTGGACATGGACACACACAAATGTTCTTGTCAGTCTCCTGATGGTGTAGACGTTTTATAAAATACATTGTGCGATTAATGAGAACCGAACAATCTGCCTTTGGGTCATAGGCCGCATTCTTAACCAGCCGTATCTTAACCGACTTTACGCGCTACCTTCTCCATCCTTGTCCTCGCCGCTTGCACTCGGCGAGGAGTTGCTTTTAATTAGCATCAAAAAGGGCAGAGACCCATGCAATATCTATGAGCGCTGACATTTGTGGCGAGGCAAGGGATCCGTCAGATGACTCTGGGGTCTTCTTGACGAATATCAGACTGCCATTACTCGTTTTCTCGTAAGAATATTCCGCCTGGAGGCTAGCTCTTTAGCACTTCTGTCGCACAGGAAAGGGTCAAAGAGATTTGTGGTTAGCAATTCTGATGCCTATGTTTTGTTTAGTTTTTACTCCTGCTGGCGGTTTTTTTCCTTTAGTCACCTGTTTGTACAAGTGAGGTTTCAGCCATGAAACCTTGTTGGAAAAACTGAACAGCTTGTTGTGGTTTTAGAAAGAATGACCTCAGGCTATAGTGGCCCCAGGTTGAGTTCATCTGAGGTCACCAGGTGGATGCCCTCAAGCCTGACTCCTCCACGGACAAACTATCAAAAGAGAGCCATTGTTACCCTACTCCAAGGGTCTGCAACCCAAAATGTTAAAAGAGCCATATTGGTCCAAAAATACCCCCAAAAAATCTGTCTGGAGCCGCAAAAAATTAAAAGTCTTATGTAAGTGTTATAATGAAGACAACACATGATGTAAGTGTCTATATTAGCTATATTAGCATATTATCAAAATAACTTTAAAAGTCTTATATACGGTAAGTGTTATAATGAAGGAAACACATGATGTAAGTGTCTATATTAGTTATATTAGCCTACAATCAAAATGACTTTTAAAGTCTTATATAAGTGTTATATTGAAGGCAACACGTGATGTAAGTGTTTATATTAGCCTACTATCAAAATGACTTTAAAAGTCTTATATTAGTTGTCAGAAAAATTGTATGTAAATGATCAAAAAACTCTCCGTTCTCCAAGTTCCCAATGAACAGACAAGGGGTTGTCTTTGTTGCACCAAGCAAAGGCTTGGAAAATTCCATTGTGTACGATGGGAGGAGACGGGAGGGGGTTATCTATTGTCATCCAAGACCTGCTGAAGCTGAATCCAGGACTAGCCCAAGCCCGAGGCATCTTTTTCTTTTTGTGTTAATGTGACCGAAAACAATGATTGTTTACATACTCCCCATTCCTTTAGAAACAGATGTTGTTATGTAAACAGGGAAAGTCCAAATAAAAAGAGGTGGCGTACAATATTACGCCAGAGCATGGGTGACACTGTGAGAGGTTACGGGTCGACACGTTTCTCCTCAATTGAGCAAAATTGAATTCTGCCGCTGTTTGATTCTTTGCTTCCTGTCTTGTTTAATAGATGTCATCAGGGTTTGAACCTGACATTAGTGTTATAATGAAGACAACACATGATGTACGTGTCTATATTAGCTATATTAGCCTACTATCAAAATTACTTTAAAAGTCTTATATAAGTGTTATAATGAGGACAACACATGATGTAAGTGTCTATATTAGTTATATTAGCCTACTATCAAAATGACTTTAAAAACCTTATATAAGTGTTATAATGAAGACAACACATGATGTAAGTGTCTATATTAGCTATATTAGCCTACGATCAAAATGACTTTAAAAGTCTTATATAAGTGTTATAATGAAGACAACACATGATGTAAGTGTCTATATTAGCCTACTATCAAAATGACTTTAAAAGTCTTATATAAGTGTTATAATGAAGACAACACATGATATAAGTGTCTATATTAGCTATATTAGCCCACTATCAAAATGACTTTAAAAGTCTTATATAAGTGTTATAATGAGGACAACACATGATGTAAGTGTCTATATTAGTTATATTAGCCTACTATCAAAATGACTTTAAAAACCTTATATAAGTGTTATAATGAAGACAACACATGATGTAAGTGTCTATATTAGCTGTATTAGCCTACGATCAAAATGACTTTAAAAGTCTTATATAAGTGTTATAACGAAGGCAACACATGATGTAAGTGTCTATATTAGCCTACTATCAAAATGACTTTAAAAGTCTTATATAAGTGTTATAATGAAGACAACACATGATGTAAGTGTCTATATTAGCTATATTAGCCCACTATCAAAATGACTTTAAAAGTCTTATATAAGTGTTATAATGAGGACAACACATGATGTAAGTGTCTATATTAGTTATATTAGCCTACTATCAAAATGACTTTAAAAACCTTATATAAGTGTTATAATGAAGACAACACATGATGTAAGTGTCTATATTAGCTATATTAGCCTACGATCAAAATGACTTTAAAAGTCTTATATAAGTGTTATAATGAAGACAACACATGATGTAAGTGTCTATATTAGCTATATTAGCCTACTATCAAAATGACTTTAAAAGTCTTATATAAGTGTTATAATGAAGACAACACATGATGTAAGTGTCTATATTAGCTATATTAGCCTACTATCAAAATGACTTTAAAAGTCTTATATAAGTGTTATAATGAAGACAACACATGGTGTAAGTGTCTATATTAGCTATATTAGCCTACTATCAAAATGACTTTAAAAACCTTATATAAGTGTTATAATGAAGACAACACATGTTGTGTCTATATTAGCTGTATTAGCCTACTATCAAAGGCTGACGCAAATCTTCACTGACAGAAATGTTGTTTTTTAATTTTTATTCTACACATTTTTGCAACATTGGAAATTATTACTAAAATGGAGGCTTCTCACAGGATGAGATAACTTCTGGAAATGCCTGGCTCAGAATGGCCAAAGGTATAGATGTGTGTGTCCAAGTTTGAAATCATTATTAGTAGTATTTATTTCTGTTTTAAAAATGGTTTGAATGTTTGATCATATATTTTTTGCACAATTTGATTGCAATAATATTGTAAAAAATAGCAATAGATTCCATGGTAAAATTGTGACAATTGCTGTGGTTTTTACAGCATTTTTCTCTAAAAAAAAAAAAAACTACTTTTTTACTGTAATAAACTGTGGTGCCGTTTTGGCATTTACAGTAATACACCGAAAAACAGGGCCGGCCCGTGGCATAGGCCGTATAGGCAAATGCTAAGGGCGCCGTCCATCAGGGGGCGCCATGCCAGTGCCACAAATGTTGGAGAAAAAAAAAAGAAAAAAAAAGTTGTTACTATTATTTCTAAATACAAAAAAATAATCTCACGTTAATTAAAATGCAAAGTAAAGCCTATTTAATAGAAATATTATTTGTTACAACATTACGCCCCCCCTCTTCCCCCCGCACGGTGCGCCCCCTCCCTTCCCGTATCATGACTCTTTTTGGACGTCACCACATCAAAAAATCAACACAAGATGTCAAAACGGCCAAAACTGTCAGGTGCCCAGGGAAGAAAAAAGAGAAAAGAAGAGGAGAAACGAGAAAAGACAGAGGTAGCAGGTAGGTAACGTTAGCCTACATGAAATTATTTGTCTGTTACAGAATGTGATAGTAACCTGGCTTTTTAGCATTAAGCTAATGTTACATGATTCGGCATTTGCTAATCAATAAATAGCTAGTTCTGTTTTAACGTCGGGTTAATATTGTGGAGGGGGCTAAATTGTTATGGAAAATAATAATGTAACGTTAGGTAATTACAGTACTCCCACCTTACATTCCTCAGGGACATTTGTATTAGATCTTTTAAGCAGGTGTTTTTTGTTTACATTATTGCCTTCTGGTTAGCTAATGTTTGCCCTGCAGGTAATAGTCACTTTTCCACCCCTTCATATATTAGGTATAGTTGTAAGTAAAAAAAAAAAGTCAAAGACAAAGCTATTCGGGTTCTTGTGAGTATATACACTTCACTGCCGATGTGGGGGGGCGCCACCTAAAATCTTGCCTAGGGCGCCAGATTGATTAAAAAAAAATCTACACTTTTTGATTTGCGGTAAAAAAAAATTAAAATTAAAATTAAAAATGGCAGCTTAGGTGCCAAAATTTTACCGTAAAACTGCAGTTTTTATTTTTAATTTGCAGTAAAAAGAACCAAATGCAAATATTACAGTAAAATTCTGGCAACTGAGCTGTCTTTTTTTTTTTTTTTTACCATAAAAACAGCAGTGTTTTTTTTTCCCATTTACTGTAAAATACACTAAATTGAGGTGAAATTATTGCAACTTACTATATTTTTTTTACATTTTAGTTTTAAAGAAATCTAGTAATAAAATGCATTAAAAAATGGTGTAATAATAGTATTCACTGTTAGATGCGGCCCACACATAACTGCCATGCGGCCCTCAGTGAAAACCACTTTGACACCTAAAAGCAGCATGTGTTATTTTCGCAGTTTTATGCATTTGTACGTATAAAATATAACTTTTGGAGAGAAAAATTGGAATGAGGGTTTTTTTTTCCCCCTAAAATCTTGCAGCCCGACTATGCACTTATTAAAGTACCAAATCCCTAGCGTTAAAATGACATTTCATCCACGTTTACAAACAATTGACCTTTTTTCCCTCCCGGGCACAACTGGATGTATTTGCTTTCCGCACACTTGGGATCCTTTGGCATTTTTTGTGTGAGCCTCCAGATCGATGGGACATGTCCGACCCCCCCACACCCCCCCCGTGAACAACAATCCTCTTCCCTGTCAAGCCGAGCCGGCGAAGGGAGTCATGCCGGTGTGCAGAATGTCACCTGGGCCTCCCCCGGTGGAGAAAATAAGCGAGATGGAAACATTTTTAACCCGGACCTAAGACGGATGGAGCGAGCGAGCGCGGGGGGGGGGGGGGGGGTCACCATGGCAACCATGTGTAAGAGGAGGAGAATGACATTGTCATGTTGGTCGGGAAGAGAGGATATTTCTGGGGGGAGATGATGGTTCTTGTGGGGGATGATGGATACACCTTGTGGTCCTGGGAGGATGGTGTGCTTTTTAAACATTTGAGATCACAGACACGGCAATATGTCACGAGCAGTGTGTTAACGGCAGCCTGCGGGCACACACGCCTGACACAGTGGCCTAGTGGTTAGAGTGTCCATTGTGAGTTCAAACCCCGGCCGAGTCATACCAAAGACTATAAAAATGGGAGCCATTACCTCCCTGCTTGGCACTCGACATCAAGGGTTGGAATTGGGGGTTAAATCACCAAAAATTATTCCCGGGCGTGGCCACCGCTGCTGCTCACTGTTCCCCTCACCTCCCAGGGGGTGATCAATGGTGATGGGTCAAATGCAGAGGATAATTTCGCCAGTGGTACTTTAACTTTAACTGGAAACAGGAATGTCTCCTCTATGTTTCCTATGGTCCACCGGGGGAAACTCTCCCCGGAGCAGACGCCGGCTGATAGAAATTCCGGGTTTGTCTCAAGGAGAAGCGCGGCTCGGCTTCAAGTCACGTACCGTAAGCGCCGCAAGGTCTACTGTAACAGAAAAGACCGGAGGGATATCCGGACTAGGATTGTCCCGATACCAATATTTGTGGTACCAGTACCAACAGTTAGGCCGAGAAAAAATAAAGAGGAGCGACACCTCTCACATCGAATACACAATCTTCACAGCCTGCGTTCAGTTCGATGAGATGACAACACATTTGAGCTAGCGTTGATGTTAGTTGAACGCTGATACAGTTTGCAGTTAAATAAAGGAGGAGTAAACATCCCAGTAAACAAAGTAAAGACTTTATAAACAAGTTGTGACAACGTTTACGACACATCGCCTGCTGCATGTTTCCTCACCTCATTAACTCTCAGTCACAACAGCTGATGGACGCTGTGTTGAGAAAATAAAAGCAACATCAATTTGTTTACTTTGTTTGTTTTGTGTGGGGACAAGTGTCTCCAATATTGTCCACACCTGTCTCCATCCAAATAATAATGAATTAATAATTTGTAACGCACTTTACATTTGTTAAAATCTCAAAGTGCTACAAAGTATACAAATAAAAATAGAAAGTTAGAATATATAATAAAAGATTAAAATAGAAATGAAATCATGACACACACTAGATCAGGGGTGCTCACACTTTTTCTGCAGGCGAGCTACTTTTCAATTGATCAAGTCGTGGGGATCTACCTCATTCATATATATAATTTATATTTACTTATTTATGAAATATATGTTTTTGTTAACAAGTTAAAGGTGTTTAATGATAATGCAAGCTTGTTTAACACACATAGTTCCATCCATCCATCCATTTTTTACCGCTTATTCCCTTCGGGGTCACGGAGGGCGCTGGATCCTATCTCAGCTACAATCGGGCGGAAGGCGGGGTACATCCTGGACAAGTCACCACCTCATCACAGGGGCCAACACATATAGTTAATAGTGTTAAAAAATTAAAGGTGTTTAATGATAATACAAGTATGTTTAATACATATAGTTAATATTGTTAACAAGTTAAAGTTGTTTAAAGATAATGCAAGCATGTTTAACACATATAGTTAATATTGTTAAAAAATTAAAGGTGTTTAATGATAATACAAGCATGTTTAACACATATAGTTAATATTGTTAACAAGTTAAAGGTGTTTAAAGATAATACAAGCATGTTTAACACATATAGTTAATATTGTTAATAAGTTAAAGGTGTTTAAAGATAATACAAGCATGTTTAACATATAGATTCCTTTCTTTCATGAAGACAAGAATATAAATTGGTGTATTACCTGATTCTGATGACTTGCATTGATAGGAATCAGACAGTGGTGCTGATAACGTCCGCATTTTTGAATGGAGGAGAAAAAAAGTCCTCCTTTCTGTCCAATACCACATGAAAGTGGTTGGTTTTTGGCATCTTATTTGTCCAGCTTCCGTACTCCTTTGTATGCACTTTACAAGAAATACATTGTCGACAAACTCCGTAGCTTGCTAGCTTGTGCACGCCAGCTTTCTGAGACTCTTATTTTGTTAGCGCAACTGTGCAACTGTGCAGTCGGTCTTTGGAGTTTTGACGACAGGTACGGCGCCAGAGTCTGTTGAAATAAAGTGTTTCTCGCCTTCCAGTCGGTAATTTTAATGAGCTGGCAGCAGCCAGCGTCATCTCAGAAGACCCTCGGGTGCTGTGAATGTCAATCAAGTGACGTTATAGTGAAGATTTATAATCGCTCATTTTTAGGACTATTTTTTTTAATGCCTGGCTGGTGATCGACTGACACACCCTCCGAGGTCGACCGGTAGCTCGCGATCGACGTAATGAGCACCCCTGCACTAGATAAACACTAGATAAAACAGAAACATAGATTAAAATATAAATAAAAGCATGAAAGCACTGGATAAAAAACAGATAAGCAAGCAGTGTATTTAAAAACAAAAAGGCAGAGAAAATAGATAAAAGCTTTGCTAAAAAGGTGGGTTTTTAGTCCCTTCTTAACACGGTCAACCGACTGTGGTGCTCTAAGATGGTCGGGGAGAGCGTTCCAAAGTTCGGGAGCGGTCGAGCAGAAAGTCCGGCGGCTCATAGATTGTAACCAAACACATCAGTACGCTCTTAAACACACGGCGGGAAGCGGGGGTGGGAAATGACGTTAAACCAAGCGCTTGGCTCAGTTTACTCCGAGGGGAAATCTCCGGTGCAAAGTCCGTGTAGTTAGTCCGCCGTGATTATCAAGCCAAACATGCGCCTGACTTTGTGTTGCCTAAAATGCAGTAATAAATGGCGATTTTTTTTCGTAATTAAAGGGGAACATTATCACCAGACCTATGTAAGCGTCAATATATACCTTGATGTTGCAGAAAAAAGACCATATATTTTTTTAACCGATTTCCGAACTCTAAATGGGTGAATTTTGGCGAATTAAACGCCTTTCTAATATTCGCTTTCGGGGCGATGATGTCACATCGGGAAGCAATCCGCCATTTTCTCAAACACCGAGTCAAATCAGCTCTGTTATTTTCCGTTTTTTTCGACTGTTTTCCGTACCTTGGAGACATCATGCCTCGTCGGTGTGTTGTCGGAGGGTGTAACAACACGAACAGGGACGGATTCAAGTTGCACCAGTGGCCCAAAGATGCCAAAGTGGCAAGAAATTGTACGTTTTTGTTCCGCACACTTTACCGACGAAAGCGATGCTACGACAGAGATGGCAAGAATGTGTGGATATCCTGCGACACTCAAAGCAGATGCATTTCCAACGATAAAGTCAAAGAAATCTGCCGCCAGACCCCCATTGAATCTGCCGGAGTGTGTGAGCAATTCAGGGACAAAGGACCTCGGTAGCACGGCAAGCAATGGCGGCAGTTTGTTCCCGCAGATGAGCGAGCTAATGTGAATGAATGTCTTGGCTCACACCATCCCGAAGATGATCAAGAGAAGAATATCGACCCTAGCTTCCCTGGCCTGCTGACATGAGGGTATGTCTACAGAATATATTAATTGATGAAAACTGGGCTGTCTGCACTCTCAAAGTGCATGTTGTTGCCAAATGTATTTCATATGCTGTAAACCTAGTTCATAGTTGTTAGTTTCCTTTAATGCCAAACAAACACATACCAATCGTTGGTTAGAAGGCGATCGCCGAATTCGTCCTCGCTTTCTCCCGTGTCGCTGGCTGTCGTGTCGTTTTCGTCGGTTTCGCTTGCATACGGTTCAAACCGATATGGCTCAATAGCTTCAGTTTCTTCTTCAATTTCGTTTTCGCTACCTGCCTCCACACTACAACCATCCGTTTCAATACATGCATAATCTGTTGAATCGCTTAAGCCGCTGAAATCCGAGTCTGAATCCGAGCTAATGTCGCTATAGCTTGCTGTTCTTTCCGCCATGTTTGTTTGTGTTGGCTTCACTATGTGACGTCACAGGAAAATGGACGGGTGGTTAAAATCAGGCACTTTGAAGCTTTTTTTTAGGGATATTGCGTGATGAGTAAAATTTTGAAAAAAACTTCGAAAAATATAATAAGCCACTGGGAACTGATTTTTAATGGTTTTAACCCTTCTGAAATTGTGATAATGTTCCCCTTTAAAGAATTAGACGGTAATACTAACCATCTGGAATTGTCATGACTTGGTCCTGGGTGTATGCTTTTCCGGGATGCAACGGAAAGTTGGCTCGGGCGAGACGGGAATTTAAGTACATTTTTATTTAAAGACTATAACTACAAAAAAAAAAAAAGAAAGTAAACAAAAGGCGCGCACAATGGCGGAGAACAAACTATGAAACCAAAAAGACTATAAACATGGAACAAAAACTTACTTGGCTTGGACAGAAATAGTAGCATGAAGGATGGACATGGAAAGAAGTGTCAGGAATGGACAGAGCATAAATGTGAGGTCGTCAGAACGACAAACTGAAAAGAATGAACTTAAATACTATGGACATGATTAGTGAAAGCAGGTGCGTGACTCAAAACGTGAAACAGGTGCGTGACGTGACAGGTGAAAACTAATGGGTTGCTATGGTGATAAACAAGAGTGCACAATGAATCCAAACGTGGAACAGGTGAAACTAACGGGTAATCATGGAAACAAGACGAGGGAGTGAAAAGCCAGAAACTAAACAAAACATGACTAAGACAAAACATGATTACACAGACATGACAGGAATGTTGTCGTGAATTATCATTATATCGTTTATTGTTACATCCCTCGTCCATTAACAAGTCAAAAGTCGTCACGGCATGTTCTTGCCGCCGATGTTGGTCAATTTTAGGGCTTTTACGTATGCAAATGTTACGTAATTGCGTAAAAGTAATGAAATGACTCATTTAGGGCTGCAGCTAACGATTATTTTTCTATCGATTAATCTATAGATTATTTTTTCGATTAATCGGTTAATCTATAGATTATTTTTTCGATTAATCTATAGATTATTTTTCCTTTTACCGATTTTTTTTTTTTTTTTTTAAATGAAGAGGAAAAAATAAATGTAGGCCAGTTTTTTCAAAAGGCATGGCTTTTATTTACAAAAAAAAAAGTATGGCCACTCAGTCAACATTGACAACAACATGACAAAATATTCTGTAACAATGTAAACATTTAAAACTTTTAACATTGAACAAAATTAAAAGTAGCTTATTTGCTTTTTAATGTGCAAATATAAAAGTAAACATCCAGTGCAAATCTTAATATTCTGGAATAGTATAAGCATTTCAAAAGTAAAAGTATTGCTTATTTTGCTTTAAAATGTGCAAAAATAAAGATAAACATCCAATACAAAAAAGTGCAAAACGGAAATATTCTGTAACAAGTGTAAACATTTCAACAAAAGTAAAAGTATTGCTTATTTGCTAAAATGTGCAAAAATAAAGCTAAACATCCAATACAAAAAAGTGTACAGTGTAAACATTTCAACAAAAGTAAAAGTATTGCTTAATAACACAACAATGATAGTATGATTAAAGTGAAAGTTAATTGTTCGTTTGTACATAGTATATGTAACTGTTAATGTTGTAAAAGGTATTTGCACAACTAATTAACGTTAGCGTTTGTGACCCGTCTTGTGCCGTGGGGTTCTTTCAGGACCGACAGACTGAAGGCCAGACGGCTTTGCCAGGTTTACAATCTTTTAATTTTACAAAGTCTTTTCTCTTCCAACTGCGCGGATCGCGCACCTGGGCACGATTGCGGCGTCGCTCCCGGCGCGCCCCGCCTCGCCGCTCGCTCGCCGCCGCCGCCTCTCCACAGCGTTAAAGAGGAGCGCGTCTTTGTAAACACTGAACAGGCACGCCAAACGCGCCTCTCAGAGCGAAACGGTGCTTTAGTTTATGAATTTACAACGCAGATACAAATGACACATTCATGTTTTTGTGTAATAATGACAACGTATACGCACGCGGACGATTGACTTGTTGATGGTGATGGCAAGAACGCTGTCGGGGGTTTTCTTTTCAAATGTTCGTTCATAGCCGTTGTGCTGCTATGATAGGCCATTTCCGCTCGACACAGTGTGCATACAACAACATTATTAGGCCGTTTATTGAAATACTCCCACACTTTTGACGACTTTTGGCGTGCTTTTTTCCCCTCGCTCGCATCGTCTGCTTTGCGCTCCGCCATGACAGTAAAGTAGTGTGACGTAAATATGCGACGCGCCGACGCACAAAAACGGCGTCGACGTATTTACGTAACCGATGACGTCGACTACGTCGACGCGTCGTTTCAGCCTTAGACTCATTACTAGCAGTTGAGTTGCTCAGGCCGTTATTATGTGTCCTGGTTTTTCTAACCCTGCTCACAGGTGCACCTGCAGCGACCTTTGTCAGGCGTTTAGCGGCGTGCAGGACGGACGAGACGCGTTACAAACTTCTAGCAAGATCTCTCGCAGCCTAATTATCTCAGCACGTTTGAAGTTGTAATCCCGCGACATCCGCTTTGACCTTCCTCTTCTTGTCTCCGTGATTATGCCGTGTGATGAGGAAATGTCTCCAGTCGCACACAAAATATAGCTGCTTGTGAAAATGTCAGTTTGTGAAAGTGTCACTTTTCCAGGGTAAAAAATGTTGTGCGTTGCTTCACTCAAGCAGCTTTTAGACACGCGAGTTCCACCGAGGCCTGGCAGTGATGTTTAGTCAAAAGGAAGAGGACGCATCACCAGGACGGTTTGTCTACTTTTGGACGACAACTTTGCACCGGAGACGTCGCACACTTTCCAGCGCCTCTGCGGTGGATTTAAGAGACTTGTCACGCACGGCCTTGTTTGGATGCACTAAATTACGGCTTTATGATTTCCAAACCACACGTTAAGGGAGTCGGCTTTCTCTCGCTGCGTGCTTGCATTGTGCAAGTGAATGTGCAGACGTGGAAGAAGTGCCGTGACACGTACAAACCCCGTTTCCATATGAGTTGGGAAATTGATTTGCAAATCCTTTTCAACCCATATTCAATTGAATGCACTAAACACCTGACAAAGGTCGCTGCAGGTGCACCTGTGAGAAGTGTTAGAAAAACCAGGACACATAATAACGGCCTGAGCAACTCAACTGCTAGTAATGAGTCATTTCATTACTTTTACGTAAATACGTAACATTTACATACGTAAAAGCCCTAAAATTGACCAACATCAACATTGACAACAAAGGAGAGCCCACCACAGATTCCCCAGGCACTGCTTCCTCTTCCTATGAGGAAGCAGTGCCTGGGGAATCTGTGGTGGGCTCTCCTATTTCTGGGGCTGAGGTTGCTGAGGTAGTTAAAAAGCTCCTCGGTGGCAAGGCCCCGGGGGTGGATGAGATCCGCCCGGAGTTCCTTAAGGCTCTGGATGCTGTGGGGCTGTCTTGGTTGACAAGACTCTGCAGCATCGCGTGGACATCGGGGGCAGTACCTTTGAATTGGCAGACCGGGGTGGTGGTTCCTCTCTTTAAAAAGGGGAACCAGAGGGTGTGTTCTAACTATCGTGGGATCACACTCCTCAGCCTTCCCGGTAAGGTCTATTCAGGTGTACTGGAGAGGAGGCTACGCCAGATAGTCGAACCTCGGATTCAGGAGGAACAGTGTGGTTTTCGTCCCGGTCGTGGAACTGTGGACCAGCTCTATACTCTCGGCAGGGTCCTTGAGGGTGCATGGGAGTTTGCCCAACCAGTCTACATGTGTTTTGTGGACTTGGAGAAGGCATTCGACCGTGTCCCTCGGGAAGTCCTGTGGGGAGTGCTCAGATAATATGGGGTTTCGGACTGTCTGATTGTGGCGGTCCGCTCCCTGTATGATCAGTGTCAGAGCTTGGTTCGCATTGCCGGCAGTAAGTCGGACACGTTTCCAGTGAGGGTTGGACTCCGCCAAGGCTGCCCTTTGTCACCCATTCTGTTCTGAACTTTTATGGACAGAATTTCTAGGCGCAGTCAAGGCGTTGAGGGGATTCGGTTTGGTGGCTGCAGGATTAGGTCTCTGCTTTTTGCAGATGATGTGGTCCTGATGGCTTCATCTAGCCAGGATCTTCAGCTCTCACTGGATCGGTTCGCAGCTGAGTGTGAAGCGACTGGGATGAGAATCAGCACCTCCCAAGTCCGAGTCCATGGTTCTCGCCCGGAAAAGGGTGGAGTGCCATCTCCGGGTTGGGGAGGAGATCTTGCCCCAAGTGGAGGAGTTCAAGTACCTCGGAGTCTTGTTCACGGGTGAGGGAAGAGTGGATCGTGAGATCGACAGGCGGATCGGTGCGGCGTCTTCAGTAATGCAGACGCTGTATCGATCCGTTGTGGTGAAGAAGGAGCTGAGCCGGAAGGCAAAGCTCTCAATTTACCGGTCGATCTACATTCCCATCCTCACCTATGGTCATGAGCTTTGGGTTATGACCGAAAGGACAACATCACAGGTACAAGCGGCCGAAATGAGTTTCCTCCGCCGGGTGGCAGGGCTCTCCCTTAGAGATAGGGTGAGAAGCTCTGTCATCCGGGGAGAGCTCAAAGCAAAGCCCGCTGCTCCTCCACATCGAGAGGAGCCAGATGAGGTGGTTCGGGCATCTGGTCAGGATGCCACCCGAGCGCCTCCCTAGGTAGTTGTTTAGGGCACGTCCGACCGGTAGGAGGCCACGAGGAAGACCCAGGACACGTTGGGAAGACTATGTCTCCCGGCTGGCCTGGGAACGCCTCGGGATCCCCCGGGAGGAGCTGGGCGAAGTGGCTGGGGAGAGGGAAGTCTGGGCTTCCCTGCTTAGGCTGCTGCCCCCGCGACCCGACCTCGGATAAGCGGAAGAAGATGGATGGATGGATGGATGGATGCACTACAAAGACAACATATTTGATGTTCAAACTCATAAACTTTATTTTTTTTTTTGCAAATGATAATTAACTTAGAATTTCATGGCTGCAACACGTGCCAAAGTAGTTGGGAAAGGGCATGTTCACCACTGTGTTACATCGCCTTTCCTTTTAACAACACTCAATAAACGATTGGGAGCTGAGGAAACTAATTGTTGAAGCTTTGAAAGTGGAATTCTTTCCCATTCTTGTTTTATGTAGAGCTTCAGTCGTTCAACAGTCCGGGGGGTCTCTGCTGTCGTATTTTACGCTTCATAATGCGCCACACATTTTCGATGGGAGACAGGTCTGGACTGCAGGCGGGCCAGGAAAGTACCCGCACTCTTTTTTTTACGAAGCCACGCTGTTGTAACACGTGCTGAATGTGGCTTGGCATTGTCTTGCTGAAATAAGCAGGGGCGTCCATGAAAAAGACGGCGCTTAGATCAAGGTCAAGGTCAAGGTTCAACTTTATTGTCCCCGCGGGGAAATTTGTCTTGGGCACAGTGCATCATTGCTTTCTTAACATACCCAAAAACAACAGAACAAAAACACAAGCACAGACACAACCACAACCATACAACTAACATTTAAACATCAGAACATGGAGCTTGATAGACATAGGTGGCACTTTGATGTAGGCATAAAATCTACAGTATGGAGATAAAGATAAAGTACCAATGTGCATTGCACTAGAGCTCATGGATAAAGTGCTGTGTGCTAAAGTGCTTAGTTCTAAAGTGCTATGTGCTAAAGTGCTATGTGCTAAAAAAGTGCTAACCTATGTATTAAAATTCTATTGCACATTGTTGGTCAGCTTAATGGAGGCTGGAACAAATGATAATTTAAGGCGGTTAGATTTGCATAGTGGGACCCGGAGTCTTCTCCCTGATGGCAGGGTTCCATATTCAGGAAAGAGTGGGTGTTGTGAGTTGGAAATAATTTTCTTAGCTTTTTTCCTAACTGCCTAACATATGGCAGCATATGTTGTTCCAAAACCTGTATGTACCTTTCAGCATTAATGGTGCCTTCACAGATGTGTAAGTTACCCATGCCTTGGGCACTAATGCACCCCCATATCATCACAGATGCTGGCTTTTACACTTTGCGTCTATAATAGTCTGGATGGTTCTTTTCCTCTTTGGTCCGGATGACACAATTTCGAATATTTCCAAAATCAATTTGAAATGTGGACTCGTCAGACCACAGAAGACTTTTCCACTTTGCATGAGTCCATCTTAGCTGATCTCGGGCCCAGAGAAGCCGGCGGCGTTTCTGGGTGTTGTTGATAAATGGCTTTCGCTTTGCATAGTAGAGCTTTAACTTGCACTTACAGATGTAGCGACCAACTGTAGTTACTGACAGTGGTTTTCTGAAGTGTTCCTGAGCCCATGTGGTGATATCCTTTACACACTGATGTCAGTTTTTGATACAGTGCTGCTGAGGGATTGAAGGTCACGGTCATTCAATGTTGGTTTCCGGCCATGCCGCTTACGTGGAGTGATTTCTCCAGATTCTCTGAGCCTTTTGATGATATTATGGACCGTAGATGTTGAAATCCCTAAATTTCTTGCAATTGCACTTTGAGAAACGTTGTTCTTAAACTGTTTGACTATTTGCTCACGCAGTTGTGGACAAAGGGGTGTACCTCGCCCCATCCTTTCTTGTGAAAGACTGAGCATTTTTTGGGAAGCTTTTTTTTATACCCAATCATGGCACCCACCTGTTCCCAATTAGCCTGCACACCTGTGGGATGTTCCAAATAAGTGTTTGATGAGCATTCCTCAACTTTATCAGTATTTATTGCCACCTTTCCCAACTTCTTTGTCACGTGTTGCTGCCATCAAATTCTAAAGTTAATGATTATTTGCAACAAAAAAAAATGTTTATGAGTTTGAACATCAAATATGTTGTCTTTGTAGCATATTCAACTGAATATGGGTTGAAAATGATTTGCAAATCATTGTATTCCGTTTATATTTACATCTAACAATTTCCCAACTCTTATGGAAACGGGTTTTGTACTACCACCACCATGCTTGACGGACGCTGTGTTGAGAAAATAAAAGCAACATCAAATTGTTTACTTTTTTTGCTTTGTGTGGGGACAAGTGTCTCCAATATTGTCCACACCTGTCTCCATCCAAATAATAATGAATTAATAATTTGTAACACACTTTACATTTGTTAAAATCTCAAAGTGCTACAAAGTATACAAATAAAAATAGAAAGTTAGAATATATAATAAAAGATTAAAATAGAAATGAAATCATGACACACACTAGATCAGGGGTGCTCACACTTTTTCTGCAGGCGAGCTACTTTTCAATTGATCAAGTCGTGGGGATCTACCTCATTCATATATATCATTTATATTTACTTATTTATGAAATATATGTTTTTGTTAACAAGTTAAAGGTGTTTAATGATAATACAAGCATGTTTAACACACATAGTTCCATCCATCCATCCATTTTCTACCGCTTATTCCCTTTGGGGTCACGGGGGGCGCTGGATCCTATCTCAGCTACAATCGGGCGGAAGGCGGAGTACACCCTGGACAAGTCGCCACCTCATCACAGGGCCAACACATATAGTTAATATTGTTAAAAAATTAAAGGTGTTTAATGATAATACAAGTATGTTTAATACATATAGTTAATATTGTTAACAAGTTAAAGTTGTTTAAAGATAATGCAAGCATGTTTAACACATATAGTTAATATTGTTGACAAGTTAAAGGTGTTTAATGATAATACAAGCATGTTTAACACATAGTTAATATTGCTAATAAATTAAAGGTGTTTAATGATAATACAAGAATGTTTAGTACATATAGTTAATATTGTTAACAACTTAAAGGTGTTTAAAGATAATAAAAGCATGTTTAACACATATAGTTAATATTGTTAACAAGTTAAAGGTGTTTAAAGATAATACAAGCATGTTTAACACATATAGTTACCACCACCATGCTTGACGGTAGGCATGATGGTAGGAATGATGTTCCTGGGATTAAACCTCACCTTTTCTTCTCCGAACATATTGCTGGGTATTGTGGCCAAACAGCTCCATTTCTGTTTCATCTGACATCACATGGACAAAGATAAGACCTTCTGGAGGAAATTTCTGTGGTCAGATGAAATTAAAATGGAGCTGTTTGGCCACAATACAATACAATACATTTCATACCAGGGGACATTGACATGTTTCATACCAGGGGACACATGGTATGTATTGACATTGTAGAGCAGCAACATTCCTCTCAGTGGGGGGTTCTTTGTGTTCCTAAGAGGAACATTGTTCTCCAGTATCGCACTAATTTAGTGCTTCTGTCTGCCAGCGGGGTTCTGCAGAAGCCAGCTTGTTTGTTTTTTTGGTGACTTTTTCCGTTTTTGACCGCAGTTTTTCAAGAGACAACACCCCCCCAACCATCTCTAATTTATTGAATCTGCTTTCGAGCGCTCGCCAGCCAGATTGCCCGCCCGCTATCGGCCATTAATTATGCAGAGGACTTTTGGCTGTTCTGAGCAGGCAGCCCGGGCAGCCGACGTGGGGCCTTTAGAGTTCATTAGCAGGGAAAATGTGGAGTCTAGCCGACAATTTTCTTTATTGTGTTTTGCTTGTTTGTACGCTTTATGAAAGTGAGGTTTGGCATAATGTGACTGTACTGTCAGATGGATGGATTAAAAAAAAAATCAGAAATCCTGACAAATATATTTTAAAGAGGTATAAAAAAAATAATTAAAATTCAACAATCCTGACAATGTGTTTAAAAAGTAAAATGGATAAATGTAAAAAAATAAAGAAATACATCCTGACAAATTAATTCTGATGTAAAAAATAAATAACAAAAAATAAAATAAAAAATCCTGACGCTAAATATATTTTGATGTATTGAAAAAAATCAAAAAAATCCTGACAAATATATTGTGGGGAAAAACAATAGATGGATGGAAAAGGGAAAAAAAAGACCTGCCAAATATATTTAGGGGGAAAACGATAGATGGATAGATGGATGGGGAAAATAAAACAAAACCTGACAAATATATTTTGGGGAAAAAATAGATGGATGGGTAAATACATAAAAAATATATAAATGACAAAAACAAAAAAATTATTAATGAAAAAAAAAAACATCCGGACACTAAGTAAGTTGGTGGGAAAAAAAGATCAATATGTGTCAAAGAAAAATCTCGAAAGATGATAGATAGATGTAAAAAAAAATAAAAATAAATCTAAATTCCTTAAAGGGGAACATTATCACCAGACCTATGTAAGCGTCAATATATACCTTGATGTTGCAGAAAAAAGACCATATATTTTTTTAACCGATTTCCGAACTCTAAATGGGTGAATTTTGGCGAATTAAACGCCTTTCTAATATTCGCTCTCGGAGCGATGACGTCACATCGGGAAGCAATCCGCAATTTTCTCAAACACCGAGTCAAATCAGCTCTGTTATTTTCCGTTTTTTCTGTCAGAGTTGGTAGGTGCCGAACCCCAAGATGCAAAGAAGGCGGAAGGCATTGTACGAGAAAACATGATTTAATTAAACACTAAGGCAAAACAACAAACGAAAGGGTAACAACAAAAGGCGCGTGCACAAGGCGGAGAACAAACTTGGTTATGAACTAAAATAGCACAGAGGCTAACTGTGGACAAGAAACAAAAACACTTACTGTGACACGAAGGAACTAGGACACGAGCAGAGTGAAACAAAAGTAATATGACAATCAAAACAGGAAATACTATACACACAGAGGAAAAACTAAAACACAACCAAACTGTCAGGGGCAAGCCTGACATTTTCGACTGTTTTCCGTACCTTGGAGACATCATGCCTCGTCGGTGTGTTGTCGGAGGGTGTAACAACACGAACGGGGACGGATTCAAGTTGCACCAGTGGCCCAAAGATGCGAAAGTGGCAAGAAATTGGACGTTTGTTCCGCACACTTTACCGACGAAAGCTATGCTACGACAGAGATGGCAAGAATGTGTGGATATCCTGCGACACTCAAAGCAGATGCATTTCCAACGATAAAGTCAAAGAAATCTGCCGCCAGACCCCCATTGAATCTGCCGGAGTGTGTGAGCAATTCAGGGACAAAGGACCTCGGTAGCACGGCAAGCAATGGCGGCAGTTTGTTCCCGCAGACGAGCGAGCTAAACCCCCTGGATGTCTTGGCTCACACCGTCCTTTATGCCACCGAAGATGATCAAGAGAAGAATATCGACCCTAGCTTCCCTGGCCTGCTGACATGAGGGTATGTCTACAGAATATATTAATTGATGAAAACTGGGCTGTCTGCACTCTCAAAGTGCATGTTGTTGCCAAATGTATTTCATATGCTGTAAACCTAGTTCATAGTTGTTAGTTTCCTTTAATGCCAAACAAACACATACCAATCGTTGGTTAGAAGGCGATCGCCGAATTTGTCCTCGCTTTCTCCCGTGTCGCTGGCTGTCGCGTCGTTTTCGTCGGTTTCGCTTGCATACGGTTCAAACCGATATGGCTCAATAGCTTCAGTTTCTTCTTCAATTTCGTTTTGGCTACCTGCCTCCACACTACAATCATCCGTTTCAATACATGCGTAATCTGTTGAATCGCTTAAGCCGCTGAAATCCGAGTCTGAATCCGAGCTAATGTCGCTATAGCTTGCTGTTCTTTCCGCCATGTTTGTTTGTGTTGGCTTCACTATGTGACGTCACAGGAAAATGGACGGGTGTATATAACGATGGTTAAAATCAGGCACTTTGAAGCTTTTTTTAGGGATATTGCGTGATGGGTAAAATTTTGAAAAAAACTTCGAAAAATATATTAAGCCACTGGGAACTGATTTTTAATGGTTTTAACCATTCTGAAATTGTGATAATGTTCCCTTTTAAAAAAAATATTTTGGAAAAATTGATTGTAAAAAAAAAAAAAAAAAAAGAAATCGGTGAAAAAAACCGATGGATGGATAGATCCAAAAATGTAAACAAAAATAATCCTGACAAATATTTTTGGAAAAAAGAAGAATTTGTATTTATTTATATATTTTTAAATACATCTACTCATCTATCTTTTCCCCAAGAATATTTGTCAGGATTTTTAATTTTTTTTTACATAAATTCTTTTATGATTTATTTATCATTTCCAATTGTCAGGGTTTTCGATTTTTTATTTTACACTTACACACTATACATATATATATATATATATATATATATATATATATATATATATATATATATATATATATATATATATATATATATATATATATATATATAGGTAAAAGCCAGTAAATTAGAATATTTTGAAAAACTTGATTTATTTCAGTAATTGCATTCAAAAGGTGTAAGTTGTACATTATATTTATTCATTGCACACAGACTGATGCATTCAAATGTTTATTTCATTTAATTTTGATGATTTGAAGTGGCAACAAATGAAAATCCAAAATTCCGTGTGTCACAAAATTAGAATATTACTTAAGGCTAATACAAAAAAGGGATTTTTAGAAATGTTGGCCAACTGAAAAGTATGAAAATGAAAAATATGAGCATGTACAATACTCAATACTTGGTTGGAGCTCCTTTTGCCTCAATTACTGCGTTAATGCGGCGTGGCATGGAGTCGATGAGTTTCTGGCACTGCTCAGGTGTTATGAGAGCCCAGGTTGCTCTGATAGTGGCCTTCAACTCTTCTGCGTTTTTGGGTCTGGCATTCTGCATCTTCCTTTTCACAATACCCCACAGATTTTCTATGGGGCTAAGGTCAGGGGAGTTGGCGGGCCAATTTAGAACAGAAATACCATGGTCCGTAAACCAGGCACGGGTAGATTTTGCGCTGTGTGCAGGCGCCAAGTCCTGTTGGAACTTGAAATCTCCATCTCCATAGAGCAGGTCAGCAGCAGGAAGCATGAAGTGCTCTAAAACTTGCTGGTAGACGGCTGCGTTGACCCTGGATCTCAGGAAACAGAGTGGACCGACACCAGCAGATGACATGGCACCCCAAACCATCACTGATGGTTTGGGTTGGTTTGGTTTGCATTTCCTTTGGAAATCGAGGTCCCAGAGTCTGGAGGAAGACAGGAGAGGCACAGGATCCACGTTGCCTGAAGTCTAGTGTAAAGTTTCCACCATCAGTGATGGTTTGGGGTGCCATGTCATCTGCTGGTGTCGGTCCACTCTGTTTACTGAAATAAATCAAGTTTTTCAAAATATTCTAATTTACTGGCTTTTACCTGTGTATATATATATATATATATATATATATAATAAAATAAATATATATTTATAGCTAGAATTCACTGAAAGTCAAGTATTTCTTATATATACTTGGCGAATTCTAGCTGTAAATATACTCCTCCCCTCCCCTCTTAACCACGCCCCCACCCCAACCACCACCACCACCACCACCTCCCGAAATCGGAGGTCTCAAGGTTGGCAAGTATGATATATATATGTATTTATTGTATTTATTATATTTATGTATTTATATTTTGTGGTTTCCTTTCTTTAGAAAATTATCGAAAAACATGTTGGTACCGGTACCAAAATGTTGGTATGGGGACGAAGGCGTGAATTGGAGCATTTCGGGTATTGATGAAATTTGTGTGCGGGGTTAGTTCCCAGAACAAACTATTCAGGCCCGTCCGTGCAAACGTCAATCTTATTAGCATTTGTTATCTTCATTGAGCGGCGTCACTAAGTGTGCTTATTTGGAGCCGTTGGAACTTGTTTAAAAGAGCATCCATCTTCCTCACAAGAGTTGATTTAAAAGCCATGAGCGAGGACCGGCCTGCCGGGGACGGATAGCGAGGAGGTGAGGGCGCTCCGTCCCAATTTAGAATTATTTATCTGTGTTTTCCTTCCTCTCAGCCGCCACGGACATGAGAGGCGTCTTAAAATGTCATCCGCTGAATTTTTAAATATGAAGTTATTTTGGAGCGGCGGCGGCGGCGGCTTTCAAGTCACATGACAGAAACTCTACAAAGGCGGAGCGCATGCACTTGGAAAACAACTTTTAATTCGCTGGATTCTTAATCCTTATTATATCATGAAATATTAACATTCATTATTTATAAATATGATCGACTTTGTAGTTGTGTCATCGGATTTGCGGCCTCATGTTTTGGACACTCGGGTGAAGAGAGGGGCGGAGCTTTCTACCGATCACCACCTGGTGGTGAGTTGGCTGCGATGGTGGGGGAGGATGCCGGACAGACCTGGCAGGCCCAAACGCATTGTGAGGGTTTGCTGGGAACGCCTGGCAGAGTCTCCTCTCAGAGAGAGTTTCAATTCCCACCTCCGGAAGAACTTTGAACATGTCACGAGGGAGGTGCTGGACATTGAGTCCGAGTGGACCATGTTCCGCGCCTCTATTGTCGAGGCGGCTGATTGGAGCTGCTGCCGCAAGGTAGTTGGTGCTTGTCGTGGCGGTAATCCTAGAACCCGTTGGTGGACGCCGGCGGTGAGGGATGCCGTCAAGCTGAAGAAGGAGTCCTATCGGGTTCTTTTGGCTCATAGGACTCCGGAGGCAGCGGACAAGTACCGACAGGCCAAGCGGTGTGCGGCTTCAGCGGTCGCGGAGGCAAAAACTCGGACATGGGAGGAGTTCGGCGAGGCCATGGAAAACGACTTCCGGACGGCTTCGAAGCGATTCTGGACCACCATCCGCCGCCTCAGGAAGGGGAAGCAGTGCACTATCAACACCGTCCGTGTATGGTGAGGATGGTGTTCTGCTGACCTCGACTGCGGATGTTGTGGATCGGTGGAGGGAATACTTCGAAGACCTCCTCAATCCCACCGACACGTCTTCCTATGAGGAAGCAGTGCCTGGGGAATCTGTGGTGGGCTCTTCTATTTCTGGGGCTGAGGTTGCTGAGGTAGTTAAAAAGCTCCTCAGTGGCAAGGCCCCGGGGGTGGATGAGATTCGCCCGGAGTTCCTTAAGGCTCTGGATGCTGTGGCGCTGTCTTGGTTGACAAGACTCTGCAGCATCGCGTGGACATCGGGGGCGGTACCTCTGGATTGGCAGACCGGGGTGGTGGTTCCTCTCTTTAAGAAGGGGAACCGGAGGGTGTGTTCCAACTATCGTGGGATCACACTCCTCAGCCTTCCCGGTAAAGTCTATTCAGGTGTACTGGAGAGGAGGTTACGCCGGATAGTCGAACCTCGGATTCAGGAGGAACAGTGTGGTTTTCGTCCTGGTCGTGGAACTGTGGACCAGCTCTATACTCTCGGCAGGGTCCTTGAGGGTGCATGGGAGTTTGCCCAACCAGTCTACATGTGCTTTGTGGACTTGGAGAAGGCATTCGACCGTGTCCCTCGGGAGGTCATGTGGGGAGTGCTCAGAGAGTATGGGGTATCGGACTGTCTGATTGTGGCTGTCCGCTCCCTGTACGATCAGTGTCAGAGCTTGGTCCGCATTGCCGGCAGTAAGTCGGACACGTTTCCAGTGAGGGTTGGACTCCGCCAAGGCTGCCCTTTGTCACCGATTCTGTTCATAACTTTTATGGACAGAATTTCTAGGCGCAGTCAAGGCGTTGAGGGGATCTGGTTTGGTGGCTGCAGGATTAGGTCTCTGCTTTTTGCAGATGATGTGGTCCTGATGGCTTCATCTGGCCAGGATCTTCAGCTCTCACTGGATCGGTTCGCAGCCGAGTGTGAAGCGACTGGGATGAGAATCAGCACCTCCAAGTCCGAGTCCATGGTTCTCGCCCGGAAAAGGGTGTAGTGCCATCTCCGGGTTGGGGAGGAGATCTTGCCCCAAGTGGAGGAGTTCAAGTACCTCGGAGTCTTGTTCACGAGTGAGGGAAGAGTGGATCGTGAGATCGACAGGCGGATCGGTGCGGCGTCTTCAGTAATGCGGACGCTGTATCGATCCGTTGTGGTGAAGGAGCTTAGCCGGAAGGCAAAGCTCTCAATTTACCGGTCGATCTACGTTCCCATCCTCACCTATGGTCATGAGCTTTGGGTTATGACCGAAAGGACAAGATCACGGGTACAAGCGGCCGAAATGAGTTTCCTCCGCCGGGTGGCGGGGCTCTCCCTTAGAGATAGGGTGAGAAGCTCTGCCATCCGGGAGGAGCTCAAAGTAAAGCCGCTGCTCCTCCACATCGAGAGGAGCCAGATGAGGTGGTTCGGGCATCTGGTCAGGATGCCACCCGAACGCCTCCCTAGGGAGGTGTTTAGGGCACGTCCGACCGGTAGGAGGCCGCGGGGAAGACCCAGGACACGTTGGGAAGACTATGTCTCCCAGCTGGCCTGGGAACGCCTCGGGGTCCCACAGGAAGAGCTGGACGAAGTGGCTGGGGAGAGGGAAGTCTGGGCTTCCCTGCTTAGGCTGCTGCCCCCGCGACGCGACCTCGGATAAGCGGAAGAAGATGGATGGATGGATGGATGGATAGTTTTACTAGATTTAATTTGGGTAATTTCCCTTCACTGTCATATTGTCCTTGATATTTGCGCTCACTTTTTATCTGACTTAGTGGAACCATTAAAGTCAAAAAGACCCCTAAAGCCTCTAAAGCGAGACGTCACAAGTTCATTTTACTTGGAGCAGGTTTTATAATTATCCAGGGATCAGATGGTTGCAATTTTGTCACCATCTAGTGGCCAACGTAAGTAACTCTGCTACTAAAAGTACTTACCACAGCATTTACTTATATGACCCAATTTACATAATTTCCTACAAACCCCAAAACGAGTGAAGTTATCACGTTGTGTAAATGGTAAATAAAAACAGAATACAATGATTTGCTAAACTTATATTCAATTGAATAGACTGCAAAGACAAGATATTTCATGTTCACACTGAGAAATGTTGTTATTTTTTGCAAATATTAGCTCATTTGGAATTTGATGTCTGCAACATGTTTCAAAAAAGCTGGCACAAGTGGCAAAAAAGAGTGAGAAACTTAAAGAATGCTCATCAAAGTCTTATTTGGAACATCCCACAGGTGAACAGGCTAATTGGGAACAGGTGGGTGCCATGATTGGGTATAAAAGCAGCTTCCAGTCATTCACAAACAAGGATGGGGTGTGGATCTAAGACCAAGTAGGTTATACCAATGTTTGTGCCAATTAGACAAAAACGCAAGATAATGATGTAACAATATCAAATGAATATTAGATTTGTTTCTTTTTCCCCTTTGTTTCATATAAAATAGTGCAAAATAAACAAAAAATACGGTTGGCTCTTATTTCCTGAGTTTGTAAACAATAAAAAAAAACATGTGGTAATACAAAATATTTAATATCCAATCACTCTTGTATCAAACGGTTAACTGATATCTGATATTTATATTTGTCCAATGATAATAATACTTGTAATTTTGTATTTTTTATTTGTGTTCATTTATTTATTTATTTATTTCAGGCAATGACATAAAAAATAATAATAAAAAAAAAAAAAGTACAAAGTTGACAACACATAATAATATAAATTAATATAGTGCGAGGGTCACCACTTTGTCAACAAATGCGTGAGCAAATAGTCCAACAGTATAAGAACAACATTTCTAAAGCAGCTATTGCAAGGAATTTAGGGAGTTCAGCATCTACGCTCCTTAATATCATCAAAGGGTTCAGAAAATCTGGAGAAATCACTGCAAGTAAGCCATGATATTACGGACCTTCGATCCCTCAGGCTACTGAATAAAAAAATTGACGTCAGTGTGTAAAGGATATCACCACGCAGGCTCAGGAACACTTCAGAAAACTGTCAGTAACTATAGTTGCTCGCTACATCTGTAAGTGCAAGTTAAAACTCGACGATGCAAAGCCACAGCCATTTATCAACAACACCCGGAATCTGGGGGTTGGCCTGCATTTGAGTTTCAACCTTTGAGACGTGGTTTGGGCTCAGGAACACTTCAGAAAACTGCCAGTAACTACAGTTGCTCGCTACATCTGTAAGTGCAAGTTAAAACTCGACGATGCAAAGCCACAGCCATTTATCAACAACACCCGGAAACTGGGGGGTTGGCCTGCATTTGAGTTTCAACCTTTGAGACGTGGTTTGGGCTCAGGAACACTTCAGAAAACTGTCAGTAACTACAGTTGTTCGCTACATCTGTAAGTGCAAGTTAAAACTCGACGATGCAAAGCCACAGCCATTTATCAACAACACCCGGAAACTGGGGGTTGGCCTGCATTTGAGTTTCAACCTTTGAGACGTGGTTTGGGCCTCAGGAACACTTCAGAAAACTGTCAGTAACTACAGTTGTTCGCTACATCTGTAAGTGCAAGTTAAAACTCGACGATGCAAAGCCACAGCCATTTATCAACAACACCCGGAAACTGGGGGGTTGGCCTGCATTTGAGTTTCAACCTTTGAGACGTGGTTTTGGCTCAGGAACACTTCAGAAAACTGTCAGTAACTACAGTTGTTCGCTACATCTGTAAGTGCAAGTTAAAACTCGACTATGCAAAGCCACAGCCATTTATCAACAACACCCGGAAACTCGGGGTTGGCCTGCATTTGAGTTTCAACCTTTGAGACGTGGTTTGGGCTCAGGAACACTTCAGAAAACTGTCAATAACTACAGTTGTTCGCTACATCTGTAAGTGCAAGTTAAAACTTGACTCTGCAAAGCCACAGCCATTTATCAACAACACCCGGAAACTGGGGGTTGGCCTGCATTTGAGTTTCAACCTTTGAGACGTGGGTTGGGCTCAGGAACACTTCAGAAAACTGTCAGTAACTACAGTCGTTCGCTACATCTGGAAGTGAAAGTTAAAACTCGACGATGCAAAGCCACAGCCATTTATCAACAACACCCGGAAACTGGGGGTTGGCCTGCATTTGAGTTTCAACCTTTGAGACGTGGGTTGGGCTCAGGAACACTTCAGAAAACTGTCAGTAACTACAGTTGTTCGCTACATCTGTAAGTGCAAGTTAAAACTCGACTATGCAAAGCCACAGCCATTTATCAACAACACCCGGAAACTCGGGGTTGGCCTGCATTTGAGTTTCAACCTTTGAGACGTAGTTTGGGCTCAGGAACACTTCAGAAAACTGTCAGTAACTACAGTTGTTCGCTACATCTGTAAGTGCAAGTTAAAACTCGACTATGCAAAGCCACAGCCATTTATCAACAACACCCGGAAACTGGGGGTTGGCCTGCATTTGAGTTTCAACCTTTGAGACGTGGGTTGGGCTCAGGAACACTTCAGAAAACTGTCAGTAACTACAGTTGTTCGCTACATCTGTAAGTGAAAGTTAAAACTCGACGATGCAAAGCCACAGCCATTTATCAACAACACCCGGAAACTGGGGGGTTGGCCTGCATTTGAGTTTCAACCTTTGAGACGTGGTTTTGGCTCAGGAACACTTCAGAAAACTGTCAGTAACTACAGTTGCTCGCTACATCTGTAAGTGCAAGTTAAAACTCGACTATGCAAAGCCACAGCCATTTATCAACAACACCCGGAAACTCGGGGTTGGCCTGCATTTGAGTTTCAACCTTTGAGACGTGGTTTGGGCTCAGGAACACTTCAGAAAACTGTCAGTAACTACAGTTGTTCGCTACATCTGTAAGTGCAAGTTAAAACTCGACTATGCAAAGCCACAGCCATTTATCAACAACACCCGGAAACTGGGGGTTGGCCTGCATTTGAGTTTCAACCTTTGAGACGTGGTTTGGGCCTCAGGAACACTTCAGAAAACTGTCAGTAACTACAGTTGCTCGCTACATCTGTAAGTGCAAGTTAAAACTCGACAATGCAAAGCCACAGCCATTTATCAACAACACCCGGAAACTGGGGGTTGGCCTGCATTTGAGTTTCAATCTTTGAGATGTGGTTTGGGCTCAGGAACACTTCAGAAAACTGTCAGTAACTACAGTTGTTCGCTACATCTGTAAGTGCAAGTTAAAACTCGACTATGCAAAGCCACAGCCATTTATCAACAACACCCGGAAACTCGGGGTCGGCCTGCATTTGAGTTTCAACCTTTGAGACGTGGTTTGGGCTCAGGAACACTTCAGAAAACTGTCAGTAACTACAGTTGTTCGCTACATCTGTAAGTGCAAGTTAAAACTCGACTATGCAAAGCCACAGCCATTTATCAACAACACCCGGAAACTGGGGGTTGGCCTGCATTTGAGTTTCAACCTTTGAGACGTGGTTTGGGCCTCAGGAACACTTCAGAAAACTGTCAGTAACTACAGTTGCTCGCTACATCTGTAAGTGCAAGTTAAAACTCGACAATGCAAAGCCACAGCCATTTATCAACAACACCCGGAAACTGGGGGTTGGCCTGCATTTGAGTTTCAACCTTTGAGACATGGTTTGGGCTCAGGAACACTTCAGAAAACTGTCAGTAACTACAGTTGTTCGCTACATCTGTAAGTGCAAGTTAAAACTCGACTATGCAAAGCCACAGCCATTTATCAACAACACCCGGAAACTGGGGGTTGGCCTGCATTTGAGTTTCAACCTTTGAGACGTGGTTTGTTGCTTCATTTCTTGGTGGTCTTTGCCGGCGTGCCCCCCAGGCGGGGACAGTGAAGGTTTTAGCGCTAAGCAGAAGTGGCAGACCAAGACCGGTTGTTCAAAGCGTACCTCCGCAGGGCCCTGACACTGTTAGCTCTGGGAGACGTGCGCCCCCTTCCCGGTGGCCGCTTGGGCGCTTACGTGCTGATGGGGGGGAAAAAGCCATTTGTGCCGTCCCACCGTCCCCCCGCCAGCGTCTCGGAGCGACCTGTCGGCTGTCACATGTGATCAGCGCCGTGTGGGCGGGCTCTCAAACCAAAGTCAGCGGGATGTGAGGAGGATGAAAGATAAAGGGGGGGGCGGTCATTTAATTAAGAGGAAGGCGTCGGAAATGACGAGGCCCACGGCGAGCCACTGAGGACTGATCCCGCCTTTAATTTAGCTGCTAGAATAAACGGGCGCCTGGCTGTGATGAATCATGTCTTCTGGAAACCAGCAAAAACCACGGTTTTTTACACCGTGTCCCAATACTTCTGTCCATACCACTTCTCAACGCTGCATTGTTATTTATGTCTGCAATCAAGCAGCAAGGAGAGCGTCTGATTTGGTGAATAAAGCATTTATTTGAGTAAATATGCAGATTAATCGCTGAGTCGGCAGCGATGTCACTATTATTTTATGAGACTTGAAAAAAAAAACAAGTGATTTAAATCAGCATATTGATCACAAACTGCTTCTGTTGGGGCTAAAAACTATCATTTCAAAGAATAAATATCGTATTTACTTGCCTGTTAATCCCATTCCCTTTTTATGAATGCTAAGCTATAATTATTCACTTTCTTTATTTGTTTATCATTTATTTATTTATCACAGTAAAATGTATTTATTAATTTTGTTGTGTAACATTTTTCTAATTTTTTTTTGAAAAAGTATACTTGGTTTCCTCTCAAAATTGTGACCCAATTATTATTATTAATAAAATATAGTTTTAACAATGCATATTTGTTTATTTTAAATAATAGTTTAACTTATTTGAAGATACATTTTTACTCATGCTTTATAGCTATGAAAATAGCTATAAATATTACCCCAAAAAACATATATATTGCAGATATTTTTTTTAGTTTTTATAGATGGTTTATTTTCATTTAATGTGATTCGTGTATGAAATGTAATACATCATTTTCAGATTTTTTTAATATTTTAGTAAAGTTATCTTTTTTTTTTACTCCCAAAAAAATCTCACTCAATTCATTTTACTGTTGTATTTATCAATAAAATATATTTTCAATAATGCATATTTTGTTCCTTTAAGTAATAGTTTAGAAGATATCGTTTTAGTCATTTTTTGTAACTATGAGAATAAAACACATTGTCTGTTATTTAAAAATAAATGTATTTTTTTATTATTTACAACTCGTAAATATTACCCAAAAAACCATGCTCTGTATATATTATTTGCATATATTTTTATTATTTTTATAGATTATTTATTTTCATTTAATGTGAGTTATTTAGTACATCAGTTTAAATATAATGCATCATTTGCAGATTTTTTTAAATATTTTAGTAAAGTTATCTTTTTTTTAATTCCAAAAAAATCTCACTCAATTCATTTTACTGTTGTATTTATCAATATAATATATTTTCAATAATGCATATCTGTTTCGTTTATTTAATAGTTTAGCCTATTTGAAGATATCGTTTTAGTAATTTTTTGTAACTATGAAAATAAAACACATTGTCTGTTATTTAAAAATAATAGGATTTTCAATTATTTACAACTCATAAATATTACCCAAAAAACCATGCTCCGTGTATTAATATTATTTGCATGTATTTTATTTATTTTTATAGATGATTTATTTTCATTTAATGTGACTCATTTAGTACATCAGTTTAAATATAATACATCATTTGCAGATTTTTTAAATATTTAAAATTTAAAAAAATCTGACTCAATTAATTTTACTATTGTATTTCTTATCAATATAATATATTTGCAATAATGCATATTTTTTTCCTTTTTGTAAATTTGAAGATAACCTAACCCATGTTTTTTATTTAAAAATAGTGTTATTTATTTTTGTTTTGTTTTATATCTTACTTATAAATAATACCAAAATAGCATGTTCTACTACACTAATGTGTATAATGATGTCATTATGGTGGTACTTAATGAATACTTAGGTCTACTACACTACTGTTTTAATGTTGTCATTATGGTGGTACTTAATGAATACTTAGGTCTACTACACTACTGTATTTAATGTAGTCACTATGGTGGTACTTAATGAATACTTAGGTCTACTACACTACTGTATTTAATGTTGTCATTATGGTGGTACTTAATGAATACTTAGGTCTACTACACTACTGTATTTTATGTTGTCATTATGGTGGTACTTAATGAATACTTAGGTCTACTACACTACTGTATTTTAATGTTGTCACTATGGTGGTACTTAATGAATACTTAGGTCTACTACACTACTGTATTAAATGTTGTTATTATGGTGGTACTTAATGAATACTTAGGTCTACTACACTACTGTATTTAATGTTGTCTTAATGGTGGTACTTAATGAATACTTAGGTCTACTACACTACTGTATTTAATGTTGTCATTATGGTGGTACTTAATGAATACTTAGGTCTACTACACTACTGTGTTTAATGATGTCATTATGGTGGTACTTAATGAATACTTAGGTCTACTACACTACTGTATTTAATGTAGTCACTATGGTGGTACTTAATGAATACTTAGGTCTACTACACTACTGTATTTAATGTAGTCACTATGGTGGTACTTAATGAATACTTAGGTCTACTACACTACTGTATTTAATGCTGTCATTATGGTGGTACTTAATGAATACTTAGGTCTACTACACTACTGTGTTTAATGATGTCATTATGGTGGTACTTAATGAATACTTAGGTCTACTACACTACTGTATTTAATTTTGTCATTATGGTGGTACTTGAAGAGCAAAGTGTTTTCTGAGGTGCTTTGAGACGTTTAAGGTGTAGAAAAGACTTTCTTGCTGTAAACACAACTCCTTTTCATCTTTAGCAAACTTTTACCAACTTTTTCTTCCGCCCTATCATAGATTTCCTGCCTATTCTTTGCCCGTGAGGCTTCTTTTCCCCTGCTTTCTCACTTCTTCAATATCACACACTTGACCGTCCTCATTGACTCCCGCGCAGGAAATGGACAATGTGCTGATTAATGAGCCATTAGCTTGGCCTCGGCCTCCACCGGGAAGAAAGTGCACTGTGGACAAGATGGCTTTGAAATGTGTCTTCATTGTGACGCGTGTCCTTGCAGATGTTCAAGACTAAAGTGCTGGAGTTGGGTCAGAAGTTGTTACCTGCCTTCAACACACCGACTGGGATCCCGCGAGGAGTCATCAACCTGGGGAGGTGAGTCGCAAACAAACCTGCACATAATACAACAACAATCACATTGTTGACATTGTTGTGCACTTACAGAACCACGACAATTCCAACGTAATTAAAGGAGCCATATGTAATAATGTGGCCAGGGATGGTACTGCATTCACGGTCAAAATTCTGTAGTCCTCTCCTCAGTGTTCAAAAACAAGGAAAAATAACACAAAAAAGAGGGGTATTTTACTTGAACTAAGCAAAATTATCTGCCAATAGAACAAGAAAATTTGGCTTGTCAAGACTTTCCAAAACAAGTGAAATTAGCTAACCTCAATGAAAGCAAAAATAGCTTAAAATAAGTATATTCTCACTAATAACAAGTGCACTTTTCTTGGTAGAAAAAAAAAATTAGACCTTTTTGCTCAATATGTTGAAAAATATTCTTAAATGAAGTAAATGCTAGTGCCATTATCTTGACATAATGATATGCGCTCGGCATCATGATTTTTTTTTTCATGCTTGAAGTAAGAAATTATATGTATGTATAAATATATATATGTATATATATGTATATTTATTTATATATGCATGTATATATGTATATATATATGCATATGTATGTATATGTATATATGTATATATATACATATATGGATATATATATATAGATACATATATGTGTATATATGGATATATGTATATGTATGTATATATGTATGTATGTTTGTATGTATATATGTATATGTATGTATATGTAAATATATATATGTATATACATATATATATATATATATATATATGTATGTATATATATACACATCTATACTGTATATACATATATATATATATATGTATATATATATATATATATATATATATATATATATATATATATATATATATATATATATATATATATATTAGGGCTGCAACTAACGATTAATTTGATAATCGATTAATCTGTCGATTATTACTTCGATTAAAGAGACAAACTACATTTTTATCCTTTCCGGTATTTTATTGGAAAAAAACAGCATACTGGCACCATACTTATTTTGATTATTGTTTCTCAGCTGTTTGTACATTTTGCAGTTTATAAATAAAAGTCTATTAAAAAAATAAATAAATAATAATAATAATAATAATAATTGCCTATGCGCATAGCATAGATCCAACGAATCGATGACTAAATTAATTGCAACTATTTTTATAATCGATTTTAATCGATTTAATCGATTAGTTGTTGCAGCCCTAATATATATATATATATATATATATATATATATATATATATATATATATATATATATATATATATATTAGGGCTGCAACTAACGATTAATTTGATAATCGATTAATCTGTCGATTATTACTTCGATTAATCGATTAATAATCGGATAAAAGAGACAAACTACATTTTTATCCTTTCCAGTATTTTATTGAAAAAAACCAGCATACTGGCACCATATTTATTTTGATTATTGTTTCTCAGCTGTTTGTACATTTTGCAGTTTATAAATAAAAGTCTATTTAAAAAATAAAAATAAAATAAATAATAATTGCCTATGCGCATAGCATAGATCCAACGAATCGATGACTAAATTAATTGCAACTATTTTTATAATCGATTTTAATCGATTTAATCGATTAGTTGTTGCAGCCCTAATATATATATATACACATATATATGTATGTATATATATGTATATATATATATGTATATATACATGTATGTATTGTGTGTATGTATATATGTATAATACATATACAGTATATATGTTTATGTATTATATATATTTGTGTATTATATATATATATATATATATATATATATATATATATATATATATATATATATATATATATATATATGTATATTACAAATATATACTGTATGTGATTTTTTGGACATTTTCCAAATGTTTAAAAAAAAAGTTATTAAATAGCAATGTAGTATGTTATGTACAGTAGATTGACTTTGACATATTTGTAGATGTTAGAAAAAACGTAAACATACTGTTGATTTCAAATTGGACCAGTCCCGGGTGTATGCCGCCTCTCGCCCACACTCAGCTGGGATAGGCTCCAGCTAACTGGCAACCCAAATGAGGAGAGGCAATACAGAAAATGGATGGATATATTTGAAATGATTACAATGTAACCTGTAGTGTGTTTTTGTTTATTTAAGTTACAATAAATATATATTTGTCCAACCAAGCAATGTGTTTTTTAAATGTAAATTGGGATTTAAAGTACATTTTTATCTTCTATTATTTTAATGATCTTTTTAATATTATTGTGTCATGCATTTTTATCTTTAGTTCTTAAAGTGCCACTACATTATAAAAAACTAAAAGTTCATTTTACGCACAATGCAGAATAAAATAAATGTATTTTTACATCACAGTCTATGAATAATGTTGCAGGTGGCGTCATTTTTACAAGAAATGGACACTTTATTGGCCGTTAGTGCTGACACTGATTTAGACGGGCGTTCAACTACGCGCATTAAGACGAATCACATGAATAAAATGAGCACTTATTATGATGACTCGGCTGCTAATCTGTTCCAGACCATAAACGAGTCCTGGCTAAATGGCACACGACAGTGACGTGTGCTTTCAATGACTTTAAACGCCGCATATTTATTATCCTTATAATTAAGTCATCTTGTTGGGTTTTTGTATTGATGTCAATAATCCACTTTATTGATATCAATAATCCACTTTATTGATGTCAATAATCCACTGTATTGATGTCAATAATTGTCTTTATTGATATCAATAATCCACTTTATTGATGTCAATAATCCACCGTATTGATGTCAATAATCCGCTTTGTTGATATCAATAATCCACTTTATTGATGTCAATAATCCACTGTATTGATGTCAATAATCCACTTTATTGATATCAATAATCCACTGTATTAATGTCAATAATACACTGTATTGATGTCAATAATCCATTTAGTTGATATCAATAATCCATTGTAATGATGTCAATAATCCACTTTATTGATATCAATAATCCACTGTATTAATGTCAATAATCCACTGTATTGGTGTCAATAATCCACTGTATTGATGTCAATAATCCACTTTATTGATATCAATAATCCACTGTATTGATGTCAATAATCCACTTTGTTGATATCAATAATCCATTGTTTTGATGTCCATAATCCACTTAATTGATATCAATAATCCACTTAATTGATTTTAATAATCCACTGTATTGATGTCAATAATCCACTTTGTTGATATCAATAATCCATTGTTTTGATGTCCATAATCCACTTAATTGATATCAATAATCCACTGTATTAATGTCAATAATCCACTGTATTGGTGTCAATAATCCACTGTATTTATGTCAATAATCCACTTTATTGATATCAATAATCCACTGTATTGATGTCAATAATCCACTTTATTGATATCAATAATTCACTGTATTGATGTCAATAATCCACTTTATTGATATCAATAATCCACTGTATTAATGTCAATAATCCACTGTATTGATGTCAATAATCCACTGTATTGATGTCAATAATCCACTATATTGATATCAATGATCCACTGTATTGATGTCAATAATCCACTTTATTGATATCAATAATCCACTGTATTGATGTCAATAATCAACTGTATTGATGTCAATAATCGACTTTATTGATATCAATAATCCATTGTATTAATGTCAATAATCCACTCTATTGATATCAATAATCCACTGTATTGATGTCAATAATACACTGTATTGACGTTAATAATCCACTTTATTGATGTCAATAATCCACTTTATTGATATCAATAATCCACTTTATTGATATCAATAATCCACTGTATTGATGTCAATAATCCACTGTATTGATTTCAATAATCCACTTTATTGATATCAATAATCCACTGTATCGATGTCAATAATTCACTTTATTGATATCATAATCCACTTAAAGGGGGGGGGGGGGGGCACTGTGATGGTACACAATAGTGTAGGTCAGTGATTAGTGGTACGCCAAAGAATCACTTAATAAATATTCAAACACAGTGTTACTGTTCAAACTGTGTGTAATGTCACCCTCTTTGCACTTGGTGATCACTCTAGCAGCACTGAGAGCGGACTCAGCCAACCTACCTGTAGCTAACGTTGCAATTTTCAATGCCAACAAAGCAATTGACTCAAAAAAAGGCTTCGACGTAACTAAAGTAGGGCTCCACTTTTCAAAACAAATGTGTTAGCTTGATGCTAATATACATTGGCTTTTCTATTGTGGTTTGCATTAGCGATTGTACATGGTCATTTCTACACCGTCAAAGTTGTTAATGGAAACTACAACTAAGATGCACGTTGCAATCAAACAGCTAGTGTGTAATAAATATAATACTTGCAGTGGAAACACTTTGCAGGGCGCGACAGACACCACAGACCGAACTGACCAACTCACCATAAACTCTACACGACTGCCGTCTAACGTCTTGCAACTGTAATTGCAACTTAGTGTCATACCTGCAGATGAGACTCAGAAATGTGGTAATAAAACAAGATAACTGGACAGCATTTATCATAATCAGCCCTTTTTAAATTGTTGCAATAATCGAAAACAATGAATATTTATTTACACACATTAAAGTATTGAATATATATATATATATATATATATATATATATATATATATATATATATATATAATATATATATATATATATATATATATATATATATATATATTTATATATATGTATATATATATATATATATATATATATATATATATTTATATATATATATATATATATATATATATATATATATATATATATATATATATATATATATATATATATATATATATATATATTTGTATATCCATCCATCCATCCATTTTCTACCGCTTATTCCCTTTGGGGTCGCGGGGGGCGCTGGAGCCTATCTCAGCTACAATCGGGCGGAAGGCAGGGTACACCCTGGACAAGTCGCCACCTCATCGCAGGGCCAACACAGATAGACAGACAACATTCACACTCACATCCACACACTAGGGCCAATTTAGTGTTGCCAATCAACTTATCCCCAGGTATATATAAAAATATATATATATATATATATATATATATATATATATATATATATATATATATATATATATATATATATATATATATATATATATACATATATATGCACTCAGCATCAAGGGTTGGAATTGGGGGTTAAATCACCATAATGATTCCCGGGCGTGGCCGCCACTGCTGCCCACTGCTCCCCTCACCTCCCAGGGTGTGTGTGTGTGACAATCACTGGCACTTTAACTTTAACTTTTTTATTGTTTTTATTGGATAGTAGTCTGTTTATTTCAATTCTTATTTTTTATCTCTATTACTTATGTGATTTATTTGTATTCCATCATTGATTCCACTATCGCACCTTAAATTGGAGTCCTTAATCTCGTTATATGCTAATATAATGACAATAAAGTCCATTCTATTCTATTTTATTCTATTCTGAATATCGGTATCGTTGAGTACCGGTATCGATTCCCAGGTACAGTAAAAAAGGGGACTCATATGGCCCCGTTCGTCGCCGTTTACCTGACACATGAAACGTGACAAATTGCTGGGGTCGCACTAACCACTTTAGCCACTAGATGGCAGTGGAGTGTTGAATATCTCAAAATGTGTTTAGTGGCAATTCCAACTACGGTTGATATGTAGAGTGGCGCTTTCCATCATTTTCAGTAGACTGTATTGCAAAATGATTAACCCCCCCCCTTTCCTCTCACGCGAGATCCACCCAGGAACGGGGCCATGTGAATCCCTTCACTTTTTTTTACTTCCTGCAGCGATTACCGTGCATGCCAATGTGTCATGGGCAATTATGCAAATGAGATGTTTTGTGTCCTCAGTGACAACAGTTGGAGTTGGGGCTGGGCGTCGGCCGGCAGCAGCATCCTGGCAGAGTTCGGCACTCTGCACCTGGAGTTTGTCCACCTCAGCCAGCTGTCTGGTGACCCCGTTTACAAGGAGAAGGTGTGGCCATCTTGGATCTCCTTTTTGGTTCTGGAACATTCCCACTGAGAGATGCTGCGTTCTCCCTGCAGGTGATGAACATCCGGAAGGTGCTGAATAAGATCGACAAACCCCAAGGCCTCTACCCCAACTTCCTCAGCCCGGTCAGCGGAAACTGGGTCCAACGTAAGGAAAGACAAGATGAAATAAGTGAACTGCTGCAAACATGAAACATGAGAGCTCCTTTTCTTCACTTCAACACTAAATGGAGATCATTTAAGAGTTGATTGGCACATTTATAGATTGTTACATCCATTCATATGAGAGGAGGTCAATAATCCACTTTATTGATGTCAATAATCCACTGCATTGATATCAATAATCCACTGTATTGATGTCAATAATTCTCTTTATTGATGTCAATAATCCACTGTATTGATATCAATAATCCACTTTATTGATGTCAATAATCCACTGTATTGATGTCAATAATCCACTGTATTGATATCAATAATCCACTTTATTGATGTCAATAATCCACTGTATTGATGTCAATAATCCACTGTATTGATATCAATAATCCACTGTATTGATGTCAAAAATGCACTGTATTTATATCAATAATCCACTGTATTGATGTCAATAATCCACTGTATTGATGTCAATAATCCACTGTATTGATGTCAATAATCCACTGTATTGATGTCAATAATCCACTTTATTGATATCAAAAATCCACTGTATTGATGTCAATAATCCACTTTATTGATGTCAATAATCCACTGTATTGATGTCAATAATCTGCTTTATTGATATCAATAATCCACTGTATTGATGTCAAAAATGCACTGTATTGATGTCAATAATCCACTGTATTGATATCAATAATCCACTTTATTGATATCAATAATCCACTGTATTGATGTCAATAATCCACTTTATTGATGTCAATAATCCACTGTATTGATGTCAATAATCTGCTTTATTGATATCAATAATCCACTGTATTGATGTCAATAATCCACTTTATTGATGTCAATAATCCACTGTATTGATGTCAATAATCCACTGTATTGATATCAATAATCCACTTTATTGATATCAATAATCCACTGTATTGATGTCAATAATCCACTTTATTGATGTCAATAATCCACTGTATTGATGTCAATAATCCACTTTATTGATATCAATAATCCACTGTATTAATGTCAATAATCCACTGTATTGATGTCAATAATCCACTGTATTGATGTAAATAATCCACTTTATTGATATCAATAATCCACTGTGTTGATGTCAATAATCCACTGTATTGATGTCAATAATCCACTTTATTGATGTCAATAATCCACTGTATTGATGTCAATAATCCACTTTATTGATATCAATAATCCACTGTATTGATGTAAATAATCCACTTTATTGATATCAATAATCCACTGTATTGATGTCAATAATCTGCTTTATTGATATCAATAATCCATTGTATTGATGTCAATAATCCACTGTATTGATGTCAATAATCCACTTTGTTGATATCAATAATCCACTGTATTGATGTCAATAATCCACTTTATTGATATCAATAATCCACTGTATTGATGTCAATAATGCACTGTATTGATGTCAATAATCTGCTTTATTGATATCAATAATCCATTGTATTGATGTCAATAATCCACTGTATTGATGTCAATAATCCACTTTGTTGATATCAATAATCCACTGTATTGATGTAAATAATCCACTTTATTGATATCAATAATCCACTGTGTTGATGTCAATAATCCACTTTATTGATATCAATAATCCACTGTATTGATGTCAATAATCCACTTTATTGATGTCAATAATCCACTGTATTGATGTCAATAATCCACTGTATTGATGTCAATAATCCACTTTATTGATATCAATAATCCACTGTATTGATGTCAATAATCCACTTTATTGATATCAATAATCCACTGTATTGATGTCAATAATCCACTTTATTGATATCAATAATCCACTGTATTGATGTCAATTATCCACTTTATTGATGTCAATAATCTACTGTATTGATGTCAATAATCCACTGTATTGATGTCAATAATCCACTTTATTGATATCAATAATCCACTGTATTGATGTCAATAATCCACTTTATTGATATCAATAATCCACTGTATTGATGTCAATAATCCACTTTATTGATGTCAATAATCCACTGTATTGATGTCAATAATCTGCTTTATTGATATCAATAATCCACTGTATTGATGTCAATAATCCACTGTATTGATGTCAATAATGCACTGTATTGATATCAATAATCCACTGTATTGATGTCAATAATCCACTGTATTGATGTCAATAATCCATTTTGTTGATATCAATACTCCACTGTATTGATGTCAATAATCCACTTTATTGATATCAATAATCCACTGTATTAATGTCAATAATCCACTGTATTGGTGTCAATAATCCACTTTATTGATATCAATAATCCACTTTATTGATATCAATAATGCACTGTATTGATGTCAATAATCCACTTTGTTGATATCAATAATCCACTGTATTAATGTCAATAATCTGCTTTATTGATATCAATAATCCATTGTATTGATGTCAATAATCCACTGTATTGATGTCAATAATCCACTTTGTTGATATCAATAATCCACTGTATTGATGTCAATAATCCACTTTATTGATATCAATATTCCACTGTATTAATGTCAATAATCCACTGTATTGATGTCAATAATGTACTTTATTGATATCTATAATCCACTGTATTGATGTCAATAATCCACTTTATTGATGTCAATAATCCACTGTATTGATGTCAATAATCTGCTTTATTGATATCAATAATCCACTGTATTGATGTCAATAATCTGCTTTATTGATATCAATAATCCACTGTATTGATGTCAATAATCCACTGTATTGATGTCAATAATCTGCTTTATTGATATCAATAATCCACTGTATTGATGTCAATAATCCACTTTATTGATATCAATAATCCACTGTATTGATGTAAATAATCCACTTTATTGATATCAATAATCCACTGTGTTGATGTCAATAATCCACTGTATTGATGTCAATAATCCACTTTATTGATGTCAATAATCCACTGTATTGATGTCAATAATCCACTGTATTGATGTCAATAATCCACTTTATTGATATCAATAATCCACTGTATTGATGTCAATAATGCACTGTATTGATGTCAATAATCCACTGTATTGATGTCAATAATCTGCTTTATTGATATCAATAATCCATTGTATTGATGTCAATAATCCACTGTATTGATGTCAATAATCCACTTTGTTGATATCAATAATCCACTGTATTGATGTAAATAATCCACTTTATTGATATCAATAATCCACTGTGTTGATGTCAATAATCCACTTTATTGATGTCAATAATCCACTGTATTAATAAATAAATAAATAATAAATGTCAATAATCCACTGTATTGATGTCAATAATCCACTTTATTGATATCAATAATCCACTGTATTGATGTCAATAATGCACTGTATTGATATCAATAATCCACTGTATTGATGTCAATAATCTGCTTTATTGATATCAATAATCCATTGTATTGATGTCAATAATCCACTGTATTGATGTCAATAATCCACTTTGTTGATATCAATAATCCACTGTATTGATGTCAATAATCCACTTTATTGATATCAATAATCCACTGTATTAATATCAATAATCCACTGTATTGGTGTCAATAATCCACTGTATTGATGTCAATAATCCACTGTATTGATGTCAATAATCCACTTTATTGATGTCAATAATTCTCTTTATTGATGTCAATAATCCACTGTATTGATGTCAATAATCCACTTTATTGGTGTCAATAATCCACTGTATTGATGTCAATAATTCTCTTTATTGATGTCAATAATCCACTGTATTGATGTCAATAATCCACTTTATTGATATCAATAATCCAGTTTATTGATGTAAATAATCCACTGTATTGATGTCAATAATTCTCTTTATTGATATCAATAATCCACTGTATTGATGTCAATAATCCACTGTATTGATGTCAATAATCCGCTTTGTTGATATCAATAATCCACTTTATTGATGTCAATAATCCACTGTATTGATGTCAATAATCCACTGTATTGATGTCAATAATCCACTTTATTGATATCAATAATTCACTGTATTAATGTCAATAATCCACTGTATTGATGTCAATAATCCACTTAGTTGATATCAATAATCCACTGTATTGATGTCAATAATCCATTTAGTTGATATCAATAATCCATTGTAATGATGTCAATAATCCACTTTATTGATATCAATAATCCACTGTATTAATGTCAATAATCCACTGTATTGATGTCAATAATCCACTTTATTGATATCAATAATCCAATTTATTGATATCAATAATCCACTGTATTAATGTCAATAATCCACTTTATTGATGTCAATAATCCACTTTATTGATATCAATAATCCACTGTATTGATGTCAATAATCCACTGTATTGATGTCAATAATCTACTGTATTGATGTCAATAATCCACTTTATTGATATCAATAATCCACTTTATTGATATCAATAATCCACTTTATTGATATCAATAATCCACTTTATTGATATCAATAATCCACTGTATTAATGTCAATAATCCACTGTATTGATGTCAATAATCCACTGTATTGATATCAATAATCTAATTTATTGATATCAATAATCCACTGTATTGATGTCAATAATCTACTTTATTGATATCAATAATCCACTGTATTGATATCAATAATCCATTGTATTGATATCAATAATCCACTGTATTGAGAAGCACTTACAGAATAATCATAGCAAATAGTTATTTTAATAAATAAATATACACTTCAGGTAAATTCTAATTCCACTTATATGGCTATCATCACTAATTCCACTTCTATGGCTATCATCACTAATTCCACTTCTATGGCTATCATCACTAATTCCACTTCTATGGCTATCATCACTAATTCCACTTCTGTGGCTATCATCACTAATTCCACTTCTATGGCTATCATCACTAATTCCACTTCTATGGCTATCATCACTAATTCCACTTCTATGGCTATCATCACTAATTCCACTTCTATGGCTATCATCACTAATTCCACTTCTATGGCTATCATCACTAATTCCACTTCTATGGCTATCATCACTAATTCCACTTCTATGGCTATCATCACTAATTCCACTTATCTGGCTATCATCACTAATTCCACTTCTACGGCTATCATCACTAATTCCACTTCTATGGCTATCATCACTAATTCCACTTCTATGGCTATCATCACTAATTTCACTTCTATGGCTATCATCACTAATTCCACTTCTATGGCTATCATCACTAATTCCACTTCTATGGCTATCATCACTAATTCCACTTCTATGGCTATCATCACTAATTCCACTTCTATGGCTATCATCACTAATTCCACTTCTATGGCTGTCATTCCTAATTCCACTTCTATGGCTATCATCACTAATTCCACTTCTATGGCTATCATCACTAATTCCACTTCTATGGCTATCATCACTCATTCCACTTCTATGGCTATCATCACTAATTCCACTTCTATGGCTATCATCACTAATTCCACTTCTATGGCTATCATCACTAATTCCACTTCTATGGCTATCACCACCAATTCCACTTCTATGGCTATCATCACTAATTCCACTTCTATGGCTATCATCACTAATTCCACTTCTATGGCTATCATCACCAATTCCACTTCTATGGCTATCATCCGTAATTCCACTTCTCTGGCTATCATCACTAATTCCACTTCTATGGCTATCATCACTAATTCCACTTCTATGGCTATCATCACTAATTCCACTTCTATGGCTATCATCACCAATTCCACTTCTATGGCTATAATCACTAATTCCACTTCTATGGCTATCATCACTAATTCCACTTCTATGGCTATCATCACTAATTCCACTTCTATGGCTATCATCACTAATTCCACTTCTCTGGCTATCATCACTAATTCCACTTCTATGGCTATCATCACTAATTCCACTTCTATGGCTATCATCACTAATTCCACTTCTATGACTATCATCACTAATTCCACTTCTATGGCTATCATCACTAATTCCACTTCTATGGCTATCATCACTAATTCCACTTCTATGGCTATCATCACTAATTCCACTTCTATGGCTATCATCACCAATTCCACTTCTCTGGCTATCATCACTAATTCCACTTCTCTGGCTATCATCACTAATTCCACTTCTATGGCTATCATCACTAATTCCACTTCTATGGCTATCATCACTAATTCCACTTCTATGGCTATCATCACTAATTCCACTTCTATGGCTATCATCACTAATTCCACTTCTATGGCTATCATCACTAATTCCACTTCTATGGCTATCATCACTAATTCCACTTCTATGGCTATCATCACTAATTCCACTTCTATGGCTATCATCACTAATTCCACTTCTATGTCTATCATCACTAATTCCACTTCTCTGGCTATCATCACTAATTCCACTTCTATGGCTATCATCACTAATTCCACTTCTATAGCTATCATCACTAATTCCACTTCTCTGGCTATCATCACTAATTCCACTTCTCTGGCTATCATCACTAATTCCACTTCTATGGCTATCATCACTAATTCCACTTCTATGGCTATCATCACTAATTCCACTTCTATGGCTATCATCACTAATTCCACTTCTATGGCTATCATCACTAATTCCACTTCTATGGCTATCATCACTAATTCCACTTTTATGGCTATCATCACTAATTCCACTTCTATGGCTATCATCACTCATTCCACTTCTATGGCTATCATCACTAATTCCACTTCTATGGCTATCATCACTAATTCCACTTCTATGGCTATCATCACTAATTCCACTTCTATGGCTATCATCACTAATTCCACTTCTATGGCTATCATCACTAATTCCACTTCTCTGGCTATCATCACTAATTCCACTTCTATGGCTATCATCACTAATTCCACTTCTATGGCTATCATCACTAATTCCACTTCTATGGCTATCATCACCAATTCCACTTCTATGGCTATCATCACTAATTCCACTTCTATGGCTATCATCACCAATTCCACTTCTATGGCTATCATCACCAATTCCACTTCTATGGCTATCATCACTAATTCCACTTCTATGGCTATCATCACTAATTCCACTTCTATGGCTATCATCACTAATTCCACTTCTATGGCTATCATCACTAATTCCACTTCTATGGCTATCATCACTAATTCCACTTCTATGGCTATCATCACTAATTCCACTTCTATGGCTATCATCACTAATTCCACTTCTCTGGCTATCATCACTAATTCCACTTCTATGGCTATCATCACTAATTCCACTTCTCTGGCTATCATCACTAATTCCACTTCTATGGCTATCATCACTAATTCCACTTCTATGACTATCATCACTAATTCCACTTCTATGGCTATCATCACTAATTCCACTTCTATGGCTATCATCACTAATTCCACTTCTCTGGCTATCATCACTAATTCCACTTCTATGGCTATCATCACTAATTCCACTTCTATGGCTATCATCACTAATTCCACTTCTATGGCTATCATCACTAATTCCACTTCTATGGCTATCATCACTAATTCCACTTCTATGGCTATCATCACTAATTCCACTTCTATGGCTATCATCACTAATTCCACTTCTATGGCTATCATCACTAATTCCACTTCTATGGCTATCATCACTAATTCCACTTCTATGGCTATCATCACTAATTCCACTTCTATGGCTATCATCACTAATTCCACTTCTCTGGCTATCATCACTAATTCCACTTCTATGGCTATCATCACCAATTCCACTTCTATGGCTATCATCACCAATTCCACTTCTATGGCTATCATCACTAATTCCACTTCTCTGGCTATCATCACTAATTCCACTTCTCTGGCTATCATCACCAATTCCACTTCTATGGCTATCATCACTAATTCCACTTCTCTGGCTATCATCACTAATTCCACTTCTATGGCTATCATCACTAATTCCACTTCTATGGCTATCATCACTAATTCCACTTCTATGGCTATCATCACTAATTCCACTTCTATGGCTATCATCACTAATTCCACTTCTATGGCTATCATCACTAATTCCACTTCTATGGCTATCATCACTAATTCCACTTCTCTGGCTATCATCACCAATTCCACTTCTATGGCTATCATCACTAATTCCACTTCTCTGGCTATCATCACTAATTCCACTTCTCTGGCTATCATCACCAATTCCACTTCTATGGCTATCATCACTAATTCCACTTCTCTGGCTATCATCACTAATTCCACTTCTATGGCTATCATCACTAATTCCACTTCTATGGCTATCATCACTAATTCCACTTCTATGGCTATCATCACCAATTCCACTTCTATGGCTATCATCACTAATTCCACTTCTACGGCTATCATCACTAATTCCACTTCTATGGCTATCATCACTAATTCCACTTCTATGGCTATCATCACCAATTCCACTTCTATGGCTATCATCGCTAATTCCACTTCTATGGCTATCATCACCAATTCCACTTCTATGGCTATCATCACTAATTCCACTTCTATGGCTATCATCACTAATTCCACTTCTCTGGCTATCATCACTAATTCCACTTCTACGGCTATCATCACTCATTCCACTTCTATGGCTATCATCACTAATTCCACTTCTATGGCTATCATCACTAATTCCACTTCTATGGCTATCATCACTAATTCCACTTCTATGGCTATCACCACTAATTCCACTTCTATGGCTATCATCACTAATTCCACTTCTATGGCTATCATCACTAATTCCACTTCTCTGGCTATCATCACTAATTCCACTTCTATGGCTATCATTGCTAATTCCACTTCTATGGCTATCATCACTTATTCCACTTCTATGGCTATCATCACTAATTCCACTTCTATGGCTATCATCACTAATTCCACTTCTATGGCTACCATCACTAATTCCACTTCTATGGCTATCATCACTAATTCCACTTCTATGGCTATCATCACTAATTCCACTTCTATGGCTATCATCACTAATTCCACTTCTATGGCTATCATCGCTAATTCCACTTCTATGGCTATCATCACTAATTCCACTTCTATGGCTATCATCACTAATTCCACTTCTATGGCTATCATCACTAATTCCACTTCTCTGGCTATCATCACTAATTCCACTTCTATGGCTATCATCACTAATTCCACTTCTATGGCTATCATCACTAATTCCACTTCTATAGCTATCATCACTAATTCCACTTCTACGGCTATCATCACTAATTCCACTTCTATGGCTATCATCACTAATTCCACTTCTATGGCTATCATCACTAATTCCACTTCTATGGCTATCATCACTAATTCCACTTCTACGGCTATCATCACTAATTCCACTTCTACGGCTATCATCACTAATTCCACTTCTATGGCTATCATCACTAATTCCACTTCTATGGCTATCATCACTAATTCCACTTTTATGGCTATCATCACTAATTCCACTTCTATGGCTATCATCACTAATTCCACTTCTATGGCTATCATCACTAATTCCACTTCTATGGCTATCATCACTAATTCCACTTCTATGGCTATCATTCCTAATTCTACTTCTATGGCTATCATTGCTAATTCCACTTCTATGGCTATCATCACTAATTCCACTTCTATGACTATCATCACTAATTCCACTTCTATGGCTATCATCACTAATTCCACTTCTATGGCTATCATCACTAATTCCACTTCTCTGGCTATCATCACTAATTCCACTTTTATGGCTATCATCACTAATTCCACTTCTATGGCTATCATCACTAATTCCACTTCTATGGCTATCATCACTAATTCCACTTCTATGGCTATCATCACATTGTTTTTTCACGATGACGTCACCAAAAAAGTCCCAGGAATAAAAAGTGATTTGCTTCCCTTGCTGGCTCGGATGTGTTTTGATTGGTTTCCCTGCTCCATCGAAAGTCTTTTCAGCGCTCGCTATTTACGGCGCCGCGGAGGCCGCCGCCCTCGTCTGAAGCCACTGAGCCGTCCGTCAATTGCTTCTCGCTTATTAATGTCTGCCTTCAAAGCTGCGCCGCTCTGGGCTTATTGAAATGATAATAAATTCAATTACTCTGGAAAATTGGATCCTTCCGATTTGACCAGGAAAGACGTGAAAGTGATCAGGCGGCGAGGGGGGGGGGGTCTAATTGCAGACTTGTGTACGTCACAGGACCTCTTAAGACTCTGGTCCTCTTCCAGATCACGTCTCCATCGGCGGCCTGGGGGACAGTTTCTACGAGTACCTGATCAAGTCCTACCTGATGTCGGACAAGACGGACGAGGACGCCAAGAGGATGTACTACAGCGCCTTGGAGGTACCACTCCTTACTGCCGATATTATCTTACGATAAATGCCTTTAAAATGTAATATCGGAAATGATCGGTATCGGTTTCAAAAAGTAAAATGTATGACTTTTTAAAAGGCATAGGGAGAAGTACAGAGCAGTCATACTTGCAAATCCTCCCCATTTTCCCGGGAGACTCCCGAATTTCAGTGCCCCTCCCGACAATCTCCCGGGGCAACCATTCTCCCGATTTCCACCCAGACAACAATATTGGGGGCGTGCCTTAAAGGCACTGCCTTTGAGTGCCGGCCCAGTCACTTAATATCTACGGCTTTTCACACACTAAAGTGAATGCCATTCATACTTGGTCAACAGCCATACAGGTCACACTGAGGGTGGCCGTATAAACAACTTTAACACTGTTACAAATATGTGTGAACCCACACCAAACAAGAATGACAAACACATTTCGGCAGAACATCCGCACCGTAACACAACATAAACACAACAGAACAAATACCCAGAATCCCTTGCAGCACTAACTCTTCCGGGACGCTACAATATACACCCCCCCCCCCCCCCCTACCCTCTACCCCTGCCCCCACCTCAACCTCCTCATGCTCTCTCAGGGAGGGCATGTCCCAAATTCCAAGCTGCTGTTTTGAGGCATGTTAAAAAAAAATAATGCACTTTGTGACTTCAATAATAAATATGGCAGTGCCATGTTGGCATTTTTTTTTTCTCCATAACTTGAGTTGATTTATTTTGGGGAAACCTTGGTGATGCATGGTCACCGTGGCAACCACAGAGATGTTATCCTCCTCAGTACACTGCAAAAAGTGAAATCTAAGTAAGATGAAATATGTCAAATAAGGCTGATATTTGCTTATTTTCTGTCTGATAAGATCATTCTTCTCACTAAGCAGATTTTATGTTAGAGTGTTTTACTTGTTTTAAGTGTTTTGGTCCTAAATGATCTCAGTAAGATATTACAGCTTGTTGCTGAGATTTGATGACCTATATTGAGTAAAACATGCTTGAAACTAGAATATCAAGTGTTGCAAAGCTGTGTCATCAACACTCACAAGTATAAAACTACTTTTTTAAAGTCATCATTTCTTATTTCAAGCATGAAATAAAAAAAAAATCATGATGCCGAGCGCATATCTTTATGTCAAGATTAGAGATGTCCGATAATATGGGACTGCCGATATTATCGGCCGATAAATGCTTTAAGATGTAATATCGGAAATTATCGGTACCGGTTTCAAAAAGTACAATTTATGACTTTTTTACGGACGTAGGGAGAAGTACAGAGCGCCAATAAACCTTGAAGGCACTGCCTTTGCGTGCCGGCCCAGTCACATAATATCTACGGCTTTTCACACACACACACAAGTGAATGCAAGGCATACTTGGTCAACAGCCATACAGGTCACACTGAGGGTGGCCGTATAAACAACTTTAACACTGTTACAAATATGCGCCACACTGTGAACCCACACCAAACAAGAATGGCAAACATTTCCGCACCGTAACACAACATAAACACAACAGAACAAATACCCAGAACCCCTTGCAGCACTAACTCTTCCGGGACGCTACAATATACACACCCCTCTACCCCCTACCCCTGCCCCCACCTCAACCTCCTCATGCTCTCTCAGGGAGAGCATGTCCCAAATTCCAAGCTGCTGTTTTGAGGCATGTTAAAAAAAAATAATGCACTTTGTGACTTCAATAATAAATATGGCAGTGCCATGTTGGCATTTTTTTTCCCCATAACTTGAGTTGATTTATTTGGGGAAAACCTTGTTACATTGTTTAATGCATCCAGCGGGGCATCATAACAAAATTAGGCATAATAATGTGTTCATTCCACCACTGTATATATCGGTATCGCTTGATATCGGAATCGGTAATTAAGAGTTGGACAATATCGGCAAAAAAGCCATTATCGGACATCTCTACTTGTTACGTCTACTATCTCCCACTTGAAACACTTTGTTACTCTCGGATGGGTTTTGGTGCACTTTTTGGACCAGAAAGTCACTTTCACACTTTTTTATTCTAACTATTTATCCTAACACAAAGACTATTAAACCAAACTGAAAGTACAAGAAAGCCAAAAGCAGTGAAAATGGTGTAAATGGTCAATAAAAAGAGAATACAACAAATCCTTTTCAACTTATATTCAATTGAATAGACTGCAAAGACAAGATATTTAACGTTCACATTATCTTGCAAATAATCATGAACTTAGAATTTAATGGCAGCAACACTTTGCAAAAAAAGGCATTTTTTTTTACCAGTGTGTTACATGGCCTTTCCTTTTAACAACACTCAGTAAAGGTTTGGAAACTGAGGAGACACATTTTTGAAGTGGAATTATTTCCCATTCTTGCTTGATGTACAGCTTAAGTTGTTCAACAGTCTCCCTTCTCATATTTTAGCCTTCACACATTTTCAATGGGAGACAGGTCTGGACTACAGACAGGCCAGTCTAGTACCCACACTCTTTTACTACAAAGCCACGCTGTTGTAACACGTGGCTTGGCATTGTCTTGCTGAAATAAGCAGGGGCGTCCATGATAACAACATATGTTGCTCCAAAACCTGTATGTACCTTTCAGCATGAATGGTACCTTCACAGATGTGTAAGTTACCCATGTCTTGGCCACTAACACACCCCCATACCATCACACATGCTGCCTTTTACACTTTGCACCTAGAACAGTCCGGATGGTTCTTTTCCTCTTTGGTCCGGAGGACACGGCGTCCACAGTTTCCAAAAACAATTTGAAATGTGGACTCGTCAGACCACAGAACACTTTTCCACTTTGTATCAGTCCACATTTTAGAACTCGGGAAAGTGTTTCTGGGTGTTGTTGATAAATGGCTTTGGCTTTGCTTAGTAGAGTTTTAACTTGCACTTACAGATGTAGCGACCAACTGTAGTTACTGACTGGTTTTCTGAAGTGTTCCTGAGCCCATGTGGTGATATCCTTTACACGCTGATGTGGCTTTTTGATGCAGTACCGCCTGAGGGATCCAAGGTGCGGTAATGTCATGGCTTACGTGCAGTGATTTCTCCAGATTCTCTTTACTTTTTGATGATATTACGGAGCGTAGATGGTGAAATCCCTAAATTCCTTGCAACAGCTGCTTGAGAAATGTTGTTCTTAAACAATTTTGCTCAGGCATTTGTTGACAAATTGGTGACCCTCGCCCCGTCCTTATTTGTGAACGACTGAGCATTTCATGGAAGCTGCTTTTATACCCAATCATGGCACTCACCTGTTCCCAATTAGCCTGTTCACTTGTGGGATGTTCCAAATAAGTCTTTCTCACTCTTTTTTACTACTTGTGCCAGCTTTTTTGAAACATGTTGCAGGCATCAAATTCTAAATGAGCTAATATTTGCAAAAAATAACAAAGTTTACCAGTTCGAACATGAAATACATACAAGTTATTTACAACGTACATTAAACTCATGTTACTACTACATTCTTAAACCATACACAAACCTCCAGCCAGGGGGCAGCACTTCTCAAATTAATCAACAAGCTCAACCAGGAAATAAGACCAAGTATATTGGTTGTTGTTTTAAGTCAGGGGTGGCCACACTTTTTGTGCAGGCCAGCTACTTTTAAATGTACCAAGTGGAGGGGAACATTCATATTTATCATTTATATTCAGGTTAACAAGTTAAAGGTGTTTAATTATAATACAAGCATTTTTAATTCCTTTCTTTCATGAAGACAAGAATATATGTTGGTATGATTGTGATGACTTGCATTGATTGGAATCAGACAGTAGTGATGATAACCTCCACATTTTCAAATGGAGGAGAAAAACACAAAATAAAATAAAATTAGAATAAATAAAATAAAACACAAAATAAAATAAAATAAAACATAAAAAACTTGCATTGATTGGAATCAGACAGTAGTGATGATAACCTCCACATTTTCAAATGGAGGAGAAAAACACAAAATAAAATAAAATAAAATAAATCTAAAAAAAAAAGAATAAAAAAATGAATAAAATAAAACACAAAATAAAATAAAACAAAACACAAAAAACTTGCATTGATTGGAATCAGACAGTAGTGATGATAACCTCCACATTTTCAAATGGAGGAGAAAAACACAAAATAAAATAAAATAAATCTTAAAAAAAAAGAATAAAAAAATAAATAAAATAAAACACAAAATAAAATAAAACAAAACACAAAAAACTTGCATTGATTGGAATCAGACAGTAGTGATGATAACCTCCACATTTTCAAATGCAGGAGAAAAACACAAAATAAAATAAAATACAATAAAATAAAATAAATTAAAAAAAGATAAATAAATAAAGAAAAGAAAAGAAAAAGAAATAAAATAAAACCCCCAAAAACTTGCATTGATTTGAATCAGACAGTAGTGATGATAACGTCCACATTTTCAAATGGAGAAAAACACCAAATTAAATAAAATTAAATAAAAAAAAATTAAAAAAACACAATATAAAATAAAATAAAACACAAAAACCATGGATTGATTGGAATCAGACAGTAGTGATGATAACGTTCACATTTTCAAATGGAGAAGGAAAACACAATAAAATAAAATAAAATAAATAAATAAATAAAATTAAAATAAAACACAAAATAAAATAAAACACAAAAAACTTGCATTGATTGGAATCAGACAGTAGTGATGATAACCTCCACATTTTCAAATGGAGGAGAAAAACACAAAATAAAATAAAATAAAATAAAATTAATCTAAAAAAAAAAGAATAAAAAATAAATAAAATAAAACACAAAATAAAATAAAATAAAACCCAAAAAACTTGCATTGATTGGAATCAGACAGTAGTGATGATAATGTCCACATTTTCAAATGCAGGAGAAAAACACAAAATAAAATAAAATACAATAAAATAAAATAAATTAAAAAAAGATAAATAAATAAAGAAAAGAAAAGAAAAATAAATAAAATAAAACCCCCAAAAACTTGCATTGATTTGAATCAGACAGTAGTGATGATAACGTCCACATTTTCAAATGGAGAAAAACACCAAATAAAATTAAATTAAATTAAATAAATTAAAAAAAAGAATAAATAAATAAATAAAATAAAACACAATATAAAATAAAATAAAACACAAAAACCATGGATTGATTGGAATCAGACAGTAGTGATGATAACGTCCACATTTTCAAATGGAGAAGGAAAACACAATAAAATTAAATAAAATAAAGAAATATAAAGCACAAAATAAAATAAAACACAAAAAACTTGCATTGATTGGAATCAGACAGTAGTGATGATAATGTCCACATTTTCAAATGGAGGAGAAAAACACAAAATAAAATAAAATAAATCTAAAAAAAAAAGAATAAAAAATAAAATAAAATAAAACACAAAAAACTTGCATTGATTGGAATCAGACAGTAGTGATGATAATGTCCACATTTTCAAATGGAGGAGAAAAACACATAATAAAATAAAATACAATAAAATAAAATAAATTAAAAAAAGATAAATAAATAAAGAAAAGAAAAGAAAAATAAATAAAATAAACCCCCCAAAAACTTGCATTGATTTGAATCAGACAGTAGTGATGATAACGTCCACATTTTCAAATGGAGAAAAACACCAAATAGAATAAAATTAAATTAAATAAATAAAAAAAAAGAATAAATAAAGAAATAAAATAAAACACAATATAAAATAAAATAAAACACAAAAACCATGGATTGATTGGAATCAGACAGTAGTGATGATAATGTCCACATTTTCAAATGCAGGAGAAAAACATAAAATAAAATAAAATAAAATAAAATAAAATAAAATAAATTAAAAAAAGATTAATAAAGAAAGAAAAGAAAAGAAAAATAAATAAAATAAAACCCCCAAAAACTTGCATTGATTTGAATCAGACAGTAGTGATGATAACGTCCACATTTTAACATGGAGAAAAACACCAAATAAAATAAAATAAAATAAATTTAAAAAAAGAATAAATAAAATAAAACACAATATAAAATAAAATAAAACACAAAAACCATGGATTGATTGGAATCAGACAGTAGTGATGATAACGTCCACATTTTCAAATGGAGAAAGAAAACACAATAAAATAAAATAAAATAAAATAAAAATAAAACACAAAATAAAATAAAACACAAAAAACTTGCATTGATTGGAATCAGACAGTAGTGATGATAATGTCCACATTTTCAAATGGAGGAGAAAAACACAAAATAAAATAAAATAAGATAAAATTAAAAATTAAAAAAAGATAAATAAATAAAGAAAAGAAAAGAAAAATAAATAAAATAAAACCCCCCAAAACTTGCATTGATTTGAATCAGACAGTAGTGATGATAACGTCCACATTTTCAAATGGAGAAAAACACCAAATAAAATAAAATTAAATTAAATAAATTTAAAAAAAGAATAAATAAATAAATAAAATAAAACACAATATAAAATAAAATAAAACACAAAAACCATGGATTGATTGGAATCAGACAGTAGTGATGATAACGTCCACATTTTCAAATGGAGAAGGAAAACACAATAAAATTAAATTAAATAAATAAATAAAATAAAATAAAAATAAAACACAAAATAAAATAAAACACAAAAAACTTGCATTGATTGGAATCAGACAGTAGTGATGATAATGTCCACATTTTCAAATGGAGGAGAAAAACACAAAATAAAATAAAATAAGATCAAATTAAAAATTAAAAAAAGATAAATAAATAAATAAAAGAAAACAAAAATAAATAAAATAAAACCCCCCAAAAAACTTGCATTGATTTGAATCAGACAGTAGTGATGATAACGTCCACATTTTCAAATGGAGAAAAACACCAAATAAAATAAAATAAAATAAATAAAAAAAAAGAATAAATAAATAAATAAAATAAAACACAATATAAAATAAAATAAAACACAAAAACCATGCATTGATTGGAATCAGACAGTAGTGATGATAACGTCCACATTTTCAAATGGAGGAGAAAAACACAATAAAATAAATAAAATAAAAATAAAACACAAAATTAAATCAAATAAAACACAAAAAACTTACATTGCTTGGAACCAGACAGTAGTGATGATAACGTCCACGCCAGCTTTCTGAGACTTATTTTGTTAGCGCAGGCAGGATGAAGCAGGGCTTTTATTGTGAAGACAGGAACTGTGCAGTCGGTCTTTAGAGTTTTGACAGCAGGTACGGCGCGAGAGTCTGTTGAAACAAAAAGTGTTTCTGGCCTTCCTGTCGGTCGTTTTTTCTTAATAATGATCTGGCAGCAGCCAGCGTCATCTCACAAGACCCTCGGGTGCCGTGTTTGTCAATCAGGTGACCAAAGTCACGTTTTGGTGAAGATAGATGATCGCTCATTTTTAGCTCTATTTTTTTAATGGCTGGCTGGCGATGGACTGACACACCCTCCACCATCCACCGCTAGTCTAAAACATGCTCGCATACATGAAGTACAGTTAGTTAGTTAGTACTGATAAATAATGAAGGACCTGACAATTTGCTCAACATGTCCAAAAAGGGGCGGGAAGAAGTTACCCTTATTGAAACTTACAATTCACTGCTACGCACACTTTCAGTTATTTCCTGTATACAACCTTACATAAATAAAATAATTCACATGCGTACAAATATCAACAAATGTCGTAGATAGTTGTGTATACCTGATTTAAAGTTAAAGTACCAATGATAGTCACACACACACACACTAGGTGTGGCGAAATTATTCTCTGCATTTGACCCATCACCCTTGATCACCCCCTGGGAGGTGAGGGGAGCCGTGAGCAGCAGCGGTGGCCGCGCCCAAGAATCATTTTTGGTGATTCAACCCCCAATTCCAAGCCTTGATGCTGAGTGCCAAGCAGGGAGGTAATGGCTCCCATTTTTATAGTCTTTGGTATGACTCGGCCGGGGTTTGAACTCACAACCTACCCATCTCAGGGCGGACACTCCAAAGTTCTACTTTGTAAACACCTGAAGATGAAATTGTTTCTTCAAACGGATCTTATTATTTCTAATCCGTTCTATCGTTGAATCCCAAATAGGATGAAAGTGATGTTTTGAAATGAAATGATTTGTGATTGGCGTAAACAAAGGAGTTGTGTTGTGTTTGGAGTCAGAACTAAAACAGGAATGGATGGTGGGGATCATGTCGGGAGCAAACACGTTCCCTCAGGCTGCAATTACAATTTCGAGGATGGAAAGAAAAGAAAAAATGGACGATCATTGAGATTTTCTCTCATCAGAGGGTCAAGTCAGCTGCTAATTACACAACGCTCGTTTACCCCGCGAATCGCTATTTAAACAGCTTTTGTGTGCTATCACATCACGCTTTAGGAGTGTGTGTGTGTGTGTGTGTGTGTGTGTGTGTGTGTGTGTGTGTGTGTGTGTGTGTGTGTGTGTGTGTTCTTGTATTTCTACCCTTCTTGAGACATCAGCAAGGCAAAGTACTGTCTACATGAGGACCGGTGAACAAGTTAGTTGGTCCCAATACGGAAAACCATCGCATCTAATAGAGAGCCAAATACAAGAGTCCGTGAACATTGCTCCAAAGTCAAAAGTCCAAAATCATTTTTCACAACAAGCTTTTTTATATGTGCATAGTATGTATATATTATTAATGTTGTAAATACACTTCTTTATAAATACAGAAAGGCTGGTCCTAAAGAGGTAGGCATTTTTCTCAGGTCTCAAGAAGGTAAGAAGTACAAGAACGTGTGTGTGTGTGTGTGTTCTTGTATTTCTACCCTTCTTGAGACATCAACAAGGAACTTTTTAATGCAAAATGGCGACATTTGTCATATACATTTCTGACTGTTTATCACAATATTGCCAATTTTTTTGTTGTTCTTGTAAAATACTGACATTTTCGAGTAAAATGATGACTTAAGTCATATTTTTGCCAAATTCCGATAATTGTTGTAATATTGCCACAATTACGACTATTTTCATAAAATTGCCAACATTTTAAGCTTTCCTTGTATAATTGCGACTGTTATTGATTAAAATTCCAACTTTTATCATAACATTGCACAAATGTTCAGTTTTTAATGTAAAATTTTGACTTGCGTTGAGTCAAATTCCGACTTTTATTATAATACCGCCAAAATTGAAAGTTTTTCTCGTGAAATTGTGACCTTTTTTCCTGTGAATTTCCAACAAATTTTTCACAACATTTTTTTTAAATATTTGCATAGTATGTATATATTATTCTTTATATATCTAGAAAGTCTGGTCCTAAAGAGGGAGGCATTTTTCTCAGGTCTCAAGAAGGTAACAAATACAAGGACTTACAAGTAAAGGACTTAAAAGTACCGTTTATATGAGGACCGGTGAACAAGTTTGTTGGTCCCAATACGGAAAACCATCGCATCTAATAGAAAGCCAAAAACTAGAGTCCGTGAACATTGCTCCAAAATCAAAAGTCCAAACTCATTTTTCACAACAAGCTTTTTTATATTTGCATAGTATGTATATATTATTAATGTTGTAAATATACTTATTTATATATCTAGAAAGGCTGGTCCGAAAGAGGTAGGCATTTTTCTCAGGTCTCAAGAAGGTAAGAAGTACAAGAACGTGTGTGTGTGTGTGTGTGTGTGTGTGTGTGTGTGTGTGTGTGTGTGTGTGTGTGTGTGTTCTTGTATTTCTACCCTTCTTGAGACATCAACAAGGAACTTTTTAATGCAAAACGGCGACATTTGTCATATACAATTCTGACTT
>NC_084551.2:61487500-61492500 GCF_033978685.3 Nerophis lumbriciformis | reverse complement strand
TTCCTAAAAACAGCAGCACTTGCTACGTAAAAGATCATGAACTATGATTTTTTTTAAATTGGTTTCCCTAAAATTAAATGTCGCAGAACTCGTGTCTTTTTGAAGATCTTTGATGTTTTTCTACTAGGACCTTTGCAGCAGCAGAGCGCTCCTGTCATATAGAGGATCTTTGACTAGTGTTAACTTCCTAAGGAATGTTAATGAAGGAAGAAATGTCCCACTTTGTAATTTCTTGTCTCCAAGAGAGATGTTGATGTGCGAGGACTTCCCAAGTGTTCTCTTCTCCTTCCTGCCGTCCTTGACGCTAACATTTGAAGTTCATTTCAAGCCTCCAGAAGACGATGGCGTCACCACAAAAAAAAAAAAAATCTTCCTTCATAGACTTTTGATGCTGACTCCTACAGCCCAGGTGTTAAGAAGCTCCTGCATTAGTGTCTGTCGCCATGACAACGGGAGGGTGATGAAGTGGGCCTGACTCACCTTCATCACTGCAACCGTCGCTTTAAAGACCTCAGACTTTAACGCACTTTGGCGCAGGTGATTACATGTAACGAGCGTTGATTAATTGCTCGTTAAGAAGTCACTAGATGATTGTACAAGTCAAACCAAGTGCTCTGCGTGGCTGCAACCAGCACAGGTGCTGTTGAGTCAGGCCCGACTAGTTTGCTGACTGAAGAACGACGTTAGCTTTGTTCTTTAAAAAAAAAAAAAAAAAAAAAAGTCACTAAATCTGTGTATAATGTGTAACATATAAGTATAATATATATTTTTTTATTTTGTTATATTTAAAAAATATTCATTATTATTCAATTTAAAAAATATATATTTGTATCTAAAAAGAAAAAATATTGTAAAAATTAAAAAATCCATACTGTTAATCACGGATATAAGTATTCTATTATTTCTCTTTTTTTTTTTTTTTTACTTTTCTTTCATTTTTAAATTTATTTTTAATTGAATTAAGTTTAAATGCACAAATACTTAAAAATAATACAAATTAATCAGTTATTTTTAATCACAGAAAATCCCACTTAATATTTTTTGTCACCTAAAATTAAATATATAGACAGTATTTAAATATACATGTTTTTATTTCACAAAAATTCTTGATCAAATATAAGTATAATTTATTTTTTTAAGTGTATTATATTTAAAAAGTATTCATTATTATTCAACATTAAAAAATAGGTTTTCCTAAAAAGATAAAATATTGTAAAAATAAATCCATACTTTTAATCACGGATATAATAATACTATATGATATAATTATTCTATTTATTTGTCTTTTTTTTTTTTTTTACTTTGTTTCATTTTTAAATGTATTTTTAATTGAATAAAGTTCAAATACATAAATACTTAAAAATAATACCAATCCATACTGTTAATCACGGATATAATAATACTATATGATATAATTATTCTATTTATTTGTCTTTTTTTTTTTTTACTTTGTTTCATTTTTAAATGTATTTTTAATTGAATAAAGTTCAAATACATAAATACTTAAAAATAATACCAATTAATCAGTTATTTGTTGACGTCCATTCTTTTTTTAATCACAGAAAATCCCACTTAATATTTTTTGTCACCTACAATTTTATATATAAACAGTATTTAAATATCTATTGTTTTTATTTCACAAATTTTCTTGATCAAATATAAGCATAATTAATTTTTTTAAAGTTGATCATGTTTAAAAAATATTCATTGTTATTCAATATTAAAAAATAGGTTTTCCTAAAAAGATAAAATATTGTAAAAATAAATCCATACTTTTAATCACGGATATAATAATACTATATGACATAATTATTCTATTTATTTGTCTTTTTTTTTTTTTACTTTGTTTCATTTTTAAATGTATTTTTAATTGAATAAAGTTCAAATACATAAATACTTACAAATAATACCAATCCATACTGTTAATCACGGATATAATAATACTATATGATATAATTATTCTATTTATTTGTCTTTTTTTTTTTTTACTTTGTTTCATTTTTAAATGTATTTTTAATTGAATAAAGTTCAAATACATAAATACTTAAAAATAATACCAATTAATCAGTTATTTGTTGACGTCCCACTTAATATTTTTTGTCACCTAAAATTTTATATATAAACAGTATTTAAGTATCTATTTTTTTATTTCACAAATTTTCTTGATCAAATATAAGTATAATTAATTTTTTTTAAAGTTGATTATGTTTAAAAAATATTCATTATTATTCAATATTAAAAAATATTTTTTCCTTAAAAGATAAAATATTGTAAAAATACAAAAGAATCCATAATTGTAATCACGGATATAATAATACTATATGATGTAATTATTCTAATTATTTCTCCTTTTTTTTTTAAACTTTTGTTTATTTTAAAATTTTATTTTTAATTGAATAAAGTTCAAATACATGAACACTTAAAAATAATACTAATGAATCAGTAATTTTTTTTTATGTCCATTCTTTTTTTAATCACAGAAAATCCCACTAAATATTTTTTGTCATCTAAAATTGAATATATAAACAGTATTCAAATATACATTTTTTATTTCACAAATTGTCTTTATAAAAAATATAAGTATTTTTTTTTATTTTTAAAGTTTAATATATTTTAAAAAATATTCATTATTATTCAATATTAAAACAGATTTTTATTTAAAAAGATACAATATTGTAAAAATGAAAAAAATCCATACTGTTAATCATGGATATAATACTATATGATATAATTAATCTATTTATTTCTCTCTTTTTTAACCTTTTTTCCATTTAAGTGTTTATTTTTAATTTAATAAATTTCAAATACATAAATACTTAAAAATAATACCAATTAATCAGTTCTTTGTTGACGTCCATTCTTTTTTTAATCACAGAAAATCCCACTAAATATTTTTTGTCATAAAATTAAATATATAAACAGTATTCAAATATAATTTTTTTATTTCACAAATTGTCTTTATAAAAAATGTAATAATTGTTTTGAATTTTTAAAGTTTATTATATTTCAAAAATATTCATTATTATTTAATATTAAAACAGATTTTAATCTAAAAAGATACAATATTGTAAAAATGAAAAAAAATCCATACTGTTAATCATGGATATAATACTGTATAATATAATTAATCTATTTCTTTCTCTTTTTTTAACCTTTTTTCCATTTAAGTGTTTATTTTTAATTTAATAAATTTCAAATACATAAATACTTAAAAATAATACCAATTAATCAGTTTTTTGTTGACGTCCATTCTTTTTTTAATCACAGAAAATCCCACTTAATATTTTTTGTCATCTGAAATTAAATATATAAACAGTATTTAAATGCTTAATTTTCTTAATGATCAACATGTTGATATTAGAAAACAATGAATGTGTTAAACTTGAGTACAGCGGAGTAGTAGAAGAGAAATGTGGTGAAGTAAAAGCAAATCCTCTTGTTGCCTTAAATTGGAAGTCATTGAAAAGTCGACTTAAGTGACTGCGGTTCAAACTCCAGCATCCTTGAGATAAATTGAGGAGGAAAGAGGTGAATATTCCTCCTGTGCTTTAAGGGAAGCTCGAGTGAGGCAATTACTGAGCTTTTATTGGCGACAAGGGATGCTTAAATTAAAAACTAATTTTTTTATGTGAGTACGTGAAGACAATAAACCTTTCACATGTTGTTTTGTTCCCTTGCAGCTACCAAACTGGGACCCGAGACATTCCGATTCGACAGCGGCGCCGAAGCCACGGCGACCAGACTGAGCGACAGATACTACATCCTGCGACCTGAGGTCATCGAGAGCTACATGTACCTGTGGAGGTTGACCCATGACCCCAAGTACAGGGACTGGGGCTGGGAGGCTGTCGAGGTGAGGAAAGCAAATATTGACACTGAACACATCGTGTCACTAAATGAGTCTGATAAAGTTACACTAAGAGTCAAATTCACGGGGCCAACATTAGAAGCAAGGAAAAAGTCCCTCTTAGCTTAGCTTAACTGTACTTGCAATTCTTGAAGTAATATTTGAACAATGTTAACTTTCACGCAAGGACCAAAACATGTTAAAAATTAAACATTGACAAAAACTGGAGCTCATTTATCGTATTTTACAGACTATACTGAGAATATGTTTCACTATATTAGCTCAGCGGACGAGAAGCCACAGATCATATATATATATATATATATATATATATATATATATATATATATATATATATATATATATATATATATATATATATATATATATATGTATGTGTGGGGAAAAAAAATCACAAGACTATTTCATCTCTACAGGCCTGTTTCATGAGGGGGGTACCCTCAATCGTCAGGAGATTTTAATGGGAGCATTCGCATACCATGGTTTATATAGGGTACAGAGTGGGTGGGTGCAGGCTGGCCTAGGGGCGTGGTGATTGGTTCATGTGTTACCTAGGAGGTGTTTCCGTCTATGGCGGCATGTTGTTACAATTTCGCTGCGCTTGTTGAGGGATGACAGGTCTGGACGGTAGATAATAAACAGTTTCTCTTTCAAGCATAGGTTGCATCTTTTATTACCACTATTGTAAGGTGTGCTGGATGCAAGAATTTGCCATGTTATTGAATATTCAACATTATTGTCTTTGAGGTCCCAAATGTGTTTGCTGAGTTCTGTGGTATTTCGCAGGTTTTTGTTCCTGAAAGAAGCCTTGTGGTTGTTCCATCTGGTTTTGAATTCACCCTCGGTTAATCCTACATATGTGTCGGATGTGTTAATGTCCTTGCGTATTACCTTAGATTGGTAGACAACTGATGTTTGTAAGCATCCCCCGTTGAGGGGGCAATCAGGTTTCTTTCGACAGTTACATGCTTTGTTGGTTTTGGAGTCGTTCTGACTGGGGGTCGACGGCTCATTTGCAATTGTTTTGTTGTGGTTTGAGATGATTTGTCGTATATTGTTCATGCAGCTGTAGCTCAATTTGATGTTGTTCTTGTTGAATACTTTTCTTAGGTTGTTGTCTTTGGGAAAGTGT
>NC_084551.2:61477500-61482500 GCF_033978685.3 Nerophis lumbriciformis | reverse complement strand
GAAGAAACGCTACTTTTACTCCGCTACTTTTATCTACATTCAGCTCGCTACTCGCTACTAATTTTGATCGATCTGTTAATGCACGCTTTGTTTGTTTTGGTCTGTCAGACAGACCTTCATAGTGCCTGCGTTTCAACAAATACAGTCACTGGTGACGTTCACTCCGTTCCACCAATCAGATGCAGTCACTGGTGACGTTGGACCAATCAAACAGAGCCAGGGGTCACATGACCTGACTTAAACAAGTTGAAAAACTTATTGGGGTGTTACCATTTAGTGGTCATTTGTACGGAATATGTACTGTACTGTGTAATCTACTAATAAAAGTTCCAATCAATCAAAAGTGTGAAGGAAAAAATACCCTTTTCCATTTCAACCGTACATCCCGTCAAAAGCCTAAAGACTGACTGCACAGTTCCTGTCTTCACAATAAAAGTGCTGCTCCATCGCGCCTGCGCTTTCAAAATAAGGGTCTCCGAAAGCCAGCGCAAACAAGCTAGCAAGCTACGGAGTTTGCCGCCAATATATTTCTTGTAAAGTGTATAAAAACGAAAATGGAAGCTGGACAAATAAGATGCCAAAAACCAACCACTTTCATGTGGTATTAGACAGAAAGGAGGAACTTTTTTTCTCCTCCATTTGAAAACGTGGACGTTATCATCACTACTGTCTGATTACAGTCAATGCAAGTCATCAGAATCAGGTAATACACCAACTTATATTCTTGTCTTCATGAAAGAAAGGAATCTATATGTGTTAAACATGCATGTATATTCATTAAAACACCTTTAACATGCAAACAAAAACGGCAAAATAAATAAATATAAATTAAATACTGTATATATCAATGTATGTATATTTATATATATATATATGTATATATATATATATATATATTATATATATATATATATATATATATATATATGTGTGTGTGTGTGTGTATGTATATATATATATATATATATATATATATATATATATATATATATATATATATATATATATATATATATATATATGTGTGTGTGTGTGTTTATATATATATATATGTTTGTGTGTATATATGTATATATATATGTGTGTGTATGTTACTCATCAGTTACTCAGTACTTGAGTAGTTTTTTCACAACATACTTTTTACTTTTACTCAAGTAAATATTTGGGTGACTACTCCTTACTTTTACTTGAGTAATAAATCTCTAAAGTAACAGTACTCTTACTTGAGTACAATTTCTGGCTACTCTACCCACCTCTGCTAAAAGGACATTAAAACATTTGTACGCACGTACAACACTTAAGACCTTCAGTGTGTGGAATTAAATGATGGAATGGATGAAGCAAATAAATCAATGCACTAATATAATTGTGAATTGATGCAATAATGCAATAAAATAATAATGTTTAATTAATGATAATAATAAATAATAAATATAAATATAATAAATATTTTAAAAAAAAAAATATATATATATATACCAAATAATAAATATAAATAAATAAATAAATAATAAGATAATTCATTTCATTTCTTTTTCATTTATTTATTTATTTCAGGCAATGACATAAAAAAGTACAAAGTTGACAACACAATAGTATAAATTAATAAAGTGCAAAAGGTAATGTACAGTATGTAATGCATGATGATGCATAATAAATAATGTTTAAACAATAAAATAATGCAATAAAAATGCAATAATTCACTTCACAATATAATTAACTTCGAGAAACTCATCAAACCTAAAAGTTCACAAAGTACAAAGAAGATGATAAACATTCTGAATTTATTTCATCCATCCATTCATTTTCTAGATCATTTTATTAATCTCACCATATGAAATACAACTTGCTTCACTAATTATGATTTATTATGGGCCCGCTGCAATGCCAGCAGCCCCATAATATTATTACTCATACTTCAACTTGTATTATACAGTGGGGCAAACAAGTATTTAGTCAGCCACCGATTGTGCAAGTTCTCCCACTTAAAATGATGACAAAGGTCTGTAATTTTCATCATAGGTACACTTCAACTGTGAGAGACAGAATGTGAAAACAAATCCAGGAATTCACATTGTAGGATTTTTAAAGAATTTATTTGTAAATTATGGTGGAAAATAAGTATTTGGTCAGTAACAAAAATTCAACTCAATACTTTGTAATATAACCTTTGTTGGCAATAACAGAGGTCAAAAGATTACTATAGGTCTTTACCAGGTTTGCACACACAGTAGCTGGTATTTTGGCCCATTCCTCCATGCAGATCTTCTCGAGAGCAGTGATGTTTTGGGGCTGTCGCCGAGCAACACGGACGTTCAACTCCCTCCACAGATTTTCTATGGGGTTGAGGTCTGGAGACTGGCTAGGCCACTCCAGGACTTTCAAATGCTTCTTACGGAGCCACTCCTTCATTGCCCGGGCGGTGTGTTTGGGATCATTGTCATGCTGGAAGACCCAGGCACGTTTCATCTTCAAAGCTCTCACTGATGGAAGGAGGTTTTGGCTCAAAATCTCTCGATACATGGCCCCGTTCATTCTTTCCTTAACACGGATCAGTCGGCCTGTCCCCTTAGCAGAAAAACAGCCCCAAAGCATGATGTTTCCACCCCCATGCTTCACAGTAGGTATGGTGTTCTTGGGATGCAACTCAGTATTCTTCTTCCTCCAAACACGACGAGTTGAGTTTATACCAAAAAGTTCTATTTTGGTTTCATCTGACCACATGACATTCTCCCGATCCTCTGCTGTATCATCCATGTGCTCTCTGGCAAACTTCAGACGGGCCTGGACATGCACTGGCTTAAGCAGGGGGACACGTCTGGCACTGCAGGATTTGATTCCCTTTCGGCGTAGTATGTTACTGATGGTAACCTTTGTTACTTTGGTCCCAGCTCTTTGGTCCCAGCTCTCTGCTGGTCATTCACCAGGTCCCCCCGTGTGGTTCTGGGATTTTTGCTCACTGTTCTCATGATCATTTTGACCTCACGGGATGAGATCTTGCGTGGAGCCCCAGATCGAGGGAGATTATCAGTGGTCTTGTATCTCTTGCATTTTCTGATAATTGCTCCCACAGTTGATTTTCTCACACCAAGCTGCTTGCCTATTGTAGATTCACTCTTCACAGTCTGGTGCAGGTCTACAATTCTTTTCCTGGTGTCCTTTGACAGCTCTTTGGTCTTGGCCATAGTGGAGTTTGGAGTCTGACTGTTTGAGGCTGTGGACAGGTGTCTTTTATACAGATAACAAGTTCAAACAGGTGCCATTAATACAGGTAACGAGTGGAGGACAGAAGAGCTTCTTAAAGAAGAAGTTACAGGTCTGTGAGAGCCAGAGATCTTCCTTGTTTGAAGTGACCAAATACTTATTTTCCTCCATAATTTACAAATAAATTCTTTAAAATTCCTACAATGTGAATTCCTGGATTTTTTTTCACATTCTGTCTCTCACAGTTGAAGTGTACCTATGATGAAAATTACAGACCTCTGTCTTCATTTTAAGTGGGAGAACTTGCACTATCGGTGGCTGACTAAATACTTTTTTGCCCCACTGTAGTTCCGCACGTTTCTCTTACGCTTGATAACGTGACGAACCGGCCAACGAACCCCCACATATGTCATACCGTCGGAAAGGTCTGGTTCGCGCCGATGGGGGTACTCTAAATAAACTGCGAGATTACCTCCTCTTGTAGCTCAGACATTCTTTCACGTAGCTCGGTGCTTAACGTCACATTTTGTTCACACACTTGTGTACTTTAACCCTGGCTAGTCCAATGTTTGGTTTTGGCCATCGGAAGGAGGCGAGCGCCATCGGCCTTCCTCCATCAAAGCGGATGGCCTTCACTCTAATTTACTAAAAATGCTTATTTCTTTGGTGAACAAGCTGTCCTCACGGCCACATCTTTCATCCCCCCGGTCATGTGTTTTGGTGAAAACGTTGACACACGTGTCCTCTCTCAGAAAATGTATGGAGCTCATGTGTCCCATTAGGCTTCTGGCGGCCCTCAAAGCCAAGAAAGTCAGCTAAATCTCTCATTGACTCCAATGTTAGATGTCGGTGCAAAAAAAACACAAAAATTCTTATTTTCCTACTCGGTCTACTTATCGGAAATCTGAGAACACCGGAACTTTACCAGAAGCCTTGAAGCGCTCACGGTTTTTAGGAAAAGTCAATATCTCGAAGCGTTTGCCCACAGTCAGACAAGAAGGGAGATTGTTGTGTCGTCGCTGCACTGTCCTTCAGGAGAGTCTCGACGCCAGGGAAACAATCCAAGTTAGAATGTTTTGTATGCGAGTGAAAATAAAATTTGCTTTTCACTCTAAATTGTCTATGACTGGTCCTCAAAAACAGGTACACGACCACAGCTGCTTCCAAAAGGGAAGTGGGTCGTAAACAGCGTTGCCTTTGGTTACAGAACAGTTCAGAAGAAAAGGTCGTAAAACACTTCACAGAAAAGGTCATAAAGGAGTTCAAAAAGAGGTTCATAAAACAGGACAAAAAGGAGGTCGCCTGGAGGGGATTCTGGTTCTGCTTCCTCTTCGCTTTTATAGTCCTTGGGTCAGATCCCTAACCAATCTGGCGCCCTAGGCAAGATTTTAGGTGGCGCCCCCCCCCCCCTCACAAGAAACCGAATAGCTTTATCTTTGACCTTTTTTTTTACTTACAACTATACCTAATATATAAAGGGGTGGACAAGTGACTATTACCTGCAGGGCAAACATTAGCTAACCAGAAGACAATAACAATGTAAACAAAAAACACCTGCTTAAAAGATCTAATACCTGAGGAATGTAAGGTGGGAGTACTGTAATTACCTAACGTTACATTATTATTTTCCATAACAATTTAGCCCCCTCCACAATATTAACCCGACGTTAAAACAGAACTAGCTATTTATTGATTAGCAATTGCCGAATCATGTAACATTAGCTTAATGCTAACAAGCCAGGTTACTATCACATTCTGTAACAGACAAATAATTTCATGTAGGCTAACGTTACCTA
>NC_084551.2:61442500-61472500 GCF_033978685.3 Nerophis lumbriciformis | reverse complement strand
GTGTGAGCTCGTCTTGGTTTTTGTTTGGTGATCTGGCTTTTTTGTTTTGTTTCTTATACTTCAGTGGTGGCTTTGATTTGCTTCCCTCAGGTGTTTCACTAAGAAAATGGAGGACAAACAAAATTGAACTAAAACTAAAAAAAAAAAATACTAAGGTTTTAAGTCTACTTTTTTGCAAATATTAATTATTGTTATGACTTATTCTTACTGTTTCATTTAACTTTCATTGTTGAGTATTTTCAATACTGATTAAAAAAAAAAAATAAATAAAAACCTGTGCAACTTTGTACCTTTAAAAGAAACCGCTTGTTCTGTCGTTTTTGTCTTTGTGGGTATGCTTGTATTCTTGCCTCATTCTTGTGAGCATCCTGCGTGGGACTGAAGCATTAAGTTAAAGTACCAATGATTGTCACACATACACACTAGCTGTGGTGAAATTTGTCCTCTGCATTTGACCCAGCCCCAACACTCCACTGCCATCTAGTGGCTAAAGTGGTTAGTGCGACCCCATCAATTTGTCACGTTTCATGTGTCAGGTAAACGGCGAGGAATGGGGCCAAATGAGTCCCGTTTTTTTACTGTACCTGGGAATCGATACCGGTACTCAACGATACTGATATTCAGAATAGAATCAAATAGAATGGACTTTATTGTCATTATATTAGCATATAACGAGATGAATGACTCCAATTTAAGGTGCGATAGTGGAATCAAATATGGAACACAAATAAATCACATAAGTAATAGAGATAAAAAATAAGAATTGAAATAAACAGACTACTATCCAATAAAAACAATAAAAGGGAGGTGAGGGGAGCAGTGAGTAGCAGCGATTGGCCGCGCCCGGGAATCATTTTTGGTGATTTAACCCCCAATTCCAACCCTTGATGCTGAGTGCCAAGCAGGGAGGTAACAGGTCCCATTTTTGTGTAGTCTTTGGTATGACTCGGCCGGGGTTTGAACTCACAACCTACCCATCTCAGGGCGGACACTCTAACCACTAGGCCACTGAAGGGCAAACCTGGGCAATTATTTTGACTCAGGGGGGGCCAAATTTCGAGAAAAAAATGTGTCTTGGGGCCGGTATATCTATTTTTAGGAACACTAATATAAAACCTCACAATAATGTCTGATTGAACACTAAAAACGTTATGACAAACTGCTTTAAAAAACGGTATGGAATTCTAAAATTTTTTACTGAATGAGACCCCCAGAATGTACATGAAAATAAAGAATGTGGGATTTACAATATTAACTATGAAGGATAAAACACTGAATATTAACAACATATGAAAATAAAGAATGTGGGATTTACAATATTAACTATGAAGGATAAAACACTGAATATTAACAACATATGAAAATAAAGAATGTGGGATTTACAATATTAACTATGAAGGATAAAACACTGAATATTAACAACATGAAAATAAAAAATGTGGGATTTACAATATTAACTATGAAGGATAAAACACTGAATATTAACAACATATGAAAATAAAGAATTTGGGATTTACAATATTAACGATGAAGGATAAAACACTGAATATTAACAACATATGAAAATAAAGAATGTGGGATTTACAATATTAACTATGAAGGATAAAACACTGAATATTAACAACATATGAAAATAAAGAATGTGGGATTTACAATATTAACTATGAAGGATAAAACACTGAATATTAACAACATATGAAAATAAAGAATGTGAGATTTACAATATTAACTATGAAGGATAAAACACTGAATATTAACAACATATGAAAATAAAGAATGTGGGATTTACAATATTAACTATGAAGGATAAAACACTGAATATTAGCAACATATGAAAGTAAAGAATGTGGGATTTACAATATTAACTATGAATGATAAAACACTGAATATTAACAACATATGAAAATAAAGAATGTGGGATTTACAATATTAACTATGAATGATAAAACACTGAATATTAACAACATATGAAAATAAAGAATGTGGGATTTACAATATTAACTATGAATGATAAAACACTGAATATTAGCAACATATGAAAATAAAAAATGTGGGATTTACAATATTAACTATGAATGATAAAACACTGAATATTAACATATGAAAATAAAGAATGTGGGATTTACAATATTAACTATGAAGGATAAAACACTGAATATTAACAACATATGAAAATAAAAAATGTGGGATGTACAATATTAACTATGAAGGATAAAACACTGAATATTAACAACATATGAAAATAAAGAATGTGGGATTTACAATATTAACTATGAAGGACAAAACACTGAATATTAACAATATATGAAAATAAAGAATGTGGGATTTACAATATTAACTATGAAGGATAAAACACTGAATATTAACAACATGAAAATAAAAAATGTGGGATTTACAATATTAACTATGAAGGATAAAACACTGAATATTAACAACATATGAAAATAAAGAATGTGGGATTTACAATATTAACTATGAAGGATAAAACACTGAATATTAACAACATATGAACGTCACCCCCCCTCTCCATCCAAATATTTTACAATCAAGCAAAACGCAACAAACACAGCGAAATATGAACGTGAAGGGTAAAAAAAATATGATGTATGTGATACATCACTAAGCTTTAGAACTTTCTTGTAAAAATCTCCTTCCGCGTCTGTCCCTGACACCCACATTTCAGGCTCTGGAAACACTCTGTGGAAACACTCCACACCCACACTGCTTGGTGCCTCGTCTGAGCTGCTGTGACTTAGGTTACCATAGTAACTAATTAGATGACCATAGAAACTAATTAGATTGCCATAGTAACTAATCAGATGACCCCTCCAAGGTTTCTCATTGTCATCCCATTGGGTTGAGTTTTTCCTTGCCCTGATGTGGGATCTGAGCCCAGGATGTCGTTGTGGCTTGTGCAGCCCTTTGAGACACTCGTATTTGAGGGCTATATAAGTAAACATTGATTGATTGATTGAATTCACTAGAGAGTAACAGTTAATGAAACTTTTCAACTACTAAAGATTATTATTGTCCACACTTGTAAGCTTTCCACGACATACAACTAACTATCTGCAGGAGGACATTGGCCAATAAAAAGCCTTCAATTAGATTTGCTGAAACCTGCAGAAACCCAGCGAGGTGTTCAAATGTTTCGCGAAGGTTGAACTCGGACGTTTGTCGTTCATTACCGAGATGAGGCTTCATCAGGGAGGAATCATGAAAGGGCAAACGTGAAGACTGGACTCACTTAGGGAGATGAATCAGCGGATGACTGTGCCTTCAGGTGCACTTGACTGTCCCTTCGGGTGCACTTGACTGTCCCTTCAGGTGCACTTGACTGTCCCTTCGGGTGCACTTGACTGTCCCTTCAGGTGCACATGAGACGGACACTAGAGGACAAACAAATCCTGCTTTGGACAGACAGACGGTGTAATGGTGCGCCTTGTCCCGGTCTGCTGACACCACCTATGTCATACATAGTGACTGTTGGGGAGTGACTAGGTCAGGGGTGCACACAAGTGGATTGTCTACCTCAGGGGTGCTCACACTTTTTCTGCAGGCGAGCTACTTTTCAATTGATCAAGTCGTGGGGATCTACCTCATTCATACATATAATTTATATTTACTTATTTATGAAATATATGTTTTTGTTAACAAGTTAAAGGTGTTTAATGATAATGCAAGCATGTTTAACACATATAGTTAATATTGTTAAAAAATTAAAGGTGTTTAATGATAATACAAGTATGTTTAATACATATAGTTAATATTGTTAACAAGTTAAAGGTGTTTAAAGATAATGCAAGCATGTTTAACACATATAGTTAATATTGTTAACAAGTTAAATGTGTTTAATGATAATACAAGTATGTTTAACACATAGTTAATATTGTTAATAAATTAAAGGTGTTTAATGATAATACAAGAATGTTTAATACATATAGTTAATATTGTTAACAACTTAAAGGTGTTTAAAGATAATACAAGCATGTTTAACACATATAGTTAATATTGTTAACAAGTTAAAGGTGTTTAAAGATAATACAAGCATGTTTAACACATTAGTTAATATTGTTAACAAGTTAAAGGTGTTTAATGATAATACACGCATGTATAACACATAGTTAATATTGTTAACAAGTTAAAGGTGTTTAAAGATAATACAAGCATGTTTAACACATATAGTTAATATTGTTAACAAGTTAAATGTGTTTGATGATAATACAAGCATGTTTAACACATATAGTTAATATTGTTAATAAGTTAAAGGTGTTTAAAGATAATACAAGCATGTTTAACACATATAGTTAATATTGTTAACAACTTAAAGGTGTTTAAAGATAATACAAGCATGTTTAACACATTAGTTAATATTGTTAACAAGTTAAAGGTGTTTAATGATAATACACGCATGTATAACACATAGTTAATATTGTTAACAAGTTAAAGGTGTTTAAAGATAATACAAGCATGTTTAACACATATAGTTAATATTGTTAATAAGTTAAAGGTGTTTAAAGATAATACAAGCATGTTTAACACATATAGTTAATATTGTTAATAAGTTAAAGGTGTTTAAAGATAATACAAGCATGTTTAACACATATAGTTAATATTGTTAATAAGTTAAAGGTGTTTAAAGATAATACAAGCATGTTTAACACATATAGATTCCTTTCTTTCATGAAGACAAGAATATAAGTTGGTGTATTACCTGATTCTGATGACTTGCATTGATTGGAATCAGACAGTAACGTCCGCATTTTCGAATGGAGGAGAAAAAAAGTCCTCCTTTCTGTCCAATACCACATGAAAGTGGTTGGTTTTTGGCATCTTATTTGTCCAGCTTCCGTACTCCTTTGTATACACTTTACAAGAAATACATTGTCGGCAAACTCCGTAGCTTGCTAGCTTGTGCACGCCAGCTTTCTGAGACTCTTATTTTGTTAGCGCAACTGTGCAACTGCAGTCGGTCTTTGGAGTTTTGACGACAGGTACGGCGCCAGAGTCTGTTGAAATAAAGTGTTTCTCGCCTTCCAGTCGGTAATTTTAATGAGCTGGCAGCAGCCAGCGTCATCTCAGAAGACCCTCGGGTGCCGTGAATGTCAATCAAGTGACGAAAGTGACGTCATAGTGAAGATTTATGATCGCTCATTTTTAGGACTATTTTTTTTAATGCCTGGCTGGTGATCGACTGACACACCCTCCGAGATCGACCGGTAGATCGCGATCGACGTAATGAGCACCCCTGGTCTACCTCATTCATGTATAAGTTAAAGTGCCAATGATTGTCACACACACACACGAGGTGTGGTGAAATGATTCTCTGTATTTGACCCATCAACCTTGATCACCCCCCTGGGAGGTGAGGGGAGCAGTGAGCAGCAGCCTTTTATTGTGAAGACAGGAACTGTGCAGTCGGTCTTTAGTCGGCGTGAGAGTCTTGAAATAAAAAGTGTTTCTCGCCTTCCTGTCGGTCGTTTTTTTTCTTAATAATGATCCGGCAGCAGCCGGCGTCATCTCACAAGACCCTCGGGTGCCGTGAATGTCAATCAAGTGACCAAAGTCACGTCTTGGTGAAGATTGATCGATCATTTTTAGGTCTATTTTTTCAATGCCTGGCTGGCGATGGACTGACACACCCTCCACCATCCACCTAACGGGCACCCCTGGTCTGTCACACAGAGTGACTGTTTGGGAGTGTTAGAATAATTGTTTCAAATTATCACAAAAACTTTGTATTATTGAATTGAATTGAATTATATTTATATAGCGCTTTTCTCTAGTGACTCAAAGCACTTTACATAGTGAAAACCCAATATCTAAGTTACATTTAAACCAGTGTGGGTGGCACTGGGAGCAGGTGGGTAAAGTGTCTTGCCCAAGGACACAACGGCAGTGACTAGGATGGCGGAAGCGGGGATCGAACCTGCAACCTTCAGGTTGATGGCACGGCCACTCTACCAACCGAGCTATACCGCCCCAATATTTAAATGCATTTTTGGAATTAAATACAAAGAATATATAATTACATAATCAACATTTTACATTAAATTCATAAATGACAATACAATTCAAATTTTCTGGACGACATTTTATTAAATATTTAATTCTATCCCATTTGACCCTAAAAAACTAATTGTTTAAAACCATTGATAAAAGGTTACTAAAACATTGATTTAAAAAACTAACTTTTTTTTTACTGTCAAATTTAACCTGCAATTACACTCTTAGAGATTAAATGGAGTATTAAACTAAAACACTTTTACGAATGATATATAGCTATACACACATTCATTAAATGTTATATATTCTACATATTAACGTATTAAACTTGCATGACAAACCTGAGGAATATTTTGCTTGCTAAAACATATTTTAATGTCAAAAATAAAAAATAAAATACAATAATTTCATGCGGCAGCATTAGTGAGAATCCTGCGTCTCGTCGACACAACGGCAGCTTTGACCTCCTGCAGCGTGACGACTTTCACTCGCTTGCTTCGAGACAGCCTTGAAGCCTCCACGCTCACCAGCCGGAGCAGGAATGGTCTGGGAAAGGTGGGCGCGCAGACCAGGAAGTCCAGGCCTCCTCTAGCACGCGGACTCGCCTCTTTGTGCGCCTTGTAGAGACGCGAGCGGCGAGGACAGCGTCGTCTTCTCTTCTTCTTCTTCTTCTTCTTCTCACAAGTAGCTGCTGGCGCACGAGCCTTCATGGTCGCTTCTTCTGGTTCTGGACCAGGTCTATCCGGACCTGCTTTGGTCCTGTTGGCCACCAAGTATTACATTGAGTTCCGAGCAGGGGGACGGGAGCTGTCTTTGAAACCTACCAAGAAGAAGGCTCGTAAAACTCCACTGTGTAAGGGGGGAGAGCCACATGAAGGGTTTTCTGTTTTCTCTCATGTATGGTAATCAACAGATGGATGTTGTTCTGGCCCAAGGACTTCAAAGCAGAGAGATGACAGGATCTGCCCAATTTCCAGACGAACTCTTTTTGAACTATTTTATGGACCTCTTTTTGAACTATTTTATGGACCTCTTTTTGAACTGACCTTTTCTGTGAATTGTTTACGACCTTTTCTGTGAACTTTTTGCGACCTTTGTCCTTTGGAAACAGCCTTCTTTGCCTCTTGTCTTGTTTAATAGATGTCATCAGTGTTCGAAACTGACAGGGAGTGACTATTTTGGGGGTGCCGCCACCTACCAAGCCAACATGTCACTCGGTCTTCAACGTGTTGTTTAGCAGAAAATGTCAGCTTTACGACCTGGTTCTTCGCGCACAAACAAACGGTGCGATGTTTTGGTGTGACGCCAGCAGAAGTCCAAGGATGCAGCGTTGGTTTATGCTCCTCCTCTGTGAGCTGCTGATTAGATTCCATTTACAGCAATTACTGGCCTTTAAGCAGAGCCATTTATGATACAATTATAAGGCAGCTTCTTTTCCTCCAGTAAAAAGTGCTGCTATTATTATTATTGCTGTTATTAAAAACCTTGTCTTGCTGCAGATGGAATGAGAAGCTCCACTAAACTTTCACCAGGACTTAACCTTCTGGGGATTTACAATATTAACTACGAAGGATAAAACACTGAATATTAACAACATATGAAAATAAAGAATTTGGGATTTACAATATTAACTATGAAGGATAAAACACTGAATATCAACAACATATGAAAATAAAGAATGTGGGATTTACAATATTAACTATGAATGATAAAAACACTGAATATTAACATATGGAAATAAAGAATGTGGGATTTACAATATTAACCATGAAGGATAAAACACTGAATATTAACAACATATGAAAATAAAGAATGTGGGATTTACAATATTAACCATGAAGGATAAAACACTGAATATTAACAACATATGAAAATAAAAAATGTGGGATGTACAATATTAACCATGAAGGATAAAACACTGAATATTAACAACATATGAAAATAAAGAATTTGGGATTTACAATATTAACTATGAAGGATAAAACACTGAATATCAACAACATATGAAAATAAAGAATGTGGGATTTACAATATTAACTATGAATGATAAAAACACTGAATATTAACATATGGAAATAAAGAATGTGGGATTTACAATATTAACCATGAAGGATAAAACACTGAATATAAACAACATATGAAAATAAAGAATGTGGGATTTACAATATTAACCATGAAGGATAAAACACTGAATATTAACAACATATGAAAATAAAAAATGTGGGATGTACAATATTAACCATGAAGGATAAAACACTGAATATTAACAACATATGAACATAAAGAATGCGGGATTTACAATATTAACTATATAGGATAAAACACTGAATATTAACAACATATAAAAATAAAGAATGTGGGATTTACAATATTAACTATGAATGATAAAAACACTGAATATTAACATATGAAAATAAAGAATGTGGTATTTACAATATTAACTATGAAGGATAAAACACTGAATATTAACAACATATGAAAATAAAGAATTTGGGATTTACAATATTAACTTTGAAGGATAAAACACTGAATATTAACAACATATGAAAATAAAGAATGTGGGATTTACAATATTAACTATGAATGATAAAACACTGAATATTAACATATGAGGGGATATTGGATTTGAATCCTCTCCCAGAGACAAACGGGACAAAAGTCCTTCGGTTTATAGGACTCATATTCTTTTTTTGCTTGAAATGTTTTAAACTTCAACCCTATACAAAAAATATAAATCAATCAATATCATTTTGACCTTTTTTTGAAGTCCTTTTGATCAGATTAAGTCACAGGTTTAAATGAGTCAGATAACTCATTACGCTAACTTATACTAATTAAAAACGATGACATCATTTCATCAAAAGTCCTTCAAAAGGGTTAAAATAATCATTAAAAAAAAGCATTACATTTAATATTTTAGTAGATTTTTTTTTAAATGAGCAAAGAAAGTGAAATAAATTTGAGTGTAAAATGTTTGTATGCTTAATCATCTTCAAGGAGCAAACGGGACTTAAGTCCTGAGGTTTAAAACGGGCGAAAAACATTTTGGATTTGTATTCTTATTTTGCTTGAAACATTTTTAAAACTTCTTCTTTGGCAGCTTAGTCTCGGAAGACCATGCTAATAATTTTGATTACATGTTTAATTTTAAATTGTATTTGTTTATTGTTTTAATGGTACTTTAATTATTATTAATAGTTTATTGTTGTCATTTAAATAGTTTCGTCATCCTATTTTAGTCAATTATTAACTATGAATGATAAAAACACTGAATATTAACATATCAAAATAAAGAATGTGGGATTTACAATATTAACTACGAAGGATAAAACACTGAATATTAACAACATATGAAAATAAAGAATGTGGGATTTACAATATTAACTATGAAGGATAAAACACTGAATATTAACAACATATGAAAATAAAGAATGTGGGATTTACAATATTAACTATGAAGGATAAAACACTGAATATTAACAACATATGAAAATAAAGAATGTGGGATTTATATTATTAACTATGAAGGATAAAACACTGAATATTAACAACATATGAAAATAAAGAATGTGGGATTTACAATATTAACTATGAAGGATAAAACACTGAATATTAACAACATATGAAAATAAAGAATGTGGGATTTACAATATTAACTATGAAGGATAAAACACTGAATATTAACAACATATGCAAATAAAGAATGTGGGATTTACAATATTAACTATGAAGGATAAAACACTGAATATTAACAACATATGAAAATAAAGAATTTGGGATTTACAATATTAACTATGAAGGATAAAACACTGAATATTGAGAACATATGAACGTCACCCCCCCCTCTACATCCAAATATTTTACAATCAAGCAAAACGCAACAAACACAGCGAAATATGAACGTGAAGGGTAAAAAAAAAACTTAAAAAAAAAACTACAATCTGATATATGTGATATATCACTAAGCTTTAGAACTTTCTTGTAAAAATCTACTTCCGTGTCTGACACCCGTATCAAAAGTCAAATCTTGTCAGTTATAATGAGTGTTGTATTTATACAAGATTCTATACAAACAAATCAATCAATCAATATCATTTTGACCCTCTTCAAGTCCTTTTGATCAGATTAAGTCACAGGTTTAAGTCTCATTACGCTAACTTATACTAATTAAAAACGGTGACATTTCAGCAAAAGTTCTTCAAAAGAGTTCAAATGATCATTTAAAAAAAAAAACTGTTTGATATTTTGGTTTAGTGCTATGCAGACCAGCATACAGTTGATAGACAGTTGCGGTAGCCAATCAGATCACAAGTTATTGACAATAGCCTATCGAGGTAGCCTGATGTTAACGAGACTGTGATTGGATACTCACTTGTCACTCCAAAGTGAGTATCCAATCACAAGTTGCTATTTAGCAGGAAGTGATGGGCCGTAGCCGTACCGGACGAGCAGCGAAATCACTTTTTTAACCCACAAAAGAGAACAAAATGTTGATTAAGTGGCAGATATATATTTATTTCTATGCAAGGCCATTTTCAAGAAGGATATTTAAAGAGAAACTACATCTTGAAATGGAGAAATGCCCGCCACTTCCACTCAAATCAGCCGACTACGAGCGGTACCACTAAATTGTGAGTTCAAATATTGTATTTCTTTATTTTTTCACGTTTTAATATGTTTTTTTTGCAATTTTAGGCCATTTTCAAGAAGGATATTTAAAAAGAAACTACATCTCAAAATGGGGAAATGCCCGCCACTTCCGCTGGAATCAGCCGACTACGAGCGGTACCACTAAATTGTGAGTTCAAATATTTTATTTCTTTATTTTTTCACGTTTTAATATGTTTTTTTTGCAATTTTAGGCCATTTTCAAGAAGGATATTTAAAAAGAAACTACATCTCAAAATGGGGAAATGCCCGCCACTTCCACTGGAATCAGCCGACTACGAGCGGTACCACTAAATTGTCAGTTCAAATATTTTATTTCTTTATTTTTTCACATTTTAATATGTTTTTTTTGCAATTTTAGGCCATTTTCAAGAAGGATATTTAAAGAGAAACTACATCTCAAAATGGGGAAATGCCCGCCACTTCCACTGGAATCAGCCGACTACGAGCGGTACCACTAAATTGTCAGTTCAAATATTTTATTTATTTATTTTTTCACGTTTAATATGTTTTTTTTTGCAATTTTAGGCCTTTTTCAAGAAGGACATTTAAAGAGAAACTACATCTCAAAATGGTGAAATGCCCGCCACTTCCGCTGGAATCAGCCGACTACGAGCGGTACCACTAAATTGTGAGTTCAAATATTTTATTTCTTTATTTTTTCATGTTTATTTATTTTTTCACGTTTAATATGTTTTCTTTTGCAATTTTAGGCCATTTTCAGGAAGGATATTTAAAGAGAAACTACATCTCAAAATGGGGAAATGCCCGCCACTTCCACTCGAATCAGCCGACTACGAGCGGTACCACTAAATTGTGAGTTCAAATATTTTATTTCTTTATTTTTTCACGTTTTAATATGTTTTTTTTGCAATTTTAGGCCATTTTCAAGAAGGATATTTAAAAAGAAACTACATCTCAAAATGGGGAAATGCCCGCCACTTCCACTGGAATCAGCCGACTACGAGCGGTATCACTAAATTGTGAGTTCAAATATTTTATTTCTTTATTTTTTCACGTTTTAATATGTTTTTTTTTGCAATTTTAGGCCATTTTCAAGAAGGATATTTAAAAAGAAACTACATCTCAAAATGGGGAAATGCCCGCCACTTCCGCTGGAATCAGCCGACTACGAGCGGTACCACTAAATTGTCAGTTCAAATATTTTATTTCTTTATTTTTTCACATTTTAATATGTTTTTTTTTTTTTTTTTTTTTTTCTCCTCTCTGAGCTGCCACCTTAACGTGGTAGAGGAGTTTGCGTGTCCCAATGATCCTAGGAGCTATGTTGTCCGGGGGCTTCCATGCCCCCTGGTAGGGTCTCCCAAGACAAACAGGTCCTAGGTGAGGGATCAGACAAAGAGCAGCTCGAAGACTTCTATGGAAATGCAAGAACCGAGACTCAGATTTCCCTCGCCCGGACGCGGGTCACCGGGGCCCCCCTCCGGAGCCAGGCCCGGAGTTGGGGCACGATGGCGAGCGCCTGGTGGCCGGGCCTGTCCCCATGGGGCCCGGCCGGGCACAGCCCGAAGAGGCAACGTGGGTCCCCCCTCCAATGGGCTCACCACCCATAGCAGGGGCCATAGAGGTCGGGTGCAATGTGAGCTGGGCGGTAGCCGAAGGCAGGGCACTTGGCGGTCCGATCCTCGGCTACAGAAGCTAGCTCTTGGGACGTGGAACGTCACCTCGCTGGGGGGGAAGGAGCCTGAGCTAGTGCGCGAGGTACAGAAGTTCCGGTTGGATATAGTCGGACTCACCTCGACGCACAGCAAGGGCTCTGGAACCAGTTCTCTCGAGAGGGGCTGGACTCTCTTCCACTCTGGCGTTGCCAGCAGTGAGAGGCGACGGGCTGGGGTGGCAATTCTTGTTGCCCCCCGGCTCAGAGCCTGTATGTTGGAGTTCAACCCGGTGGACGAGAGGGTAGCTTCCCTCCGCCTTCGGGTGGGGGGACGGGTCCTGACTGTTGTTTGCGCTTACGCGCCAAACAGCAGCTCAGAGTACCCACCCTTTTTGGATTCACTCGAGGGAGTACTTGAGAGTGCTCCCCCGGGTGATTCCCTCGTTCTACTGGGGGACTTCAACGCTCATATTGGCAACGACAGTGAAACCTGGAGAGGCGTGATTGGGAAGAATGGCCGCCCGGATCTGAACCCAAGTGGTGTTTTGTTATTGGACTTTTGTGCCCGTCACGGATTGTCCATAACGAACACCATGTTCAAGCATAAGGGTGTCCATATGTGCACTTGGCACCAGGACACCCTAGGCCGCAGTTCTATGATCGACTTTGTAGTTGTGTCATCGGATTTGCGGCCTCATGTTTTGGACACTCGGGTGAAGAGAGGGGCGGAGCTTTCTACCGATCACCACCTGGTGGTGAGTTGGCTGCGATGGTGGGGGAGGATGCCGGACAGACCTGGCAGGCCCAAACGCATTGTGAGGGTTTGCTGGGAACGTCTGGCAGAGTCTCCTGTCAGAGAGAGTTTCAATTCCCACCTCCGGAAGAACTTTGAACATGTCACAAGGGAGGTGCTGGACATTGAGTCCGAGTGGACCATGTTCCGCACCTCTATTGTCGAGGCGGCTGATTGGAGCTGTGGCCGCAAGGTAGTTGGTGCCTGTCGTGGCGGTAATCCTAGAACCCGTTGGTGGACACCGGCGGTGAGGGATGCCGTCAAGCTGAAGAAGGAGTCCTATCGGGTTCTTTTGGCTCATGGGACTCCTGAGGCAGCGGACAGGTACCAACAGGCCAAGCGGTGTGCGGCTTCAGCGGTCGCGGAGGCAAAAACTCGGACATGGGAGGAGTTCGGGGAAGCCATGGAAAACGACTTCCGGACGGCTTCGAAGCGATTCTGGACCACCATCCACCGCCTCAGGAAGGGGAAGCAGTGCACTACCAACACCGTGTATGGTGCGGATGGTGTTCTGCTGACCTCGACTGCGGAAGTTGTGGATCGGTGGAGGGAATACTTCGAAGACCTCCTCAATCCCACCAACACGTCTTCCTATGAGGAAGCAGTGCCTGAGGAATCTGTGGTGGGCTCTCCTATTTCTGGGACTGAGGTTGCTGAGGTAGTTAAAAAGCTCCTCGGTGGCAAGGCCCCGGGGGTGGATGAGATCCGCCCGGAGTTCCTTAAGGCTCTGGATGCTGTAGGGCTGTCTTGGTTGACAAGACTCTGCAGCATCGCGTGGACATCGGGGGCAGTACCTCTGGATTGGCAGACCGGGGTGGTGGTTCCTCTCTTTAAAAAGGGGAACCGGAGGGTGTGTTCTAACTATCGTGGGATCACACTCCTCAGCCTTCCCGGTAAGGTCTATTCAGGTGTACTGGAGAGGAGGCTACGCCGGATAGTCGAACCTCGGATTCAGGAGGAACAGTGTGGTTTTCGTCCTGGTCGTGGAACTGTGGACCAGCTCTATACTCTCGGCAGGGTCCTTGAGGGTGCATGGGAGTTTGCCCAACCAGTCTACATGTGCTTTGTGGACTTGGAGAAGGCATTCGACCGTGTCCCTCGGGAAGTCCTGTGGGGAGTGCTCAGAGAGTATGGGGTTTCGGACTGTCTGATTGTGGCGGTCCGCTCCCTGTATGATCAGTGTCAGAGCTTGGTTCGCATTGCCGGCAGTAAGTCGGACACGTTTCCGGTGAGGGTTGGACTCCGCCAAGGCTGCCCTTTGTCACCGATTCTGTTCATAACTTTTATGGACAGAATTTCTAGGCGCAGTCAAGGCGTTGAGGGGATCCGGTTTGGTGGCTGCAGGATAAGGTCTCTGCTTTTTGCAGATGATTTGGTCCTGATGGCTTCATCTGGCCAGGATCTTCAGCTCTCACTGGATCGGTTCGCAGCTGAGTGTGAAGCGACTGGGATGAGAATCAGCACCTCCAAGTCCGAGTCCATGGTTCTCGCCCGGAAAAGGGTGGAGTGCCATCTCCGGGTTGGGGAGGAGATCTTGCCCCAAGTGGAGGAGTTCAAGTACCTCAGAGTCTTGTTCACGAGTGAGGGAAGAGTGGATCGTGAGATCGACAGGCGGATCGGTGCGGCGTCTTCAGTAATGCGGACGCTGTATCGATCCGTTGTGGTGAAGAAGGAGCTGAGCCGGAAGGCAAAGCTCTCAATTTACCGGTCGATCTACGTTCCCATCCTCACCTATGGTCATGAGCTTTGGGTTATGACCGAAAGGACAAGATCACGGGTACAAGCGGCCGAAATGAGTTTCCTCCGCCGGGTGGCTGGGCTCTCCCTTAGAGATAGGGTGAGAAGCTCTGTCATCCGGGGGGAGCTCAAAGTAAAGCCGCTGCTCCTCCGCATCGAGAGGAGCCAGATGAGGTGGTTCGGGCATCTGGTCAGGATGCCACCCGAGCGCCTCCCTAAGGAGGTGTTTAGGGCATGTCCGACCGGTAGGAGGCCACGAGGAAGACCCAGGACACGTTGGGAAGACTATGTCTCCCGGCTGGCCTGGGAACGCCTCGGGATCCCCCGGGAGGAGCTGGACGAAGTGGCTGGGGAGAGGGAAGTCTGGGCTTCCCTGCTTAGGCTGCTGCCCCCGCGACCCGACCTCGGATAAGCGGAAGAAGATGGATGGATGGATGGAATATGTTTTTTTTTGCAATTTTAGGCCATTTTTAAGAAGGATATTTAAAGAGAAACTACATCTCAAAATGGGGAAATGCCCGCCACTTCCACTCAAATCAGCCGACTACGAGTGGTACCACTAAATTGTGAGTTCAAATATTTTATTTCTTTATTTTTTCACGTTTTAATATGTTTTTTTTTTGCAATTTTAGGCCATTTTCAAGAAGGATATTTAAAAAGAAACTACATCTCAAAATGGGGAAATGCCCGCCACTTCCGCTGGAATCAGCCGACTACGAGCGGTACCACTAAATTGTGAGTTCAAATATTTTATTTCTTTATTTTTTCATGTTTAATATGTTTTTTTTTGCAATTTTAAGCCATTTTCAAGAAGGATATTTAAAGAGAAACTTCATCTTGAAATGGAGAAATGCCCGCCACTTCCACTCAAATCAGCCGACTACGAGCGGTACCACTAAATTGTCAGTTCAAATATTTTATTTCTTTATTTTTTCACATTTTAATATGTTTTTTTGTAATTTTAGGCCATTTTCAAGAAGGATATTTAAAGAGAAACTACATCTCAAAATGGGAAAATGCCCGCTACTTCCACTCGAATCAGCCGACTACGAGCGGTACCACTAAATTGTCAGTCCAAATATTTTATTTATTTATTTTTTCATGTTTAATATGTTTTTTTTTTGCAATTTTAGGCCATTTTCAAGAAGGATATTTAAAGAGAAACTACATCTCAAAATGGGTAAATGCCCGCCACTTCCACTGGAATCAGCCGACTACGAGTGGTACCACTAAATTGTGAGTTCAAATATTTTATTTATTTATTTTTTTACGTTTAATATGTTTGTTTTTTTGCAATTTTAGGCCATTTTCAAGAAGGACATTTAAAGAGAAACTGCATCTTGAAATGGAGAAATGCCCGCCACTTCCACTCGAATCAGCCGACTACGAGCGGTACCACTAAATTGTCAGTTCAAATATTTTATTTCTTTATTTTTTCACGTTTAATATGTTTTTTTTGAAATTTTAGGCCATTTTCAGGAAGGATATTTAAAGAGAAACTACACCTCAAAATGGTGAAATGCCCGCCACTTCCACTCGAATCAGCCGACTACGAGTGGTACCACTAAATTGTCAGTTCAAATATTTTATTTCTTTTTTTTTTCACATTTAATATGTTTTTTTGCAATTTTAGGCCATTTTCAAGAAGGACATTTAAAGAGAAACTACATCTTGAAATTGAGAAATGCCCGCCACTTCCACTCAAATCAGCCGACTACGAGCGGTAACACTAAATTGTCAGTTCAAATATTTGATTTCTTTATTTTTTCACGTTTAATAGTTTTTTTTTTGCAATTTTAGGCCATTTTCAAGAAGGATATTTAAAGAGAAACTACATCTCAAAATGGGGAAATTTCTTAATTTTTTCACGTTTAATATGTTTTTTTTGCAATTTTAGGCCATTTTCAAGAATGATATTTAAAGAGAAACTACATCTCAAAATGGGGATATTTCTTTATTTTTTCACGTTTAATATGTTTTTTTTTGCAATTTTAGGCCATTTTCAAGGAGGATATTTAAAGAGAAACTACATCTCAAAATGGGGAAATTTCTTTATTTTTTCACGTTTAATATGTTTTTTTGCAATTTTAGGCCATTTTCAAGAAGGACTTTTAAAGAGAAACTACATCTTGAAATTGAGAAATGCCCGCCACTTCCACTCAAATCAGCCGACTACGAGCGGTACCACTAAATTGTCAGTTCAAATATTTGATTTCTTTATTTTTTCACGTTTAATAGTTTTTTTTTTTGCAATTTTAGGCCATTTTCAAGAAGGATATTTAAAGAGAAACTACATCTCAAAATGGGGAAATCTCTTTATTTTTGCATGTTTAATATGGTTTTTTTGCAATTTTAGGCCATTTTCAAGAAGGATATTTAAAGAGAAACTACATCTCAAAATGGGGAAATTTCTTTATTTTTTCAAGTTTAATATGTTTTTTTTTGCAATTTTAGGCCATTTTCAAGAAGGATATTTAAAGAGAAACTACATCTCAAAATGGGGAAATGCCCGCCACTTCCACTCGAATCAGCCGACTACGAGTGGTACCACTAAATTGTGAGTTCAAATATTTTATTTATTTATTTTTTTACGTTTAATATGTTTGTTTTTTTGCAATTTTAGGCCATTTTCAAGAAGGACATTTAAAGAGAAACTACATCTCAAAATGGAGAAATGCCCGCCACTTCCACTCAAATCAGCCGACTACGAGCGGTACCACTAAATTGTCAGTTCAAATATTTTATTTATTTATTTTTTCACGTTTAATATGTTTTTTTTGCAATTTTAGGCCATTTTCAGGAAGGATATTTAAAGAGAAACTACATCTCAAAATGGTGAAATGCCCGCCACTTCCACTCGAATCAGCCGACTACGAGCGGTAACACTAAATTGTCAGTTCAAACATTTTATTTCTTTAATTTTTCACATTTAATATGTTTTTTTTGCAATTTTAGGCCATTTTCAAGAAGGACATTTAAAGAGAAACTACATCTTGAAATTGAGAAATGCCCGCCACTTCCACTCAAATCAGCCGACTACGAGCGGTAACACTAAATTGTCAGTTCAAATATTTGATTTCTTTATTTTTTCACATTTAATAGTTTTTTTTTGCAATTTTAGGCCATTTTCAAGAAGGATATTTAAAGAGAAACTACATCTCAAAATGGGGAAATTTCTTTATTTTTTCAAGTTTAATATGTTTTTTTTTGCAATTTTAGGCCATTTTCAAGAAGGATATTTAAAGAGAAACTACATCTCAAAATGGGGAAATGCCCGCCACTTCCACTCGAATCAGCCGACTACGAGTGGTACCACTAAATTGTGAGTTCAAATATTTTATTTATTTATTTTTTTACGTTTAATATGTTTGTTTTTTTGCAATTTTAGGCCATTTTCAAGAAGGACATTTAAAGAGAAACTACATCTCAAAATGGAGAAATGCCCGCCACTTCCACTCGAATCAGCCGACTACGAGCGGTACCACTAAATTGTCAGTTCAAATATTTTATTTATTTATTTTTTCACGTTTAATATGTTTTTTTTGCAATTTTAGGCCATTTTCAGGAAGGATATTTAAAGAGAAACTACATCTCAAAATGGTGAAATGCCCGCCACTTCCACTCGAATCAGCCGACTACGAGCGGTAACACTAAATTGTCAGTTCAAACATTTTATTTCTTTAATTTTTCACATTTAATATGTTTTTTTTGCAATTTTAGGCCATTTTCAAGAAGGACATTTAAAGAGAAACTACATCTTGAAATTGAGAAATGCCCGCCACTTCCACTCAAATCAGCCGACTACGAGCGGTAACACTAAATTGTCAGTTCAAATATTTGATTTCTTTATTTTTTCACATTTAATAGTTTTTTTTTGCAATTTTAGGCCATTTTCAAGAAGGATATTTAAAGAGAAACTACATCTCAAAATGGGGAAATTTCTTTATTTTTTCACGTTTAATATGTTTTTTTTTTGCAATTTTAGGCCATTTTCAAGAAGGATATTTAAAGAGAAACTACATCTCAAAATGGGGAAATTTCTTTATTTTTTCACGTTTAATATGTTTTTTTTTTGCAATTTTAGGCCATTTTCAAGAAGGATATTTAAAGAGAAACTACATCTCAAAATGGGGAAATGTCTTAATTTTTTCACGTTTAATATGTTTTTTTGCAATTTTAGGCCATTTTCAAAAAGGACATTTAAAGAGAAACTACATCTTGAAATTGAGAAATGCCCGCCACTTCCACTCAAATCAGCCGACTACGAGCGGTAACACTAAATTGTCAGTTCAAATATTTTATTTCTTTTTTTTTTCACATTTAATATGTTTTTTTTGCAATTTTAGGCCATTTTCAAGAAGGACATTTAAAGAGAAACTACATCTTGAAATTGAGAAATGCCCGCCACTTCCACTCAAATCAGCCGACTACGAGCGGTAACACTAAATTGTCAGTTCAAATATTTGATTTCTTTATTTTTTCACGTTTAATAGTTTTTTTTTTTGCAATTTTAGGCCATTTTCAAGAAGGATATTTAAAAAGAAACTACATCTCAAAATGGGGATATTTCTTTATTTTTTCACGTTTAATATGTTTTTTTTGCAATTTTAGGCCATTTTCAAGGAGGATATTTAAAGAGAAACTACATCTCAAAATGGGGAAATTTCTTTATTTTTTTACGTTTAATATGTTTTTTTGCAATTTTAGGCCATTTTCAAGAAGGACTTTTAAAGAGAAACTACATCTTGAAATTGAGAAATGCCCGCCACTTCCACTCGAATCAGCCGACTACGAGCGGTACCACTAAATTGTCAGTTCAAATATTTGATTTCTTTATTTTTTCACGTTTAATAGTTGTTTTTTTTGCAATTTTAGGCCATTTTCAAGAAGGATATTTAAAGAGAAACTACATCTCAAAATGGGGAAATCTCTTTATTTTTGCATGTTTAATATGTTTTTTTTGCAATTTTAGGCCATTTTCAAGAAGGATATTTAAAGAGAAACTACATCTCAAAATGGGGAAATGCCCGCCACTTCCACTCGAATCAGCCGACTACGAGTGGTACCACTAAATTGTGAGTTCAAATATTTTATTTATTTATTTTTTTACGTTTAATATGTTTGTTTTTTTGCAATTTTAGGCCATTTTCAAGAAGGACATTTAAAGAGAAACTACATCTCAAAATGGAGAAATGCCCGCCACTTCCACTCGAATCAGCCGACTACGAGCGGTACCACTAAATTGTCAGTTCAAATATTTTATTTATTTATTTTTTCACGTTTAATATGTTTTTTTTTGCAATTTTAGGCCATTTTCAGGAAGGATATTTAAAGAGAAACTACATCTCAAAATGGTGAAATGCCCGCCACTTCCACTCGAATCAGCCGACTACGAGCGGTAACACTAAATTGTCAGTTCAAACATTTTATTTCTTTAATTTTTCACATTTAATATGTTTTTTTTGCAATTTTAGGCCATTTTCAAGAAGGACATTTAAAGAGAAACTACATCTTGAAATTGAGAAATGCCCGCCACTTCCACTCAAATCAGCCGACTACGAGCGGTAACACTAAATTGTCAGTTCAAATATTTGATTTCTTTATTTTTTCACATTTAATAGTTTTTTTTTGCAATTTTAGGCCATTTTCAAGAAGGATATTTAAAGAGAAACTACATCTCAAAATGGGGAAATTTCTTTATTTTTTCACGTTTAATATGTTTTTTTTTTGCAATTTTAGGCCATTTTCAAGAAGGATATTTAAAGAGAAACTACATCTCAAAATGGGGAAATTTCTTTATTTTTTCACGTTTAATATGTTTTTTTTTGCAATTTTAGGCCATTTTCAAGAAGGATATTTAAAGAGAAACTACATCTCAAAATGGGGAAATTTCTTAATTTTTTCACGTTTAATATGTTTTTTTTGCAATTTTAGGCCATTTTCAAGAAGGACATTTAAAGAGAAACTACATCTTGAAATTGAGAAATGCCCGCCACTTCCACTCAAATCAGCCGACTACGAGCGGTACCACTAAATTGTCAGTTCAAATATTTGATTTCTTTATTTTTTCATGTTTAATAGTTTTTTTTTTTTTTGCAATTTTAGGCCATTTTCAAGAAGGATATTTAAAGAGAAACTACATCTCAAAATGGGGAAATCTCTTTATTTTTTCACGTTTAATATGTTTTTTTTTGCAATTTTAGGCCATTTTCAAGAAGGATATTTAAAGAGAAACTACATCTCAAAATGGGGAAATGCCCGCCACTTCCACTGGAATCAGCCGACTACAAGCGGTACCACTTAATTGTGAGTTCAAATATTTTATTTATTTATTTTTTCATGTTTAATATGTTTTTTTTTTGCAATTTTAGGCCATTTTCAAGAAGGATATTTAAAAAGAAACTACATCTCAAAATGGGGAAATGCCCGCCACTTCCGCTGGAATCAACCGACTACGAGCGGTACCACTAAATTGTCAGTTCAAATATTTTATTTCTTTATTTTTTCACATTTTAATATGTTTTTTTTGCAATTTTAGGCCATTTTCAAGAAGGATATTTAAAGAGAAACTACATCTCAAAATGGTGAAATGACGCCACTTCCACTCGAATCAGTCGACTACGAGCGGTACCACTAAATTGTGAGTTCAAATATTTTATTTCTTTATTTTTTCATGTTTAATATGTTTTTTTTTTTGCAATTTTAGGCCATTTTCAGGAAGGATATTTAAAGAGAAACTACATCTCAAAATGGTGAAATGCCCACCACTTCCACTCGAATCAGCCGACTACGAGCAGTACCACTAAATTGTCGGTTCAAATATGTTATATCTTTATTTTTTCATGTTTAATATGTTTTTTTTTTTGCAATTTTAGGCCATTTTCAAGAAGGATATTTAAAAAGAAACTACATCTCAAAATGGGGAAATGCCCGCCACTTCCGCTGGAATCAACCGACTACGAGCGGTACCACTAAATTGTCAGTTCAAATATTTTATTTATTTATTTTTTCATGTTTAATATGTTTTTTTTGCAATTTTAGGCCATTTTCAAGGAGTATATTTAAAGAGAAACTACATCTCAAAATGGGGAAATGCCCGCCACTTCCACTCAAATCAGCCGACTACGAGCGGTACCACTAAATTGTCAGTTCAAATATTTGATTTCTTTATTTTTTCACGTTTAATAGTTGTTTTTTTGCAATTTTAGGCCATTTTCAAGAAGGACATTTAAAGAGAAACTACATCTCAAAATGGGGAAATTTCTTTATTTTTTCACGTTTAATATGTTTTTTTTGCAATTTTAGGCCATTTTCAAGAAGGATATTTAAAGAGAAACTACATCTCAAAATGGGGAAATCTCTTTATTTTTTCATGTTTAATATGTTTTTTTTGCAATTTTAGGCCATTTTCAGGAAAGATATTTAAAGAGAAACTACATCTCAAAATGGTGAAATGCCCGCCACTTCCACTCGAATCAGCCGACTACGAGCGGTATCACTAAATTGTCAGTTCAAATATTTTATTTCTTTATTTTTTCACGTTTAATATGTTTTTTTGCAGTTTTTATTTCGACAGCCCCACGTAAGATATGTTTTAATTGCTGATGCGCGTTTATTGGTTTTTACATGCGCCAGAAAATATTTTGAACACTGTTGATGTGGTTCAATTACCAGTAAATGTGTTTCTGTGTAGTATTTCTCCAGCAATGGTCATGTGGTGACATCAATGATGGTATTTTGAGAGGACATCACTGAAGGCCTAGGTGGGAAACGCACGGCCCGCCACTGGCTTCGGGGTATTGTCAAAAACTGCCACAAGGGATGGCCGATATGTCCTAAAATCTAAATTGCAGCCTCCTGCGATAATATATATCACGAACATGAAATATCTTGTTTATGCAGTCTATTCAATTGAATATAAGTTGAAAAGGATTTGTTGTATTCTCTTTTTATTTACCTTTTACACAACCTGACAACTTCACTGCTTTAGGGTTTTGTATATTATTTATATTGTTTATATCGTGCAACCCTATAATGGAATAACAGTAACAATTATGAGCAAAATACAGCAAAAAATTACTGAAGGGACAAAAAGTCAGCCTTTGTTCCCTTTGGGTTAAATAAACAGTATATTACAATAAATATACGAATATTAGAGCTGTCAAAATTGATTCACACAATCAGCAGCAAACGTTTCTGACATTTTGTATTTTTAGGAGCGCTCAAATGAGCGTAAATGAGCAGTTGATGTTTTCGCAACAGGCTGCAAAAGCAAACAAATAAAATAGAACGCTTTATCCAAACAAATCAATATGGGAGACAATAAACAGCTCGTTGGCCCTCTCTGTGGGAAATTTCAGTTGAGTACACAAAAAAAAAAAAAAAAAAGACCCATGAAGGCACAATCGACCGACATAAAGTATAATACAAACTCTGCAGGGAGGAGATTTCCTTTCACTGGTGCTTAATGGAGCACATTAATAACACAGAAGGAGTAACAGGTCCACAATAATGTGGATTCATGTTTGTTTAGATTAGCAGACATGTTGATGTTAAAAGATGAGTTCAGTCTATTTGCCACTGCAATATGAAATATAATTACAACGAGAATGTACTATTATGAAATCTAGGTCTAAGTCAGACCTACATAGAGGTTTTTGTTTCATGTCTCTCTGACCTTCCTAGTGGGAGTTACAGGCATTCTAGTTTGTTTTTTTTCCCTAGGGGGCGCTAGAGCGCAATTTTGAGTTTTGTGGTTCGGTTTTTTTTTTTTATTAAAAGGCAATTTTCGCAGGTCCTGATGTGTGGGTCAAATATGGTGAGTTTTGAAGCATGTTAAGTGGGTCAAATTGCAGCTCAAAGTGGCGGCGGAAGAAAAAAGAATAATAATAATAATTAAAGCTGCAAGCAGCATTGGTCGGGCCCGCATATTTGGCAGGTGCTAGTCCTAAGTGTCCCAATACTTTTGTCCAGTTTTAGTAGTAAGTGTCCCTATACTTTTGTCAAGTTGTAGTCCTAAGTGTCCCAATACATTTGTCAAGTTTGAATCCTAAGTGTCCCAATACTTTTGTCCAGTTTTAGTCCTAAGTGTCCCAAAACATTTGCCCAGTTTTAGTCCTAAGTGTCCCAATACTTTTGTCCAGTGGTAGTTCTATGTGTCCCAATACTTTTGTCAAGTTTTAGTCCCAAGTGGCCCAATACTTTTGTCAAGTTTTAGTCCTAAGTGTCCGAATACTTTTGTCCAGTGGTAATCCGAAGTGTCCCAATATTTATGTCAAGTTGTAGTCAAGTGTCCCAATACTTTTGTCAAGTTTTAGTCCCAAGTGGCCCAAAACTTTTGTCAAGTTTTAGTCCCAAGTTTCCCAATACTTTTGTCAAGTTGTAGTCCCAAGTGTCCCAATACTTTTGTCCAGTTGTCATCCTAAGTGTCCCAATACTTTTGTCCGGTGGTAGTCATAAGTGTCCCAATACTTTTGTCTAGTGTACCTACCTTGTCTGCATTGTGTGGGCACGCTGGTGCTTCCTGCTTTTAAGCAGCCATCTTAAAAAAAACAGCAGCGCAGCAGCATCAGCGCAGCGGGTCTTTGAAGGGTCATAAAATCAAAACCGGAGCAGTTAGAAAAAAAGCGCTTCTGTCATTGTAATCACAAGGGTTCAATCTCTCTCCTGTGTTAGTTTGAAGGCGAAACGACAAACGCGCTCAGAGGAGATCGTTTTTGAAGGAAGGTGACCGGTTTTTACAAAAAAATTGTTTTGAAGGGGGAATAGCAAACTTCCTGTTGATTTTTGCTGGGGGTTGTCAATTTATGAAATGTAGGTCTAAGTGAGAGTTACAGGCAGTTTTGTCATTTTTTTCTTCCGAGGAGCAGTTTTTTCTCCGTTTTATTAAAAAATTGCTGTAGAGCGCAATTTTTTAAATTTGGGGTTAGGTTTTTTTATTAGATTGCAATTTTTGCCAGTCCTGATGTGTGTGTTCAGTTCGGTGAGTTTTGAAGCGTGTTAAGGGGGTCAAATTACAGCTCAAAGAGGCAAAAGTGACGGTTTTTAGTACTTTTTTGTCTTGAAGGGGGAATTGCCAACTTCCTGTTGATTTCTGCCCAATGATATACAATTATGAAAACTAGGTCTAAGTCAGACCTACATACAGGTTTTTGTTTCATGTCTCTCCGATCTTCCTAGTGGGAGATATAGGCAGTCTAGTTTTTTTTTCCCTAGGGGGCGCTAAAGCGCAATTTTGAGTTTTGGGGTTCGGTTTTAAAAAAAAAAAAAAAGGTAATTTTCGCAGGGCCTGATGTGTGGGTCAAATATGGTGAGTTTTGAAGCATGTTAAGTGGGTCAAATTACAGTTTAATGTGGCGGCGGAAGAATAAAGAATAATAAAATCTTACAAATACAATAGGTCCTTATGTCCCATTGTATAAGGACTCCCTTTGGGAGTCCTTATACAATGGGCCATGCGGGCCCTAATAATAATAATAAAACCTTACAAATTAAATAGGTCCTTATGTCCCATTGTAAAAGGACTCCCGTTGGGATTCCTTTTACAATGGGCCATGCGGGCCCTAATAATTAATGCACAGCAACTCAGTGATGAATCCAAGCCTGGGCGATAAATCTAGTCTATGTTTTTTCTCCTCTTACTCTGGCATATTTTTCGCCCCCAAGAGCTTCCGTAGCCTTTGCCCTCCCCCATAATTAGACACACACCCGGCAAAACATGGCTAATGCTAACGCTAACAATAGAGAGACGTTTGTTCCAGAGCAAAGAAAAGTGTTGTCAGTGGTTTGGTTTTGCGGCAACAGGCGTGGAACAAATGACTGCACGCTGCAAAGTTTGTTTGAAAAAGACACACCAGCACGGTGCACATTACTTCGATCGCGAGCTAGCGGCCGATCGCGGAGTGCGTGCCAGCCAACGGTTTTCGCCTTGCATAGGAGAGTTTTAACTTGCCCTTACAGATGTAGCGACCAACTGTAGTTACTGACAGTGGGTTTCTGAAGTGTTCCTGAGCCCATGTGGTGATATCCTTTACACACTGATGTCGCTTGTTGATGCAGTACAGCCTGAGGGATCAAAGGTCACGGGCTTAGCTGCTTACGTGCAGTGATTTCTCCAGATTCTCTGAACCCTTTGATGATATTACGGAGCGTAGATGGTGAAATCCCTAAATTCCTTGCAATAGCTGGTTGAGAAAGGTTTTTCTTAAACTGTTCAACAATTTGCTCACGCATCTGTTGACAAAGTGGTGACCCTCGCCCCCTCCTTGTTTGTGAATGACTGAGCATTTCATGGAATCTACTTTTATACCCAATCATGGCACCCACCTGTTCCCAATTAGCCTGCACACCTGTGGGATGTTCCAAATAAGTGTTTGATGAGCATTCCTCAACTTTATCAGTATTTATTGCCACCTTTCCCAACTTCTTTGTCACATGTTGCTGGCATGAAATTCTAAGTTAATGATTATTTGCAAAAAAAAAAAAAAAGTTTATCAGTTTGAACATCAAATATGTTGTCTTTGTAGCATATTCAATTGAATATGGGTTGAAAAGGATTTGCAAATCATTGTATTCCGTTTATATTTACATCTAACACCATTTCCCAACTCATATGGAAACGGGGTTTGTAGAAAAGTTGTAGAAGTGTAACCCGTTTACCATTTATAAAAACAAGACACAACCTGTCATGTGCGAGGGGAGGTAGCAGCTTGCTGCGAGGTTCGTTCCCCCGGTATGCAAACGGACCACTCCGGACAGGACGTGCAGGTAGGAACATGATTTATTCTCAAAAACTTGAACAAGTGCCAAAACAGAAAACAAGCCAAAGGAACAACGTGCCGATCGCACTCAAAGCTAAGGCATACTTGCCAACCTTGAGACCTCCGATTTCGGGAGGTGGGGGGAGGGAGGTGGGCGTGGTCTGGGTGGGAGGGGGCGTGGTTGGGGGCGTGGCTAAAAGGGGATGAGTATATTTACAGCTAGAATTCACCAAGTCAAGTATTTCATATATATATATATAAAATATATATATATATATATATATATATATATATATATATATATATATATATATATATATAACAAATACTTGACGTTCAGTGAATTATATATATATATATATATATATATATATATACGTGTATATATATATATATTATTTTATTATATTTATATATATATATATATATACGTATATTAGAGATGCGCGGATAGGCAATTATTTCATCCGCAACCGCATCAGAAAGTCGTCAATCATCCGCCATCCACCCGATGTAACATTTGATCAGAACCGCACCCGCCCGCACCCGCCCGCACCCGCCCGTTGTTATATATCTAATATAGACGATGCAAGGCATTAGTGAGGTTATAAAGCTTTTGCCTGTTAAAGAAAGGAGACTGATCCAATGCAGCACAGACATTCGCGTGCCACGCTGTCACGACCCAGACGCACACCAGTGCGCAATCATATGGGAGCCGCGCTGAGCGCACCTCCAAGCGCGTCTCGCTGCCGGCATATGCAGCAGGTGCCTGCTGGTTTTTCGTATGTGGGTAACAACATTTAACTATGTATATATATTTCCGAATTGGTTTAACTGCCACCCGCCTGAATCTATTTAAAATCTAATTTTTTTTTATTTCAACCGCCCGACCCGACCCGACCCGATCCGCGGATAAAATCTAATTTTTTTTTATTTCATCCGCCCGATCCGCGGATAATCCGCGGACTCCGCGGTTGTGCCCGCAAACCGTGCATCTCTAACGTATATATATATATATATTAATTTTATTATATATATGTATATATATATATATATATATATATATATATATATATATATATATTTATATATATATATATATATATATATACAAAATAAATACTTGAATTTCAGTGTTCATTTATTTACACACATATACACACACATACCACTCATCTACTCATTGTTGAGTTAAGGGTTGAATTGTCCATCCTTGTTCTATTCTCTGTCACTATTTTTCTAACCATGCTGAACTCTGATGATGCATCGATGTGTGGCACGCACAAAAGTGCTTTCATCAAATGCACTAGATGGCAGTATTGTCCTGTTTAAGAGTGTCACAACATTGCTGTGCACGGCGGACGAACTGCTTTACGGTATATAAAAACGTGACTGCTGTTGTTGTGTGTTGTTACCGCGCTAGGAGGACGTTAATGAAACTGCCTAACAATAAACCCACATAAGAAACCAAGAACTCTCCCTCCATCATTCTACAGTTATAACGTGATTGGGCAGGTATGCTGGTTATATTGTGGGTTAGCGGACTCAGGTCCTCATGGACCTGAGTCCACCTGAATTTCGGGAGATTTTCGGGAGAAAATTTGTCCCGGGAGGTTTTCGGGAGAGGCGCTGAATTTCGGGAGGGTTGGCAAGTATGAGCTAAGGCTACCACTTAGCATAGGCAAAAGACAAGGAATACTCACATAACTTGTTGTATGAAGCAAACAATAAATCCAGGCCGACTGACCGGCAATGGCAGGCTTAAATAGTCCCTCTGATTAGTGCTCGGAGAACAGGTGAGCGTCCCGAGCACCAATCAGAGACAGGTGGAAAAAATACGCACCCATGGTAACGGAAAACAAACAAGGGTGCACAAAAACAGGAACTAAGGGAGTCCAAAACTAACAGAATATAACAAAAACATGATCCGAGCCACGGATCATGACACAACCATGCCGTTGACTCGCTGTGGCAGGACGACCACATCAGCAGATGGGTAAAAACCACGGAATGGCAAGGTCAGTCCCAAAGACCCGTGGGCTCTCCCGACAAGACCGGAGCCATCTGCATCTGCCGCCGCCACGAGTCGTCACCGGAGGAAGTGGTGTCCAACATGCCAGCCGCCGGCAACAACCCCATAGAGGCAGACCACTCCGGAAAGACAACAACAACAAACTGTCAACAGTCCTAATCCTCAAACTAGCTTATGCTAAAGGCTTGGAATTTTATCGATTTATATTCCTTAAATTCAGCTACGTCGATCTGTGCTCGGCAAGTTTGCCTTCCGGAAGATACAGTATATATCGATGAAGTCAGAAAGTCTTTGCACTATGCGCTTCAGCATCATCTCTGTCAGTTTACGTGGCCTACCACTTGGTGGCTGAGTTGCTGTTGTTCCCAAACTCTTCCCTTTTCTTATAATAAAGTTGACTTTGGAATATTTAGGAGCGAGGAAATTGTTGCACAGGTGGCATCTTATGACACTGAGAGAGGCCCATTCTTTCACAAATGTTTGTAGAAACAGTCTCCATGCCTAAGTGCTTGATTGGATACACCTTTGATTAGTGATTAGGACACCTGGTTCTCATCATTTGGACGGGTGGCCAAATACAAACCCTGTTTCCATATGAGTTGGGAAATTGTGTTAGATGTAAATATAAACAGAATACAATGATTTGCACATCATTTTCAACCCATATTCAGTTGAATATGCTACAAAGACAACATATTTGATGTTGTTTTGCAAATAATCATTAACTTTAGAATTTGATGCCAGCAACACGTCACAAAGAAGTTGGGAAAGGTGGCAATAAATACTGATAAAGTTGAGGAATGCTCATCAAACACTTATTTGGAACATCCCACAGGTGTGCAGGCTAATTGGGAACAGGTGGGTGCCATGATTGGGTGTAAAAGTAGATTCCATGAAATGCTCAGTCATTCACAAACAAGGATGGGGCGAGGGTCACCACTTTGTCAACAAATGCGTGCGCAAATTGTTGAACAGTTTAAGAACAACATTTCTCAACCAGCTATTGCAAGGAATTTAGGGATTTCACCATCTACGCTCCGTAATATCATCAAAGGGTTCAGAGAATCTGGAGAAATCACTGCACGTAAGCGGCTAAGCCCGTGACCTTCCATCCCTCAGGCTGTACGGCATCAACAAGCGACATCAGTGTGTAAAGGATATCACCACATGGGCTCAGGAACACTTCAGAAACCCACTGTCAGTAACTACAGTTGGTCGCTACATCTGTAAGTGCAAGTTAAAACTCTCCTATGCAGGGCGAAAACCGTTTATCAACAACACCCAGAAACGTCGTCGGCTTCGCTGGGCCTGAGCTCATCTAAGATGGACTGATACAAAGTGGAAAAGTGTTCTGTGGTCTGAGGAGTCCACATTTCAAATTGTTTTT
>NC_084551.2:61362500-61432500 GCF_033978685.3 Nerophis lumbriciformis | reverse complement strand
ATGAGTAAAAAAATACAATCAGTCTGGAGTGGGAAAAAAACCTCCATAGCAAAGCACATATACATATTACAACATACAACTGGAGACTTGCAACAGAGTGGTGGGGAGTGGGGGCTACGGTGGCTGGCTGCAGCTCTTCAGGCGCTGCCCAGCCGTCCGTCACCCCTAAGGGATTCGCGTCAAGGGCGTTGGATGGGGGGTGGGGTATGTGTCACTTCGCAACACACACACACACACACACACACACACACACACACACACACACACACACACACACACACACACACACACACACACACACACACACACACACATATACTTGAATGCAATAATTAAATCCCCTGGGTAGTAGTTACATTTATTAAAAAGTAATTATGTTAGTTATTCAAATACTTTTTTGGCAAAGTAACGAGTAACTGTAACATGTAATTTTTCAAACCCTTTTTTTTGTATGCATTAACATCTTGATTCGGCGCAGCTGGTTTGCCCGGGCTCGTAAACACATTATAATGGGACTGTCCATGAATGTAGTTACAACGCTGCAGAGTAGGTGACATCAGAACTGTGTTTCTTCACTCACTTCATCCTGTACACACCTGAACCGGCTAGATGTAGTCTGGTCGCTACATCTGTAAGTGCAAGTTAAAAGTCTACTATGCAAAGCCAAAGCCATTTATCAACAACACCCAGAAACGCTTCAGCTTGGCCCGAAAGTGGAAAAAGTGTTCTGTGGTCTGACGAGTCCACATTTCAAATTGTTTTTGGAAACTGTGGACGAAGCAGAAAAGAACCATCCGGACTGTTCTAGGTGCAAAGTGTAAAAGGCAGCATGTGTGATGGTATGGGGGTGTATTAGTGCACAAGGCATGGGTAACTTACACATCTGTGAAGGCACCATTAATGCTGAAAGGTGCATACAGGTTTTGGAGCAACATAATTAAAGTTAAGGTACCAATGATTGTCACACACATACAGGAAAAGACACTTTTTCGAAAAGAGGCGACATCCCTACAGCAAACGCCTGCTGCGCGCGTCTTTCAGAGGTGGGTGGTGCTTCACTTCCGTGTTAAAGTACCAATGATTGTCACACCCACACACTAGGTGTGGCGGAAATATTCTCTGCATTTGACCCATCACCCTTGATCACCCCCCTGGGAGTTGAGGGGAGCAGTGAGCAGCAGCGATGGCCACGCCCGGGAATCATTTTTGGTGATTTAACCCCCAATTCCAACCCTTGATGCTGAGTGCCAAGCAGGGAGGTAATGGTCTTTGGTATGACTCGGCCGGGGTTTGAACTCACCATGGACGCCCCTGCTTATTTCAGCAAGACAACGCTAAGCCCCGTGTTACAACAGCGTGGCTTCGTAGTAAAAGAGTGCGGGTACTAGACTGGCCTGCCTGTAGTCCAGACATTGAAAATGTGTGAAGGCTAAAATATGAGAAGGGAGACTGTTGAACAACTTAAGCTGTACATCAAGCAAGAATGGGAAAGAATTCCACTTCAAAAATGTGTCTCCTCAGTTCCCAAACCTTTACTGAGTGTTGTTAAAAGGAAAGGCCATGTAACACAGTGGTAAAAATGCCTTTTTTGCACTGTGTTGCTGCCATTCAATTCGAAGTTCATGATTATATGCAAAATAATGTGATCATGAAATATCTTGTCTTTGCAGTCTATTCAATTGAATATAAGTTGAAAAGGAATTGTTGTATTCTCTTTTTATTTACAATTTACACAACGTGACAACTTCACTGCTTTTGGCTTTTGTATTTTAGCACCTTGGTCAGACACTGTCAGGTTTAAACACTGATGGCATCGGTTAATCAGACAAGAAGCAAGGAATCATGCAGAGACAGAGTTCAATTTAGCTTATGAGGAGAACGCATGGAGCTGCACACTTAGTCACAGTCTCGCCCTACGCTCTAAGGTTCAGCTCCCGCGTCCCTCTATTTATTCAGAGTTCCATAGTCAACATCACTGAGGCCGCCTCTAAAAGGAGTGGTCACATATATTATGCAAAGCAGGTCCAGCTCTATACTCTCGGCAGGGTCCTTGAGGGTGCATGGGAGTTTGCCCAACCAGTCTACATGTGTTTTGTGGACTTGGAGAAGGCATTCGACCGTGTCCCTCGGGAAGTCCTGTGGGGAGTGCTCAGAGAGTATGGGGTATCGGACTGTCTGATTATGGCAGTCCGCTCCCTGTATGCTCAGTGCCAGAGCTTGGTCCACATTGCCGGCAGTAAGTCGGACACGTTTCCAGTGAGGGTTGGACTCCGCCAAGGCTGCCCTTTGTCACCCATTCTGTTCTGAACCTTTATGGACAGAATTTCTAGGCGCAGTCAAGGCGTTGAGGGGATCTGGTTTGGTGGCTGCAGGATTAGGTCTCTGCTTTTTGCAGATGATGTGGTCCTGATGGCTTCATCTGGCCAGGATCTTCAGCTCTCACTGGATCGGTTCGCAGCCGAGTGTGAAGCGACTGGGATGAGGATCAGCACCTCCAAGTCCGAGTCCATGGTTCTCGCCCGGAAAAGGGTGGAGTGCCATCTCCGGGTTGGGGAGGAGATCTTGCCCCAAGTGGAGGAGTTCAAGTACCTCGGAGTCTTGTTCACGAGTGAGGGAAGAGTGGATCGTGAGATCGACAGGCGGATCGGTGCGGCGTCTTCAGTAATGCGGACGCTGTATCGATCCGTTGTGGTGAAGAAGGAGCTGAGCCGGAAGGCAAAGCTCTCAATTTACCGGTCGATCTACGTTCCCATCCTCACCTATGGTCATGAGCTTTGGGTTATGACCGAAAGGACAAGATCACGGGTACAAGCGGCCGAAATGAGTTTCCTCCGCCGGGTGGCGGGGCTCTCCCTTAGAGATAGGGTGAGAAGCTCTGCCATCCGGGGGGAGCTCAAAGTAAAGCCGCTGCTCCTCCACATGGAGAGGAGCCAGATGAGGTGGTTCGGGCATCTGGTCAGGATGCCACCCGAACGCTTCCCTAGGGAGGTGTTTAGGGCACGTCCGACCGGTAGGAGGCCGCGGGGAAGACCCAGGACACGTTGGGAAGACTATGTCTCCCGGCTGGCCTGGGAACGCCTCGGGGTCCCACAGGAAGAGCTGGACGAAGTGGCTGGGGAGAGGGAAGTTTGGGCTTTCCTGCTTAGGCTGCTGCCCCCGCGACCCGACCTCGGATAAGCGGAAGAAGATGGATGGATGGAATTAAAAAAAATTAAAAAAAAATAAATAAAAAATGTTTACTATATTTTGCAAAAAATAAGTTTTTCAGCTTGTTTAAATCGGGGTCCACGTTAATCAATTCATGGTCATTGATATCAATACAGTGGATTATTGATATCAATACAATGGCTTATTGACCTCCTCTCATATGAATGGATGTAACAATCTACAAATGTGCCAATCAACTCTTAAATGATCTCCATTTAGTCTTTATGTGAAGAATCTGAGCTCTTTGTTTGTTTACTTACTACTAAAAGACAAGTTGTCTAGTATGTTCACTATTTTATTTAAGGACTAAATGACAATAATAAACACATGTTTCATGTACACTAAGATTTTTTGTTCAAATAAAGACAATAATGACATTTTTTTTTATCTAGAAAAATATTGAAAGGTATTGAAAAGTATCGAAATACATTTTGGTAGCGGTACTAAAATATTGGTATTGGGACGACCCTATAAGACACTTTCTAGAGAGTGGCTCCATCTCGAAATGTCCTCATTTTCAACTTGACCTAAATCCAGAGTCAGGGTGCAGGCGAGTGTTGCCAGATGGGAAATGATCGATTATCATACCAGTAGCTTAAAATGATCACATTCTGAGGGAAATGACTGTGAATACCGTACTAGACATGTCCAGCATTTGTCATCATGAAGAGAAATGTGAGGAAAAAGTGAAGTCAGGGCCGGCCCGTGGCATAGGCCGTATAGGCAAATGCTAAGGGCGCCGTCCATCAGGGGGCGCCACGCCAGTGCCACAAATGTTGGAGAAAAAAAAAAAAAGTTGGTACTATTATTTCTAAATACAAAAAATAATCCCTCGTTAATTAAAATGCAAAGTAAAGCCTATATAATAGAAATATTATTTGTTACAACATTACGCCCCCCCGCACGGTGCGCCCCCTCCCTTCCCGTACCATGACTCTTTTTGGACGTCACCACATCAAAAAATCAACACAAGATGTCAAAACGGCCAAAACTGTCAGGTGCCCAGGGAAGAAAAAAAGAGAAAAGAAGAGGAGGAGAAACGAGAAAAAGACAGAGGTAGCAGGTAGGTAACGTTAGCCTACATGAAATTATTTGTCTGTTACAGAATGTGATAGTAACCTGGCTTTTTAGCAATAAGCTAAAGTTACATGATTCGGCAATTGCTAATCAATAAATCGCTAGTTCTGTTTTAACGTCGGGTTAATATTGTGGAGGGGGCTAAATTGTCATGGAAAATAATAATGTAACGTTAGGTAATTACAGTACTCCCACCTTACATTCCTCAGGGACATTTGTATTAGATCTTTTAAGCAGGTGTTTTTTGTTTACATTGTTATTGCCTTCTGGTTAGCTAATGTTTGCCCTGCAGGTAATAGTCACTTTTCCACCCCTTTATATATTAGGTATAGTTGTAAGCCTAGTTGTTAAAGTGCACATCATTAATGTTAATTAAGCAATATGTATGTAAAAAATATTGTATTTCATATATTAATTTTTTATTTTTTGCATTCATTTATTTATTCATAGTTTTTTTTATCTTGTTAACTATTCTGATTGTTAATTTGCTTTCTTTAAGTAAAAAAAAGGTCAAAGACAAAGCCATTCGGTTTCTTGTGAGTATATACACTTCACTGCCGATGTGGGGGGGGGCGCCACCTAAAATCTTGCCTAGGGCGCCAGATTGGTTAGGGCCGGGCCTGAGTGAAGTTGTCACGTTGTGTAAATGGTAAATAAAAAGAGAATACAACAAATCCTTTTCAACTTATATTCAATTGAATAGACTGCAAAGACAAGATATTTAACGTTCGAACTGGTAAACTGTTATTTTTTTGCAAATATTAGCTCGTTTGGAATTTGATGCCTGCGACATGTTTCGGAAAAAGCTGGCACAAGTGGCAAAAAAGACTGAGAAAGTTGAGGAATGTTCATCAAAGCAGGTCCAGGACGCACAGTACGTGACGGAATGTGCTGGGGGGCCTTGTGATTTCGCCTTGTTCCCCGCTTCGTCTGCGTGTTGTCATCTTATCTTCGTTGAGGTCCTTGAAGTCCTTGGCTGTTAGCGGGCTAAAACAAAGATAGGCCACCCCTCAGACAAGAAGTTTTGTCCTTTGCATTGATTAGAAAAGTCTAACTTGAGCACAATAGCTAATAACTAAAGCAATGGACTTAAAGCATACTAAAGTTAGTGTGATAAAATATACATAATTATTCTAACAGACACTTAAAGTCCTTTAAACTGAGAACTTATAATTCATTCACACTGACAGAATTGTCGCTGCCAATTGACCTCACTGACCACAACTAAACATTCACCATTCTATCTTTACAAATATAATAATGCTGAATTTTTCGGCAACCATATTCAGCTGATCTGAAACATGAAAGTATGATTTTAAATAGCACATAGAGATTGTTACATGAAGTCTCTCAATGACAGTGCAAGGACGTTGTGGCGCAGACAAACACGCCGTCGGAGTGGGAATCAGAAAATCTAATTATTCTAATGACAGCCAGCCCACACTGGCATCTTGCTAATTGCCCGTAAAGTAATTTTCATAAATAATAGCTTTTTTTTTTTGTGTGTTAGTGAAGCTCCATCTGTCACTCGGGACTAATCAAATGAGCATTAGGGTTGTGACAAATGGCGAGTGCAGACTTGCAGAGGAATACTTCACTACAATGTAGCTCGCATAAACAGTTCTTTCTATGCTACTAGGGTTGGACGGTATACTAGTATAGTACCGCGGTACTACGGTACTATACTCTTGTTTGAAAAGTACCGGCATAACAGTGCGCCATCACGTCGTGACATTGCTGGCTTTACGAGCGGAGGAGCATGTTGGGCAGCGCACACACACAGAGTACTTACAAGCAGACACAGTGTGTGGACAGAAAAGGGAGAATGGACGCATTTTGGTGTAAAAAGTCAAGATAAAGGTGAAGTTATAACACTGAAACCATACTTGCCAACCCTCCAGAATTTTCCGGGAAACTCCCGAAATTCAGCGCCTCTCCCGAAAACTTCCCGGGACAAATATTCTCCCGAAAATCTCCCGATTTTCAGCCGGAGCTGGGGGCCACGCCCCCTCCAGCTCCATGCGGACCTGAGTGAGGACAGCCTTTTTTCAGACGGGAGGACAACAGGGTGACAAGAAGTAAATCATCCAGACTAGAGATAAATTGTATTATTATGTTTATCTTACCTAAAAATAAATATATTTATTAATTAAAAAAAAAAAAAAAAAAAAAACTAAATAAATGTTTACTATATTTTGCTAAAAACATCAAAATTAATTGTATTTTTATTTGTATTTTTCCTGACTCCTTATTACATCCAGCCATAGAATTATACATTAAAATAAACATATTTGAAATAATTAATTTTAAATTATCATAATAATTCATTTAAAATGACCATATTTAATTATTAAAATAATTGCGTGTTTATCAACAACTTTAGCATTTTATTCATTACATTTTGAAGCTCTCAGAAGCCAAGTTATGTTATATTCCTTAATATTTATTTATGCAAGTTTGAAGTATCAATTATCTAAACACAGTTTTGTTTGCATATTTTCAGGATATATATATATATATATATATATATATATATATATATATATATATATATATATATATATATATATATATATATATTAATCAAATTATATATATATATATATATATATATATATATATATATATATATATATATATATATATATATATATATATATGTCTTAATAAGGTTATCCAAAAAATTGTGCTCGATACCGTAGTAGAGCGCAATATATGTATGTGTGGGGAAAAAAAAAATCACAAGACTACTTCATCTCTACAGGCCTGTTTCATGAGGGGTTCCCTCAATCATCAGGAGATTTTATTATTTTTTTTAATTATTTTTTTTTTATTTTTTATTTTTTTAATCTCCAGATGATTGAGGGAACCCCTCATGAAACAGTCCTGTAGAGATGAAGTAGTCTTGTGATTTTTTTTCCCACACATACATATATATTAGAGATGCGCGGTTTGCGGACACAACCGCGCAGTCCGCGGATTATCCGCGGATCGGGCGGATGAAATAAAAAAAAAAAAAGATTTTATCCGCTCGCGGGTCGGGTCGGGCGGATTAATTAGATTTTTTTTTTTTTTTTTTTTTTTTTTTTTTTTTTTGCGGGTGGCAGTTAAACCAATTGGGAAATATATATACATAGTTAAATGTTGTTACCCACATACGAAAAACGAGCAGGCACCTGCAGCATATGCCACAACAGAAGAAAAAAAAAAAAAGAGATGGACACTTTTACGGAGCGGAGGGACGCCTCGCCGGGGTCCGGGACCGAGGCTCCTTCCCCCGAGAGGGCCCCACCGGGAGCCGTAGCTGAGGCGATCCGCGAGAAGGGCCCGACGCACGTCCAGGGTCACTACCGCGCCCACCGCACCGACACCCCGCCTCGTCCGCTTTCGCCGCGGCCGGCGTCACGCGCAGCAGGTAAGCAGCTTACCTGCCCGCCACCCCCGTGGCCGGGGGCTCGTAACATGGGTCACTCCGCGCGCTCCGCCCGCGCAGCTTACCTGCTTGCCACCCCTGTTGCCGGGGGCGCGTAACAGGGGTCACTCCGCGCGCAGTGCGCTCACGAAAGGGGTGGGGCTCACCCTGGTTGATATAGAGAGCAGGACGGTGGCCATGGAATTTCATTTAAGGTTTGTGATAAACCATCAAACTCATTCGTTAAAAGGACTCTATAGTAATATAAAGCGAATTTTTCTGGACATTATCATGCAAGAAAAGTTTATTTTTGGGATCGCGATCACCGCGTAATGATTTTTAAAGGTTGCATTACATTATTAACTGTCCCATGTGATCAGCCAGTGCGATTGGAAGTCCATGCTCAATTATTGCCTCCGTAAATAAAACTTCGGCATTTATCACATCCAAAGAATCTGTTTGGGCGCCGAAAAACGTTGAAAGTTTTCCACTTGTATCGCTAGCAACGGCATTAGACTTGTGTTTTTTTGTCCCAACGTGGTCTTTTACATCGCTAATTCCTCCGTGTCCGATCGAAAAATCTTGTCTGCACAAGGTGCAATTCGCGTAGATTTCACCCTTTTTTTTAAATTTTTTATTAATATTAGATATATAACAACGGGCGGATGGCGGGCGGGTGCAGTTCTGAACAAACGTTACATCGGGTGGATGGCGGATGGTTGACGACTTTCTGACGCGGTTGCGGATGAAATAAATTGCCTATCCGCGCATCTCTAATATATATATATATATATATATATATATATATACTTGACTTGGTGAATTCTAGCTGTCAATATACTCCTCCCCTCTTAACCGCGCCCCCAACCACGCCCCGCCCCACCCCCGACCACGCCCCCACCCCCCACCTCCCGAAATTGAAGGTCTCAAGGTTGGCAAGTATGACTGAAACACCCTCAGGAAGAGTTGCTTTAAGACAGCTAACATCCATCCGCAGTCGGCAGTGTTTTAGCTACTTCTAAATCACTAATCCTGGTCTCCATGGCGACAAATAAAGTACGTTTCTTACAAGTATCATTATCACTGGAGGATGAGGAATAGCTAAACATGCTTCACTACACACCGTAGGAGGATACAATAGCTCACCGGCGTCACAATGTAAACAAACGCCATGGGTGGATCTACACCTGACATCCACTGTAATGATACCAGGTACAAGAGCGTATCTAGTCGATACTACTATGATTACATCAATATTTTTATTTATTTATTTAAATTATGTTTATAAAGTCAGTAAATATGTCCCTGGACACATGAGGACTTTGAATATGACCAATGTATGATCCTGTAACTACTTGGTATCAGATCCATACCCACATTTGTCACAATGTAAACAAACGCCATGGTTGGATCTACACCCGACATCCACTGTAATGATACCAAGTACAGGAGCATCACAAAATCTTTTTTCGTTTAAAAAAAAATTCATATTATGTTTATAAAGTCAGTAAATACGTCCCTGGACACATGAGGACTTTGAATATGACCAATGTATGATCCTGTAACTACTTGGTATCGGATCGATCCCCAAATGTGTGGTATCATCCAAAACTAATGTCAAGTATCAAAGAAGAGAAGAATAAGTGATTATTACATTTTAACAGAAGTGTAGATAGAACATGTTAAAACAGAAAATAAGCAGATATTAACAGTAAATGAACAAGTAGATTAATAATAATTTTTTACAGTTTGTCCTTTACAATGTGTACAAAATAATAGGTGTATAAATGACACAATATGTTACTGCAGACTAATTAGGAGTCTTTGTTTGTTTACTTACTACTAAAAGACAAGTTGACTATTTTATTTAAGGACTAAATTACAATAATAAACTTATGTTTCATGTACACTAACATTTTTTGTTCAAATAAAGCCAATAATGAAATTTTCTGTGGTCCCCTTTATTTAGAAAAGTATCGAGTATTGGTATCGAGACAACCCTAGCGCACACAAAATGATACGGGCTGATTAAAAAACGATATTTGGCTTGCGACTGAGTTGATACAGCAACATTTTGTCACGCTCAATTACAATGCAGGGATTATTGATTGATTGATTGATTGATTGATTGATTGAGACTTTTATTAGTACATTTTCCGTACAATTGACCACTAAATGGTAACACCCCAATAAGTTTTTCAGCTTGTTTAAGTCGGGGTCCACGTTAATCAATTCATGGTCATTGATATCAATACAGTGGATTATTGATATCAATACAATGGCTTATTGACCTCCTCTCATATGAATGCATGTAACAATCTACAAATGTGCCAATCAACTCTTAAATGCTCTCCATTTAGTCTTTATGTGAAGAATCTGAGCTCTTTGTTTGTTTACTTACTACTAAAAGACAAGTTGTCTAGTATGTTCACTATTTTATTTAAGGACTAAATGACAATAATAAACATATGCATACTTGCCAACCTTGAGACCTCCGATTTCGGGAGGTGGGGGGTGGGGGCGTGGTCGGGGGTGGGGCAGGGCGTGGTTGGGGGCGTGGTTAAGAGGGGAGGAGTATATTGACAACTAGAATTCACCAAGTCAAGAATTTTATATATATATATATATATATATATATATATATATATATATATATATATATATATATATATATATATATATATATACTGAAAATATGCAAACAAAACTGTGTTTAGGTAATTGATACTTCAAACTTGCATAAATAAATATTAAGGAATATAACATAACTTGGCTTCTGAGAGCTTCAAAATATAATGAATAAAATGCTAAAGTTGTTGATAAACAAGCAATTATTTTTAATAATTAAATATGGTCATTTTAAATGAATTATTATGATAATTTAAAATGAATTATTTCAAATATGTTTATTTTAATGTATAATTATATGGCTGGATGTAATAAGGAGTCAGAAAAAATAAAAATAAAAATACAATAAATGTTGATGTTTTTAGCAAAATATAGTAAAAATTTATTTAGTTTTTTTTTTTTTTTTAATTAATAAATATATTTATTTTTAGGTAAGATAAACAAAATAATACAATTTATCTCTAGTCTGGATGATTTATTTCTTGTCACCCTGTTGTCCTCCCGTAGTGAAAAAAGGCTGTCCTCACTCAGGTCCGCATGGAGCTGGAGGGGGCGTGGCCTCTAGCTCCGACTGAAAATCGGGAGATTTTCGGGAGAATATTTGTCCCGGGAGGTTTTCGGGAGAGGCGCTGAATTTCGGGAGTCTCCCGGAAAATTCGGGAGGGTTGGCAAGTATGAACATATGTTTCATGTACCCTAGGATTTTTTGTTCAAATAAAGACAATAATGACATTTTTTCTATCTAGAAAAATATTGAAAGGTATTGAAAAGTATCGAAATACATTTTGGTAGCGGTACTAAAATATTGGTATTGGGATGACCCTATAAGGCACTTTCTAGAGAGTGGCTCCAGCTCGAAATGTCCTCATTTTCAACTTGACCTAAATCCAGAGTCAGGGTGCAGGCGAGTGTTGCCAGATGGGAAATGATCAATTATCATACCAGTAGCTTAAAATGATCACATTCTGAGGGAAATGACTGTTATACCGTACTAGACGTGTCCAGCATTTGTCATCATGAAGAGAAGTGTGAGGAAAAAAGTGAAGTTGTCACGTTGTGTAAATGGTCAATAAAAAGAGAATACAACAAATCCTTTTCAACTTATATTCAATTGAATAGACTGCAAAGACAAGATATTTAACGTTCGAACTGGTAAACGGTGTTATTTTTTGCAAATATTAGCTCACTTGGAAGTTGATGCCTTCAAAAAAGCTGGCACAAGTGGCAAAAAAGAGTGAGAAAGTTGAGGAATGTTCATCAAAGACTTATTTGGAACATCCCACAGGTGAACAGGCTAAATGGGAACAGGTGGGTGCCATGATTGGGTATAAAAGCAGCTTCCATGAAATGCTCAGTCATTCACAAACAAGGACGGGGCGAGGGTCACCACTTTGTCAACAAATGCCTGAGCAAATTGTTTAAGAACAACATTTCTCAACCAGCTGTTGCAAGGAATTTAGGGATTTCACCATCTACGCTCCGTAATATCATCAAAAGGTTCAGAGAATGTGGAGAAATCACTGCAAGTAAGCAATAATATTACAGACTTTGGATCCCGTAGGCGGTACTGCACCAAAAAGCGACATCAGTGTGTAAAGGCTATCACCACATGGGCTCAGGAACACTTCAGAAAACTGTCAGTAACTACAGTTGGTCGCTACATCTGTAAGTGCAAGTTAAAACTCGACTATGCAAAGCCACAGCCATTTATCAACAACACCCGGAAACTCGGGGTTGGCCTGCATTTGAGTTTCAACCTTTGAGACGTGGTTTGTTGCTTCATTTCTTGGGGGTCATTGCCGGCGTGCCCCCCAGGAGGGGACAGTGAAGGTTTTAGCGCTAAGCAAAAGTGGCAGACCAAACAAGGATGGGGCGAGGGTCACCACTTTGTCAACAAATGCCTGAGCAAATTGTTTAAGAACAACATTTCTCAACCAGAAATTGTAAGGAATTTAGGGATTTCACCATCTAAGCCCTGTAATATCATCAAAAAGTTCAGAGAATCTGGAGAAATCACTGCACGTAAGCGGCAAAGCTGAAAACCAACATTGAATGCCCCGTGACCTTCAATCCCTCAGGCGGTACTGCGTCAAAAACCCACATCGGTGTGTAAAGGATATCACCACATGGGCTCAGGAACACTTCAGAAGACCACTGTCAGTAACTACAGTTGGTCGCTACATCTGTAAGTGCAAGTTAAAACTCTACTATGCAAAGTCAAAGCCATTTATCAACAACACCCATTGGCTCATTTGGAATTTGATTCCTGCGGCATGTTTAAAAAAAGCTGGCACAAGTGGCAAAAAAGACTGAGAAAGTTGAGGAATGCTCACCGAAGACTTATTTGGAACATCCCACAGGTGAACAGGCTAATTGGGAACAGGTGGGTGCCATGATTGGGTATACAAGAAGCTTCCATGAAATGCTCACTCATTCACAAACAAGGACAGGGTGAGGGTCACCACTTTGTCAACAAATGCCTGAGCAAATTGTTTAAGAACAACATTTCTCAACCAGCTGTTGCAAGGAATTTAGGGATTTCACCATCTACGCTCCGTAATATCATCAAAAGGTTCAGAGAATGTGGAGAAATCACTGCAAGTAAGCGAAAATATTACACACCTTGGATCCCTTAGGCGGTACTGCACCAAAAAGCGACATCAGTGTGTAAATGATATCACCACATGGGCTCAGGAACACTTCAGAAAACTGTCAGTAACTACAGTTGGTCGCTACATCTGTAAGTGCAAGTTAAAACTCTACTGTGCAAAGCCAAAGCCATTTATCAACAACACCCAGAAACTGGGGGTTGGCCTGCATTTGAGTTTCAACCTTTGAGAGGTGGTTTGTTGCTTCATTTCTTGGTGGTCTTTGCCGGCGTTCCCCCCAGGAGGGGACAGTGAAGGTTTTAGCGCTAAGCAAAAGTGGCAGACCAAACAAGGATGGGGCGAGGGTCACCACTTTGTCAACAAATGCCTGAGCAAATTGTTTAAAAACAACATTTCTCAAGCAGCTATTGCAAGGAATTTAGGTATTTCACCATCTACGCTCCGTAATATCATCAAAAGGTTCAGAGAATCAGGCGGTACTGCACCAAAAAGTGACATCAGTGTGTAAAGGATATCACCACATGGGCTCAGGAACACTTCAGAAAACTGTCAGTAACTACAGTTGGTCGCTACATCTGTAAGTGCAAGTTAAAACTCTACTGTGCAAAGATAAAGCCATTTATCAACAACACCCAGAAACTGGGGGTTGGCCTGCATTTGAGTTTCAACCTTTGAGACTTGGTTTGTTGCTTCATTTCTTGGTGGTCTTTGCCGGCGTGCCCCCCAGGAGGGGACAGTGAAGGTTTTAGCGGCAGACCAAACAAGAATGGGGCGAGGGTCACCACTTTGTCAACAAATGCCTGAGCAAATTGTTGAACAGTTTAAGAAAAACCTGTCCCAACCAGCTATTGTAAGGAATTTAGGGATTTCACCATCTACGCTCCGTAATATCATCAAAAGGTTCAGAGAATCTGGAGAAATCACTGCACGTAAGCGGCAAAGCTGAACACCAACATTGAATGCCCCGTGACCTTCAATCCCTCAGGCGGTACTGCGTCAAAAAGCCACATCGGTGTGTAAAGGAAATCACCACATGGGCTCAGGAACACTTCAGAAAACCACTGTCAGTAACTACAGTTGGTCGCTACATCTGTAAGTGCAAGTTAAAACTCTACTATGCAAAGTCAAAGTCATTTATCAACAACACCCATTGGCTCATTTGGAATTTGATGCCTGCGGCATGTTTCAAAAAAGCTGGCACAAGTGGCAAAAAAGAGTGAGAAAGTTGAGGAATGCTCATCGAAGACTTATTTGGAACATCCCACAGGTGAACAGGCTAATTGGGAACAGGTGGGTGCCATGATTGGGTATAAAAGCAGCTTCCATGAAATGCTCAGTCATTCACAAACAAGGACGGGGCGAGGGTCACCACTTTGTCAACAAATGCCTGAGCAAATTGTTTCAGAACAACATTTCTCAAGCAGCTATTGCAAGGAATTTAGGGATTTCACCATCTACGCTCCGTAATATCATCAAAAGGTTCAGAAGATCTGGAGAAATCACTGCACGTAAGCGGCAAAGCTGAAAACCAACATTGAATGCCCCGTGACCTTCAATCCCTCAGGCGGTACTGCGTCAAAAAGCCACATCGGTGTGTAAAGGATATCACCACATGGGCTCAGGAACACTTCAGAAGGCCACTGTCAGTAACTACAGTTGGTCGCTACATCTGTAAGTGCAAGTTAAAACTCTACTATGCAAAGTCAAAGTCATTTATCAACAACACCCATTGGCTCATTTGGAATTTGATGCCTGCGGCATGTTTAAAAAAAGCTGGCACGAGTGGCAAAAAAGACTGAGAAAATTGAGGAATGCTCATCAAAGACTTATTTGGAACATCCCACAGGTGAACAGGCTAAATGGGAACAGGTGGGTGCCATGATTGGGTATACAAGCAGCTTCCATGAAATGCTCAGTCGTTCACAAACAAGGACGGGGCGAGGGTCACCACTTTGTCAACAAATGCCTGAGCAAATTGTTTCAGAACAACATTTCTCAACCAGCTGTTGCAAGGAATTTAGGGATTTCACCATCTACGCTCCGTTATATCATCAAAAGGTTCAGAGAATCTGGAGAAATCACTGCACGTAAGCGGCAAAGCTGAAAACCAACATTGAATGCCCCGTGACCTTCAATCCCTCAGGCGGTACTGCGTCAAAAAGCCACATCGGTGTGTAAAGGATATCACCACGTGGGCTCAGGAACACTTCAGAAAACTACTGTCAGTAACTACAGTTGGTCGCTACATCTATTAGTGAAAGTTAACATTCTACTGTGCAAAGCTAAAGCCATTTATCAACAACACCCAGAAACTCGGGGTTGGCCTGCATTTGAGTTTCAACCTTTGAGACGTGGTTTGTTGCTTCATTTCTTGGGGGTCTTTGCCGGCGTGCCCCCCAGGAGGGGACAGTGAAGGTTTTAGCGCTAAGCAAAAGTGGCAGACCAAACAAGGATGGGGCGAGGGTCACCACTTTGTCAACAAATGCCTGAGCAAGTTGTTTAAGAACAACATTTCTCGACCAGAAATTGTAAGAAATTTAGGGATTTCACCATCTACGCTCCGTAATAACATCAAAAAGTTCAGAGAATCTGGAGAAATCACTGCACGTAAGCGGCAAAGCTGAACACCAACATTGAATGCCCCGTGACCTTCAATCCCGCAGTGGGTACTGCATCAAAAAGCCACATCGGTGTGTAAAGGAAATCACCACATGGGCTCAGGAACACTTCAGAAAACCACTGTCAGTAACTACAGTTGGTCGTTACATCTGTAAGTGCAAGTTAAAACTCTACTATGCAAAGCTAAAGCCATTTATCAACAACACCCAGAAACTGGGGGTTGGCCTGCATTTGAGTTTCAACCTTTGAGACGTGGTTTGTTGCTTCATTTCTTGGTGGTCTTTGCCGGCGTGCCCCCCAGGAGGGGACAGTGAAGGTTTTAGCGGCAGACCAAACAAGAATGGGGCGAGGGTCACCACTTTGTCAACAAATGCCTGAGCAAATTGTTGAACAGTTTAAGAAAAACCTGTCCCAACCAGCTATTGTAAGGAATTTAGGGATTTCACCATCTACGCTCTGTAATATCATCAAAAGGTTCAGAGAATCTGGAGAAATCACTGCACGTAAGCGGCAAAGCTGAACACCAACATTGAATGCCCCGTGACCTTCAATCCCTCAGGTGGTACTGCATCAAAAAGCCACATCGGTGTGTAAAGGATATCACCACATGGGCTCAGGAACACTTCAGAAAACCACTGTCAGTAACTACAGTTGGTCGCTACATCTGTAAGTGCAAGTTAAAACTCTACTATGCAAAGTCAAAGTCATTTATCAACAACACCCATTGGCTCATTTGGAATTTGATGCCTGCGGCATGTTTCAAAAAAGCTGGCACAAGTGGCAAAAAAGACTGAGAAAATTGAGGAATGCTCATTGAAGACTTATTTGGAACATCCCACAGGTGAACAGGCTAATTGGGAACAGGTGGGTGCCATGATTGGGTATAAAAGCAGATTCCATGAAATGCTCAGTCCTTCACAAACAAGGACGGGGCGAGGGTCACCACTTTGTCAACAAATGCGTGAGCAAATTGTTTAAGAACAACATTTCTCAAGCAGCTATTGCAAGGAATTTAGGGATTTCACCATCTACGCTCCGTAATATCATCAAAAGGTTCAGAGAATGTGGAGAAATCACTGCAAGTAAGCGATAATATTACACACCTTGGATCCCTTAGGCGGTACTTCACCAAAAAGCGACATCAGTGTGTAAAGGATATCACCACATGGGCTCAGGAACACTTCAGAAAACGGTCAGTAACTACAATTGGTCGCTACATCTGTAAGTGCAAGTTAAAACTCTACTATGCAAAGCTAAAGCCATTTATCAACAACACCCAGAAACTGGGGGTTGGCCTGCATTTGAGTTTCAACCTTTGAGACGTGGTTTGTTGCTTCATTTCTTGGTGGTCTTTGCCGGCGTGCCCCCCAGGAGGGGACAGTGAAGGTTTTAGCGGCAGACCAAACAAGAATGGGGCGAGGGTCACCACTTTGTCAACAAATGCCTGAGCAAATTGTTGAACAGTTTAAGAAAAACCTGTCCCAACCAGCTATTGTAAGGAATTTAGGGATTTCACCATCTACGCTCCGTAATATCATCAAAAGGTTCAGAGGATCTGGAGAAATCACTGCACGTAAGCGGCAAAGCTGAACACCAACATTGAATGCCCCGTGACCTTCAATCCCTCAGGCGGTACTGCATCAAAAAGCCACATCGGTGTGTAAAGGATATCACCACATGAGCTCAGGAACACTTCAGAAGACCACTGTCAGTAACTACAGTTGGTCGCTACATCTGTAAGTGCAAGTTAAAACTCTACTATGCAAAGCCAACGCCATTTATCAACAACACCCAGAAACGCGAAAAGTGTTCTGACGAGTCCACGTTTCAAGTTGCTGTCTTTCTACGAATGGTTGCAGTTTGTCTGTCGCCCTTCAAAGTAAAAACAATTCCACGGCGGCTCGTCAAGTGGCTTCAGAGGAGAGATGACAAAGTGTCCCGCCACTAAGCCTCCGTCAGCATCTATTTACACAAACGTCGCGGAGAATTCATGACAGTCGACGGCTCGTTAGATTAAAAGCCGCATTTTCAAAAGTCGACTGTGATTGAGCGACTCCAGAGTCATTCTTGGACATTCACCTTTGAAGTCTTTTTGCAACGAGCTTATCACAGGGTTGTTCTTTCCCTCTTTATGTTGTCACTCGGTGTAGTAATTGTTGTTGTCACGCTGGTGTCGCACAAGCTGAAGAGCCAGCAATTTGGTCTGAAGGCGGGGTATCAATCAATCAATCAATCAATGTTTATTTATATAGCCCTAAATCACAAGTGTCTCAAAGGGCTGCACAAGCCACAAAGACATCCTCGGTTCAGAGTCCACATAAAGCACGGAAAAACTCAACCCAGTGGGACGTCGATGTGAATGACTATGAGAAACCTTGGAGAGGACCGCATATGTGTCGAGTGGGTCTGACATAATATTGTGAGAGTCCAGTCCATAGTGGATCTAACATAATAGTGAGAGTCCAGTCCATAGTGGATCTAACATAATAGTGAGAGTCCAGTCCATAGTGGATCTAACATAATAGTGAGAGTCCAGTCCATAGTGGATCTAACATAATAGTGAGAGTCCAGTCCATAGTGGATCTAACATAATAGTGTGAGAGTCCAGTCCATAGTGGATTCAACATAATAGTGAGAGTCCAGTCCATAGTGGATCTAACATAATAGTGAGAGTCCAGTCCATAGTGGATCTAACATAATAGTGAGAGTCCAGTCCATAGTGGATCCAACATAATATAGTGAGAGTCCAGTCCATAGTGGATCTAATATAATAGTGTGGGAGTCCAGTCCATAGTGGATCTAACATAATAGTGAGAGTCCAGTCCATAGTGGATCTAATATAATAGTGAGAGTCCAGTCCATAGTGGATCCAACATAATAGTGTGAGAGTCCAGTCCATAGTGGATCTAACATAATAGTGAGAGTCCAGTCCATAGTGGATCTAACATAATAGTGTGAGAGTCCAGTCCATAGTGGATCTAACATAATAGTGAGAGTCCAGTCCATAGTGGATCTAATATAATAGTGTGAGAGTCCAGTCCATAGTGGATCTAACATAATAGTGAGAGTCCAGTCCATAGTGGATCTAACATAATAGTGTGAGAGTCCAGTCCATAGTGGATCTAATATAATAGTGTGAGAGTCCAGTCCATAGTGGATCTAACATAATAGTAAAAGTCCAGTCCATAGTGGATCTAATATAATAGTGTGAGAGTCCAGTCCATAGTGGATCTAACATAATAGTGTGCGAGTCCAGTCCATAGTGGATCTAACATAATAGTAAGAGTCCAGTCCATAGTGGATCTAATATAATAGTGTGAGAGTCCAGTCCATAGTGGATCTAACATAATAGTGAGAGTCCAGTCCATAGTGGATCTAACATAATAGTGTGAGAGTCCAGTCCATAGTGGATCTAGCATAATAGTAAGAGTCCAGTCCATAGTGGATCTAACATAATAGTGAGAGTCCAGTCCATAGTGGATCTAATATAATACTGAGAGTCCAGTCCATAGTGGATCTAGCATAATAGTAAGAGTCCAGTCCATAGTGGATCTAACATAATAGTGAGAGTCCAGTCAATAGTGGATCTAACATAATAGTAAGAGTCCAGTCCATAGTGGATCTAATATAATAGTGTGGGAGTCCAGTCCATAGTGGATCTAACATAATAGTGAGAGTCCAGTCCATAGTGGATCTAACATAATAGTGGTCCATCCCGGGTCCAGACTCTGGACAGCCAGCACTTCATCCATGGCCACCGGACCTGTGTAACTCCCCCCTCCACAAGGAAAAGAAACGGCAGATCAACTGGTCTAAAAGGGGGGTCTATTTAAAGGCTAGAGTATACAAATGAGTTTTAAGATGGGACTTAAATGATTCTACTGAGGTAGCATCTATAACTGTTACTGGTAGAACATTCCATAGTACTGGAGCCCCAATAGAAAACACTCTATAGCCCGCAGACTTTTTCAATGAAACAATAGAAAATATGTACTCATATAGTAGTACAGTTGGCACAGTACAGTAAACTGACAGTTAATATTTAAACATTTAACATTTCTAACAATTTTGAACAGAAATAGTTCATGCACATTCTGATAAATTCCTCAAAATTACAATAAAAACATTGTTGGCCGGGGGCCGGGCTGTATATATGTGCACTAATTGACTGAAAGAGCAGGCACTTGGCGCGATGATGTCATGTTATCCATGGAAAAATGCATTTTTAGACCATATGATTTGCCTGAGCGGCTAGGAGACCCCGAGAGTAACAAGCGCTTGCCTTGTTGCCTTTCCATTAAGAACAATAAATTAGTTTTTAGTATAAGTTTGCTGCTTTCAAGAAATGTAATGCCGAGCGCATATCATTATGTCAAGATAATGGCACTAGCATTTACTTCATTTAAGAATATTTTTCAACATATTGAGCAAAAAGGTCTCTTTTTTTTCTAGCAAGAAAAGTGCACTTGTTATTAGTGAGAATATACTTATTTTAAGCTATTTTTGGGTTCATTGAGGTTAGCTAATTAGGGCCCGCATGGCCCATTGCATAAGGACTCCCTTTGGGAGTCCTTATGCAATGGGACATAAGGACCTATTGAATTTGTAAGGTTTTATTATTATTATACCGGCCGCCTCTTTGAGCACTAATTTGACCCACTTAACATGCTTCAAAACTCACCATATTTGACCCACACATTAGGACCTGCGAAAATTGTCTTTTAATGAAAAAACCGAACCTCAAAACTCAAAATTGCGCTCTAGCGCCCCCTAGGAAAAGAAAAACACTAGACTGCCTGTAACTCCCACTAGAAAGGTCGGAGAGACATGAAACAAAAACCTCTATGTAGGTTTGACTTAGACCTAGTTTTCATAATTGTATATCCTCGGGCAAAAATCAACACAAAGTTGGAAATTCCCCCTTCAAGACAAAAAAGTACTAAAAACAGTCACTTTTGCCTTTTTGAGCTGTAATTTGACCCCCTTAACACGCTTCAAAACTCACCAAACTGAACGCACACATCAGGACTGGCAAAAATTGCGATCTAATAAAAAAACCTAACGCCAAATTTAAAAATTGCGCTCTAGAGAAATTTTTGAATAAAACGGACAAAAAACTGCTCCTCGGAAGAAAAAAAATGACAAAACTGCCTGTAACTCCCACTGGGAAGGTCGGAGAGACATGAAACAAAAACCTCTCCGTAGGTCTCACTTAGACCTACATTTCATAAATTGACAACCCCCAGCAAAAATATACAGGAAGTTTGCTATTCCCCCTTCAACACAACATTTTTGTAAAAACCGGTCACCTTTCTTCAAACATTATCTCCTCTGAGCGCGTTTGTTGTTTCGCCTTCAAACTAACACAGGAGAGAGATTGAACCCTTCTGATTAAAAGTTGGCGAAAGAGTTGTGATACCTGCTCCGGTTTTGATTTTATGACCCTTCAAAGACCCGCTGCACTGATGCTGCTGCGCTGCTGTTTTTTTTAAGATGGCTGCTCAAAAGCAGGAAGCACCAACGTGCCCACACAATGCAGACAAGGTAGGTACACTAGACAAAAGTCTTGGGACACTTCAGACTAAAAGTAGACAAAAGTATTGGGACACTTAGGACTAGCACCTGCCAAATACGCGGGCCCGACCAATGCTGCTTGCAGCTTTAATTTGACTTCTTTTGGAAAGTCTTGACAAGCCAAATTTTCTTGTTTTATTGGCAGATAATTTTGCTTAGTTCAAATAAAATACCCCTCATTTTTGTATTTTTTTTTTTCTTGTTTTTGAACACTGACTTTTTGCAGTGTGGCCCATGTTAATCAATTCATGGTAAAGTGGTGAAAGTGTACGTTTGATGAAATTCCCTGAAGGTCGACCAACTCAAACTTCATTTTAAAAGTAATTATGATGCCAAAATTGACTCTAAGGCTTCCGGTTCAAACACCCGCCTTTGATCACTTTCAATCTGCTAGCGGAATGCTAACTAACCAGAGCGATCCAAGCCACAAGAAGCGATCACACACGAGTTATTAATTCCACTCTCGGGTACCAAACGTGATCAATGGCACGTTCAAAGCTCGCCAGGGATTTCTGCTGCGCTTTCCCCGTGAAGCCGTTTGCTTTCCACTGCATCATCCTGAACTCCTGATTAACTGCATTTCCCCACAAGGACTTCCCACAATCTGCGGAGAGATGCGTCATGGGAGCACCTCATTTCTCTTTCATATCTCCCACCTTCACCTTCACCGCCGCCGCCGCCGCCGCTCCCATGTGACCAGGGAATCAATGAGGGTCTTCCATCACCCGGCTCATTTTCTCCATTCAAGTGGCAGAGCCGAGCTTGCACATGAGCACATGAGCTAAACTGGCTAATATTGCAGGAATCAATTTGCAGATGTTCATCCACAGTCACTGCTTGGCTGCTAATTTAGCATTTTGGATGCAATATCAAGTAAAGAGGAAAGTGCAGGACTTTGCTGTGGGTTCTTTATCACCGTGTTCTCATGGCGTGCATCACAATTAAAGAAAAAAACACTTCACCCTGAATAATAAGATAAGATAATATACGTTAATTAGGGCTGTCAAATGATATTTTTTTTTTAAATCAGAATAATCACATTTTGGAATTTGCATTATTTATGATTATTCACATGTGATTACTCGCTTGTAAATTTAAATTGGCTTGAGAAATATTTGGACTAAAAGGCAGCTTCCCTAAATTGGCTAGTGAAGTAAATATACATTAATTAGGGCTGTGAAATTGTTATTTTTTCAAATCATAATTAATCCAAATTCCAAAATGTGATTATTCTGATTATTCACATGTGATTATTTTCTTGTAAATTTAAATTGGCTTGAGAAAAGACTCCAATATGTGTACCTTTTTTTTGGACTAAAAGGCAGTTTCCCTAAATTGGCTAGTGAAGTAAATATACATTAATTAAGGCTGTGAAATTATTATTTTTTTAAATCATAATTAATCCAAATTCCAAAGTGTGATTATTCTGATTATTCACATGTGATTATTTGCTTGTAAATTTAAATTGGCTTGAGAAAAGACTCCAATATTTGTACCTTTTTTTTGGACTAAAAGGCAGCTTCCCTAAATTGGCTAGTGAAGTAAATATACATTAATTAAGGCTGTGAAAAATTATTTTTTTAAATCATAATTAATCCAAATTCCAAAATGTGACTATTCTGATTATTCGCATGTGATTATTTGCTTGTAAATTTAAATTGGCTTGAGAAAAGACTCCAATATTTGTACCTTTTTTTTGGACTAAAAGGCAGCTTCCCTAAATTGGCTAGTGAAGTAAATAAACATTAATTAGGGCTGTGAAATTATTATTTTTTCAAATCATAAATAATCCAAATTCCAAAATGTGATTATTCTGATTATTCACATGTGATTACTTGCTTGTAAATTTAAATTGGCTTGAGAAAAGACTCCAATATTTGTACCTTTTTTTTGGACTAAAAGGCAGCTTCCCTAAATTGGCTAGTGAAGTAAATAAACTTTAATTAGGGCTGTGAAATTATTATTTTTTCAAATCATAATTAATCCAAATTCCAAAATGTGATTATTCTGATTATTCACATGTGATTACTTGCTTGTAAATTTAAATTGGCTTGAGAAATATTTGGACTAAAAGGCAGCTTCCCTAAATTGGCTAGTGAAGTAAATATACATTAATTAGGGCTGTGAAATTATTATTTTTTCAAATCATAATTAATCCAAATTCCAAAATGTGATTATTCTGATTATTCACATGTGATTATTTGCTTGTAAATTTACATTGGCTTGAGAAAAGACTCCAATATTTGTACCTTTTTTTTGAACTAAAAGGCAGCTTCCCTAAATTGGCTAGTGAAGTAAATATACATTAATTAGGGCTGTGAAATTATTATTTTTTCAAATCATATTTAATCCGAATTCCAAAATGTGATTATTCTGATTATTCACATGTGATTATTTGCTTGTAAATTTACATTGGCTTGAGAAAAGACTCCAATATTTGTACCTTTTTTTTGGACTAAAAGGCAGCTTCCCTAAATTGGCTAGTGAAGTAAATAAACATTAATTAGGGCTGTGAAATTATTATTTTTTCAAATCATAATTAATCCAAATTCCAAAATGTGATTATTCTGATTATTCACATGTGATTATTTGCTTGTAAATTTAAATTGGCTTGAGAAAAGACTCCAATATTTGTACCTTTTTTTTGAACTAAAAGGCAGCTTCCCTAAATTGGCTAGTGAAGTAAATAAACATTAATTAAGGCTGTGAAATTATTATTATTTTAAATCATAATTAAACCAAATTCCAAAATGTAATTATTCTGATTATTCACATGTGATTATTTGCTTGTAAATTTAAATTTGCTTGAGAAAAGACTCCAATATTTGTACCTTTTTTTTGGACTAAAAGGCAGCTTCCCTAAATTGGCTAGTGAAGTAAATAAACATTAATTAGGGCTGTGAAATTATTATTTTTTCAAATCATAATTAATCCAAATTCCAAAATGTGATTATTCTGATTATTCACATGTGATTATTTGCTTGTAAATTTAAATTGGCTTGAGAAAAGTCTCCAATATTTGTACCTTTTTTTTGGACTAAAATTCAGCTTCCCTAAATTGGCTAGTGAAGTAAATATACATTAATTAAAGCTGTGAAATTATTATTTTTTTAAATCATAATTAATCCAAATTCCAAAATGTGATTATTCTGATTATTCACATGTGATTACTTGCTTGTAAATTTAAATTGGCTTGAGAAAAGACTCCAATATTTGTACCTTTTTTTTGGACTAAAAGGCAGCTTCCCTAAATTGGCTAGTGAAGTAAATATACATTAATTAGGGCTGTGAAATTATTTTTTTTTCAAATCATAATTAATCCAAATTCCAAAATGTGATTATTCTGATTATTCACATGTGATTATTTGCTTGTAAATTTAAATTGGCTTGAGAAAAGACTCCAATATTTGTACCTTTTTTTTGGACTAAAAGGCAGCTTCCCTAATTTGGCTAGTGAAGTAAATATACATTAATTAAGGCTGTGAAATTATTATTTTTTTAAATCATAATTAAACCAAATTCCAAAATGTGATTATTCTGATTATTCACATGTGATTACTTGCTTGTAAATTTAAATTGGCTTGAGAAATATTTGGACTAAAAGGCAGCTTCCCTAAATTGGCTAGTGAAGTAAATATACATTAATTAGGGCTGTGAAATTATTATTTTTTTCAAATCATAATGAATCCAAATTCCAAAATGTGATTATTCTGATTATTCACATGTGATTATTTGCTTGTAAATTTAAATTGGCTTGAGAAAAGACTCCAACATTTGTACCTTTTTTTTGGACTAAAAGGCAGCTTCCTTAAATTGGCTAGTGAAGTAAATAAAAATTAATTAGGGCTGTGAAATTATTAGTTTTTCAAATCATAATTAATCCAAATTCCAAAATGTGATTATTCTGATTTTTCACATGTGATTATTTGCTTGTAAATTTAAATTGGCTTGAGAAAAGACCCCAATATTTGTGACGTATTTTTTGGACTAAAAGGCGCACCTAAAATCCTTTCATTTTCTAAAAACTCGACAGTGCGCCTTAGAACCCGGTGCGCCTTATGGTCTGGAAAATACTGTATCTCACCTCTTCTAGTCTAATTTAAAGGAACCAAAGTGACACTTCTTAACTTTATGACACTGAAAATAATCTAGCAAATGTCACTTATGTCCATTGGACACATTCAAAATGACTTGGGTATAACAAAAAAAAAAACACTGAAGGGCACAAAATCTATTCCTTGCAGGAATACTGCAGGTCTTGGAAGGAAGAGCACTGTAATTCTTGATGCATCCAGGAATTATTTAACAAGCCAGATGTTTCTATAATTAATTTGATGTACATATTTGCAATTAATTATACATGTGACTCCCGCATGTATGAGTTTGTGTTATATGCTCACAAATGTTGCTTTTTAATCCTTTACATAAATATTATTGACTTGTATTGTTTACTCGTTAGAGCTAGCTGGTTTTAATACCCCATATTCTTACAACACAAGTTATTATAAGACTAGACTGGGTGATGCATGGTCACCGTGGCAACCACAGAGATGTTATCCTCCTCAGTACACTGCAAAAAGTGAAATCTAAGTAAGATTAAATATGTCAAATAAGGCTGATATTTGCTTATTTTCTGTCTGATAAGATAATTCTTCTCACTAAGCAGATTTTATGTTAGAGTGTTTTACTTGTTTTAAGTGTTTTGGTCCTAAATGATCTCAGTAAGATATTACAGCTTGTTGCTGAGATTTGATGACCTATATTGAGTAAAACATGCTTGAAACTAGAATATCAAGTGTTGCAAAGCTGTGTCATCAACACTCACAAGTATAAAACTACTTTTTTAAAGTCATCATTTCTTATTTCAAGCATGAAAAAAAAAAATCATGATGCCGAGCGCGTATCATTATGTCAAGATTAGAGATGTCGATAAATGCTTTAAAATGTAATATCGGAAATTATCGGTATCGGTTTCAAAAAGTACAATTCATGACTTTTTTACGGACGTAGGGAGAAGTACAGAGTGCCAATAAACCTTGAAGGCACTGCCTTTGCGTGCCGGCCCAGTCACATAATATCTACGGCTTTTCACACACACACAAGTGAATGCAACGCATACTTGGTCAACAGCCATGCAGGTCACACTGAGGGTGGCCGTATAAACAACTTTAACACTGTTACAAATATGTGTGAACCCACACCAAACAAGAATGACAAACACATTTTGGGAGAACAGCCGCACCGTAACACAACATAAACACAACAGAACAAATACCCAGAAGCCCTTGCAGCACTAACTCTTCCGGGACACTACTATATACCCCCCCCCACTTCAACCTCCTCATGCTCTCTCAGGGAGAGCATGTCACAAATTCCAAGCTACTGTTTTGAGGCATGTTAAAAAAAAGAATGCACTTTGTGACTTCAATAATAAATATGGCCAGGGGAGCCGAAAAGGGGGGGTAAAAGAGACGGATTCTAGGGGCCCATGATGGAGGGGGGCCCAGAGAGGCCCCTAAGGATGATGAAATTATAATACAGAAAAAATAATGACACTGTGTTGGGGGCCCTGTAAAGATTATTTTCATGGGGCCCAAAATCCCTAGTGGCGCCCCTGAATATGGCAGTGCCATGTTGGCATTTTTTTCCCATAACTTGAGTTGATTTATTTTGGGAAAACCTTGTTACATGGTTTAATGCATCCAGCGGGGCATCACAACAAAATTAGGCATAATAATGTGTTCATTCCACCACTGTATATATCGGTATCGCTTGATATCGGAATCGGTAATTAAGAGTTGGACAATATCGAAATTTCAGATATCAGCAAAAAAGCCTTTATCGGACATCTCTAGTCAAGATAATGGCACTAGTATTTACTTAATTTGGCTTAGTTCAAATAAAATACCCTTAATTTTTGTTTTTGTTTTTCTTGTTTTGGAACACTGATTTTTTTGCAGTGTAATACACTGCAAAAAGTGAAATCTAAGTAAGATTAAATATGTCAAATAAGGCTGATATTTGCTTATTTTCTGTCTGATAAGATAATTCTTCTCACTAAGCAGATTTTATGTTAGAGTGTTTTACTTGTTTTAAGTGTTTTGCTCCTGATTTTGATTTTGACACAATTGTGTCTCATAATTAAAACAGATGACAGCCAAATGGACTTTTCTGTTTTATTTTCAATGAAACAATAGAAAATATGTAATCATATACAGAGGTGGGTAGTAACGTGCTACATTTACTCCGTTACATCTACTTGAGTAACTTTTGGGATAAATTGTACTTCTAAGAGTAGTTTTGATGCAACATACTTTTACTTTTACTTGAGTATATTTATAGAGAAGGAACGCTACTTTTACTCCGCTACTTTTATCTACATTCAGCTCGCTACTCGCTACTAATTTTTATCGATCTGTTAATGCACGCTTTGTTTGTTTTGGTCTGTCAGACAGACCTTCAAAGTGCCTGCCTTACTGGTGACGTTTCACTCCGTTCCACCAATCAGATGCAGTCACTGGTGACGTTGGACCAATCAAACAGAGCCAGGTGGTCACATGACCTGACTTAAACAAGTGTAAAAACTTATTGGGGTGTTACCATTTAGTGGTCAATTGTACGGAATATGTACTGTACTGTGCAATCTACTAATAAAAGTTCCAATCAATCAATCAAAAGTGTGAAGGAAAAAAGATACTTTTTTTATTTCAACCGTACATCCCGTCAAAAGCCTAAAGACTGACCGCACATGAGGACGTTCCTGTCTTCACAATAAAAGTGCCGTTTTCAAAACAAGAGTCTCCGAAAGCCAGCGCAAACAAACTAGCAAGCTACGGAGTTTGACGCCAATATATTTCTTGTAAAGTGTATACAAACGAGTATGGAAGCTGGACAAATAAGATGCCAAAAACCCACCACTTTCATGTGGTATTAGACAGAAAGGAGGAACTTTTCTTCTCCTCCATTTGAAAACGTGGACGTCACTACTGTCTGATTACAATCAATGCAAAAGTCATCAGAATCAGGTAATACACCAACCGACTCAGTGGCCTAGTGGTTAGAGTGTCCGCCCTGAGATCGGTAGGTTGTGGGTTCAAACCCCGGCCGAGTCATACCAAAGACTATAAAAATGGGACCCATTTCCTCCCTGCTTGTCACTCAGCATTAAGGGGTGGAATTGGGGGTTAAATCACCAAAAATGATTCCCGGTGCTGCCCACTGCTCCCCTCACCTCCCAGGGGGTGATCAAGGGTGATGGGTCAAATGCAGAGAATAATTTCGCCACACCTAGTGTGTGTGTGACAATCATTGGTACTTTAACTTTAACTTTAACTTTAACTTATATTCTTCATTAAAGAAAGGAATCTATATGTTAAACATGCATGTATATTCATTAAAACACCTTTAACATGTAAACAAAAACAGCAAAATAAATACATATAAATTATATACTGTATATATCAATGTATATGTATATATATATATATATATATATATATATATATACATATATATATATATATATATATATGATATGGGTGTGTATGTTACTCATCAGTTACTCAGTACTTGAGTAGTTTTTTCATACTTTTTACTTTTACTCAAGTAAATATTTGGGTGACTACTCCTTACTTTTACTTGAGTAATAAATCTCTAAAGTAACAGTACTCTTACTTGAGTACAATTTCTGGCTACTCTACCCACCTCTGCTCATATAGTAGTACAGTTGGCACAGTACAGTAAACTGACAGTTAATATTTAAATATTTAACATTTCTAACAATTTTGGACAGAAATAGTTCATGCACATTCAGATACATTTTTCAAAACTACAATGAAAAAATGTTGGCCGGGGTCCGGGCTGTATATATGCGCACTAATTGACTGAAAGAGCAGGCACTTGGCGTGATGATGTCATGTTATCCATGGAAAAATGCATTTTTAGACCATATGATTTGCCTGAGCGGCTAGGGGACCCCGAGAGTAACAAGCGCTTGCCTTGTTGCCTTTCCATTAAGAACAATAAATTAGTTTTTAGTATAAGTTTGCTGCTTTCAAGAAATGTAATGCCGAGCGCATATCATTATGTCAAGATAATGGCACTAGCATTTACTTCATTTAAGAATATTTTTCAACATATTGAGCAAAGAGGTCTAATTTTTTTTTCCACCAAGAAAAGTGCACTTGATATTAGTGAGAATTTACTTATTTTAAGCTATTTTTGGGTTCATTGAGGTTAGCTAATTAGGGCCCGCATGGCCTTATGTCCCATTGCATAAGGACTCCCTTCGGGAGTCCTTTTGCAATGGGACATAAGGACCTATTGAATTTCTAAGGTTTTATTAGGGCCCGCATGGCCCATTGCAAAAAGACTCCCGAAGGGAGTCCTTATGCAATGGGACATAAGGACCTATTGAATTTCTAAGGTTTTATTATTATTATTCTTCCGCAACTTTGCGCTGTAATTTGACCCTCTTAACATACTTCAAAACTCACCAAATTTTACACACACATCAGTAATATACGGCAAAACTTTTTATCAAAAAACCAAACCTCAAAACTCAAAATTGCGCTCTAGCGCCCCCTAGGAAAAAAAAAACTAGACTGCCTGTAACTCCCACTAGAAAGGTCGGAGAGACATGAAACAAAAATCTCTATGTAGGTCTGACTTAGCCCTACATTTCATAATAGTACATTCTTGGGCTACAATCAACAGAAAGTTGGCAATTCCCCCTTCAAGACAAAAAAGTACTAAAAACAGTCACTTTTGCCTCTTTGAGCTGTAATTTGACCCCCTTAACATGCTTCAAAACTCACCAAACTGAACGCACACATCAGGACTGGCAAACATTGCGATCTAAAAAAAAACCCTAACCCCAAATCTCAAAATTGCGTTCTACTGCAATTTTTTAATAAAACGCAAAAAAAACTGCTCCTCTGAAGAAAAAAATGACAAAACTGCCTGTAACTCCCACTGGGAAGGTCGGAGAGACATGAAACAAAAACCTCTATGTAGGTCTCACTTAGACCTACATTTCATAAATTGACAACCCCCAGCAAAAATCAACAGGAAGTTTGCTATTCCCCCTTCAAAACAAATTTTTTGGTAAAAACCGCGTTTGTCGTTTCGCCTTCAAACTAACACAGGAGAAAGATTGAACCCTTGTGATTACAATGACAGAAGCACTTTTTTTCTAACTGCTCCGGTTTTGATTTTATGACCCTTCAAAGACCCGCTGCGCTGATGCTGCTGCGCTGCTGTTTTTTTAAGATGGCTGCTTAAAAGCAGGAAGCACCAACGTGCCCACACAATGCAGACAAGGTAGGTACACTAGACAAAAGTATTGGGACACTTCAGACTAAAAGTAGACAAAAGTATTGGGACACTTATGACTATCACTGGACAAAAGTATTGGGACAGTTAGGCCTAGCACCTGCCAAATACGCGGGCCCGACCAATGCTGCTTGCAGCTTTAATTTGACTTGTTTTGGAAAGTCTTGACAAGCCAAATTTTCTTGTTCTATTGGGAGATAATTTTGCTTAGTTCAAATAAAATACCCCTCATTTTTGTATTTTTTTCTCCTTGTTTTTGAATACTGACTTTTTGCAGTGTAAAAGGCAGCGCAGCACCCGAGTGGTCAGTGTTATATAAAAGTGGAAACTTCTAGCCGTCTGTGTTTTTCTCTGCAGGAAGTACATTTCCCCCAGGTGTTTCTCGACTCTTAAATGAATGCTAAAGGTGCTGTATGGACGTATAAATGTATAAAGTATGAGAACCCACAGTTCTCCTTCATCTTCCCTCACATAAAACTCCTCCCCGGCTGTCCTGGTCCACACCCAATAAGGAGGGAAAAAACACTTTCCTCTTCTTTATGAGCCTCGTGAAGATGAAGCTCCTCAGAGCTTTTCTATAGTCTCCTTTGCTAACTAATATAAAACAAACAATAATTCAAAAAATGGTTTTATTTGCGGGCCGGCGATTATTGTTATGGTCTTATTTTATTTTTATTTTTTTATACAAACACACCCCGCAAGGATTAAATGCGAGAGATGCAGCACGGTTAAACCCAACTTTCAGGAGTTTCTGTGTGGAAACAAGGACCGAGAGACAAGTCATCACAAAGCAGGGAAGTTGTCACGTTGTGTAAATGGTCAATAAAAAGAGAATACAACAAATCCTTTTCAACTTATATTCAATTGAATAGACTGCAAAGACAAGATATTTAACGTTCGAACTGGAAACCTTTGTTATTTTTTGCAAATATTAGCTCATTTGGAAGTTGATGCCTTCAAAAAGCTGGCACAAGTGGCAAAAAAGACTGAGAAAGTTGAGGAATGTACACCAAAGACTTATTTGGAACATCCCACAGGTGAACAGGCTAATTGGGAACAGGTGGGTGCCATGATTGGGTATAAAAGCAGCTTCCATGAAATGCTCAGTCGTTCAAAAACAAGGACGGGGCGAGGGTCACCACTTTGTCAACAAATGCCTGAGCAAATTGTTTAAGAACAACATTTCTCATCCAGCTATTGCAAGGAATTTAGGGATTTCATCATCTACGCTCCGTAATATCATCAAAAGGTTCAGAGAATCTGGAGAAATCACTGCACGTAAGCCACGATATTACGGACCTTCTATCCCTCAGGCGGTACTGCATCAAAAAGCGACATCAGTGTGTAAAGGATATCACCACATGGGCTCAGGAACACTTAAAAAAACTACTGTCAGTAACTACAGTTGGTCGCTACATCTGTAAGTGCAAGTTAAAACTCTAGTACGCAAAGCGAAAGCCATATATCAACAACACCCAGAAAAGCTTCGCTGGGCTTGAGCTCATCTAAGATGGACTGATGCAAAGTGGAAAAGTGTTCTGTGGTCTGACGAGTCCACATTTCAAATTGTTTTTGGAAACTGTCCACGTTGTGTCATCCGGAGCAAAGAGGAAAAGAACCATCCAGATTGTTCTAGGGTGAAAGTGTAAAAGGCAGCATGTGTGATGGTATGGGGGTGTATTAGTGCCCAAGACATGGGTAACTTAATGCTGAAAGGTACATACAGGTTTTGGAGCAACATATGTTGCCATCCAAGCAACGTTATCATGGACGCCCCTGCTTATTTCAGCAAGACAATGCCAAGCCACGTGTTGCAACAGCGTGGCTTCATAGTAAAAGAGTGCGGGTACTAGACTGGCCTGCCTGAAGTCCAGACCTGTCTCCCATTGAAAATGTGTGGCGCATTATGAAGCCTAAAATACTACAATGGAGACCCTGGACTGTTGAACAACTTCAATCAATCAATGTTTACTTATATAGCCCTAAATCGCAAGTGTCTCAAAGGGCTGCACAAGCCACAACTTGACGTACAACTTAAGCTGTACATCAAGCAAGATGAGCCTGCCGCGGAGCGGGGTGTGTAATGACCGGCCTCGAAGGCAGCGGCAGGTGAGTAGATTGCCCAGCTGGGGCTGGTTATCTAATCATCTTTATTAGTCACCTTTATTAGCAGCAGCCGGACTGAGACACGTGGTCGGAGTTGGAGCCAGAGAAAAAGACACGCACAGAGACACGTCAGACTGAAAAGTCCGAGATATATTTATTGCTGGAAAGCAAACCATACTGCTGTATGAAAATAAAATGACTGTCTACCGGGCTCCTGAAGATCTGTCGGCGTCAGGAGAACCCACCACAAGAGGGAAACCTCTACAACATGTTTTATGATGCCAGCACAGGAGATATAGTTTTCTAAACAACTTGGAAGTCACCCAGCATGTCGGATCAGACTGTGTCCCATTTGGACGAAGTGTCCCTGCTAGTGCCTTCTGCACCGGGTGCGTATATCTGTTACTCTCCAATACAAGTTCTTCTTTTCTTTTCTTGAGAGTGCGGAAACATGACCACATCACACCAACTCTCAAATCCCTTCACTGGCTTCCTGTTCCACTCAGGATTGAATTCAAAGTCTCCCGACTAACCCACCAGTGCCTCCATGGAAATGCCCCCCCTCTACCTCAAAGAACTACTCGACCCCAAATCCTCCACACGACACCTCCGCTCCGGACAGGCTAACCTCCTCCAACCTCCGAGGACAAAGCTACGAACAATGGGAGACCGGGCTTTCTGCTCCGCCGCTCCCAGTCTGTGGAACGCTCTCCCTGACCACCTGAGGGCACCACAGACTGTGGATGCTTTTTAAAAAGGCTTAAAAAACCCTTCTTTAAAAAAAAAGAGAAAAAAAAGCCTTTTTTTTAGATATATGCATATTAGTTTTAGCTATTTTGCTGTTCTAGTTTTTATTTTATTTTTATTTGTATTTTTTTTTAATACACTGTAGCACTTTGAGGTTGTTTACTCAATGTAAAGTGCTTTTTGTCATGACTTGGTCCGGGGTGTGTGCTTTTCCAGGATGCAACGGAAAGTTGGCTCGTGCGAGACGGGAATGAAGGTACATGATTTATTATTATCAAAAAAAGCAATACCGTATTTTCCGCACCATAAGGCGCCCTGGGTTATAAGCCGCGCCTTCAATGAACGGCATATTTCAAAACTTTGTCCACCTATAAGCCGCCCCGTGTTATAAGCCGCATCTAACTGCGCTAAAGGAATGTCAAAAAAACAGTCAGATAGGTCAGTCAAACTTTAATAATATATTAAAAACCAGGGTGATGTGGGCGCGCACGGAGTCGTATATCAACATGGACGGAGCTGCGTGAAAAAAGCCACCCGGCCTCTTCGCGTAAACTTACCTTAACCACTCGCTCATCTTTTCTTCATCCATCCCTTCGAGTTAGCTTTTATGATGACGCCGGCTGGAAAGGTCTCTTTTGGCAAGGTCTTCCTTTTGAATATCACCATGGGTGGGAGTTTCTGGCCATTAGCATGGCAAGCTAGAACCACAGTGAAGGATGACTTCTCATTCCCTGTGGTGCGAATATTCACCGTACGTGCTCCCGTTGTATCCACAGTGCGGTTCACAGGAATATCAAAAGTCAGTGGAACCTCGTCCATGTTGATAATGTTCTCTGGCCGGATCTTTTTTTCAGCTATCTTGTTTTTACAATATGCACGGAAAGTAGCCAGCTTTTCTTGAAAGTCTTTAGGCAGTTGCTGTGAAATAGTAGTCCGTGTGCGGATGGAGAGATTACGTCTTTTCATGAACCGGATCCCTGTCGCTTAGTAGGAGCCATTTTGTGGTCTTTACAGATGTAAACACACAAAGGAAATGAAACGTAATATCCGCGCTCTTTTTCTTCTTCTCGCGGGAGGGTGGTTGCTTACAGTAGAAGAAGAAGCGCTTCCTGTTCTATGGGGGCGGGTGCTTACCTTGGCGGTTGCTTGCGTAGAAGAAGAAGCACTTCCTCTTCTACGGGGAAAAAAGATGGCGGCTGTTTACCGTAGTTGCGAGACCGAAACTTTATGAAAATGAATCTTAATATTAATCCATATATAAAGCGCACCGGGTTATAAGGCGCACTGTCAGCTTTTGAGAAAATTTGTGGTTTTTAGGTGCGCCTTATAGTGCGGAAAATACGGTAAATGAAAGCGCGCACAGTGGCGGAGAATAAACTATAAAACCAAAAGACTATAGCAAAAAGAACAAACAAAAAACACGCACAATGGCGGAGAACAAACTATGAAACCAAAAAGACTATAAATATGGAACAAAAACTTACTTGGCTTGAGGAATTGACATGAAAAGAAGTATCAGGCATGAACAGAGCATAAATGTGTTGAGGTCGTCAGGACGAACAACAGAAAATGAATGAACTTAAATACTATGGACATGATTAGTGAAAGCAGGTGCGTGACTCAAAACGTGAAACAGGTGCGTGACGTGACAGGTGAAAACTAATGGTTGCTATGGTGACCAGACAAGGGAGTGAAAAGACAGAAACTAAACAAAACATGACTTAAAACAAAACATGATAATACAGACATGACACTTTTTACAAATAAAATCTTGGTTTTTTTCTCACCGTTTCGCACTGTCACCACTAGGGGTGTTTGGATTTGGACCCTGATGTGCGATGACGACTGGTCGCGTTCATCCCCTCATTACTTATAATCACGCTTCAGAGGATGCGCTAATTCATGCTCTAAATTTCCCCATTCAGGTTTAATTGACTGTTCAACAGATGAGTTGCCTGGCGAGAGGAGCTGTGACACGGTGGTCCCGAGCCAAAACAGGACCCCCCCCCTCAGCCTGCTGGGTAATAACACCGCTCAGCGCTCCTGAGCCATCGCCATCCGAGGACTTAATGAGGCCACGGCTGCAGATACAGTATGCTCACGCTTTTTGAGTGATTCACACATGCCCAGTGGGAGCACACACTGAAGCCTCTTGGAAAAAAAAGAAGAAGAAAAGTGCCCAACCTGCACTTTTTGCACAGCACACATACACGCTGCAGCTCCTACATGCTCAAATCACTCCTTTCCACTTTCTCATGCACCCCAGATCATGCATAAAGATACAGTCGTGGTCAAAAGTGTACATACACGTGTAAAGAACATCATGTCATGGCTGTCTTGACTTTCCAATCATTTCTTCTTTTTTTTTTTGATAGAATCAGAATCAGAATCAGAATCAGAATCGATTTATTGCCATTGTTTGAGAACGGGTTCACAAACTAGGAATTTTTCTTGGTGCAATGGTGCAACATAAAAGACATATAACACAGATTTGGTAATAACAAGAGCTGTAACTGAGGTGGCGGGAGGTGTGGGTCTGGATGGACCGTAGTCTCCTGTCTGAGGGGAGAGGGGAGAATAGTTTGTGTCCAGGGTGAGAAGAGTCAGCTGTGATCCGACCCACACGCCTCCTGGTTCTGGAGGAGAACAGGTCCTGGAGGGATGGGAGCTTGCAGTCAATCACCTTCTCAGCAGCACGTACCATGCGCTGCAGTCCATGCTTATCCTGGACTGTGGCGCCGGAGAACCACACGGTGATGGAGGAGGTGAGGATGGACTCGATGATGGCTGAGTAAAACTGCACCAGCATCTCGGTCGGCACCTTAAGTTTCCTCAGCTGCCGCAGGAAGTACATCCTCTGCTGGGCCTTCTTGATGAGGGAGCTGATGGTCGACTCCCACTTGAGGTCCTGGGTGATGCCATCCATCCATCCATCTTCCCCCGAGGTCGGGTTGCGGGGGCAGCAGCCTAAGCAGGGAAGCCCAGACTTCCCTCTCCCCAGCCACTTCATCCAGCTCTTCCCGGGGGATCCCGAGGCGTTCCCAGGCCAGCCGGGAGACATAGTCTTCCCAACGTGTCCTGGGTCTTCCCCGTGGCCTCCTACCGGTCGGACGTGCCCTAAACACCTCCCGAGGGAGGCGATCGGGTGGCGTCCTGACCAGATGCCCGAACCACCTCATCTGGCTCCTCTCGATGTGGAGGAGCAGCGGCTTTACTTTGAGCTCCCCCCGGATGACAGAGCTTCTCACCCTATCTCTGAGGGAGAGCCCTGCCACCCGGCGGAGGAAACTCATTTGGGCCGCTTGTACCCGTGATCTTGTCCTTTTGGTCATAACCCAAAGCTCATGACCATAGGTGAGGATGGGAACGTAGATCGACCGGTAAATTGAGAGCTTTGCCTTCCGGCTCAGCTCCTTCTTCACCACAACGGATCGATACAGCGTCCGCATTACTGAAGACGCCGCACCGATCCGCCTGTCGATCTCACGATCCACTCTTCCCTCGTGAACAAGACTCCGAGGTACTTGAACTCCTCCACTTGGGGCAGGGTCTCCCCCCCAACCCGGAAATGGCACTCCACCCTTTTCCGGGCGAGAACCATGGACTCAGACTTGGAGGTGCTGATTCTCATCCCAGTCGCTTCACACTCGGCTGCGAACCGATCCAGTGAGAGCTGAAGATCCTGGCCAGATGAAGCCATCAGGACCACATCATCTGCAAAAAGCAGAGACCTAATCCTGCAGCCACCAAACCGGATCCCCTCAACGCCTTGACTGCGCCTAGAAATTCTGTCCATAAAAGTTATGAACAGAATGGGTGACAAAGGGCAGACTTGGCGGAGTCCAACCCTCACTGGAAACGGGTCCAACTTACTGCCGGCAATGCGGCAGTAAGAGCTTGGTCCTGGGTGATGGTGGTGCCCAAAAAACGGAAGGAGTCCACAATGGAGACGGGGGTGGGAGAGTCAATCAGGGTGAGGGGGGATGGTGGGGCTGTGACTTTCCTGAAGTCCATGATCATCTCCACTGTTTTCTGGGCGTTCAGCTCCAGGTTGTTGTGGCTGCACCAGGACGCCAGCCGGTACACCTCTCTCCTGTAGGCGGACTCATCGCCATCCGAGATGAGCCCGGTGAGGGTAGTGTCATCCACAAACTTGAGCAGTTTTACGGACTGGTGACTGGAGGTGCAGCAGTTTGTGTACAGGGAGAAGAGCCAGGGGGAGAGTACACAGCCCTGAGGAGTACCAGTGTTCGTGGTTCGACTGTCCGAGACAATCTTCCCCAGCCGCACGTGCTGTCTTCGGTCTGTCAGGAAGTCATTGATCCAACTGCAGAGGGAGTCGGGGCACGCTGAGCTGGTAGAGCTTGTCTCGTAGCAGTCCAGGGAGGATGGTGTTGAAGGCAGAGCTGAAGTCCACAAACAGGATCCTAGCGTAGGTTCCTGGGGAGTCCAGATGCTCCAGGATGAAGTGGAGGGCCAGGTTCACTGCATCATCCACAGACCTGTTGGCTCTGTAGGCGAACTGCAGTGGGTCCAGGAGGGGGGCGGTGATGTCCTTGAGGTGGGACAGGACCAGGACTTATAAAGGCGCCTTTCTGGGCACTCAAGGACACCGTACAAAATCAAAACACTAAAATCAATTGGATAAAAACAACAACAACAACAACAAAGATCGATAAGATTTACAATGAATAAGCAGTCGGGAATAGGTGTGTTTTGAGTCTTGCTTTGAAGAGGGATATTGAGTCTAAGTTACGACCTTTTGGAGGAAAGTTCTGTGGTCAGATGAAACAAAAATGGAGCTGTTTGGCCACAATACCCAGCAATATGTTTGGAGGAGACAAGGTGAGGCCTTTAATCCCAGGAACACCATACCTACCGTCAAGCATGGTGGTGGTAGTATTATGCTCTGGGCCTGTTTTGCTGCCAATGGAACTGCTGCTTTAAATGGGACAATGAAAAAGGAGGATTACCTCCAAATTCTTTAGGACAAGCTAAAAATCAGAATATAGAACATTACTCGAAATCCATCAAAATGTTTTAGTAGGACTTTGGTTGTCATGACTGGCTCTTGGGTGTGTGCTTTTCCGGGATGGAACGGAAAGTTGGCTCGGGCGAGACGGGAATGAAGGTACATGATTTATTTATTATTATCAAAAAAAAGGAATAAATGAAAGCGCGCACAGTGGCGGAGAATAAACTATGAAACCAAAAGACTATAGCAAAAAAGTACAAATGAAAAGCACGCACAGTGGCGGAGAACAAACTATGAAAAACAAAAAGACTATAAACATGGAACAAAAACTTACTTGGCTTGGACAAAAATAGTTGCATGAAGAATGGACATGGAAAGAAGTGCCAGGCATGGACAGAGCATAAATGTGGTGAGGTCGTCAGGACGACAAACTGAAAAGAATGAACTTAAATACTATAGACATGATTAGTGAAAGCAGGTGCGTGACTCAAAACGTGAAACAGGTGCGTGACGTGACAGGTGAAAACTAATGGGTTGCTATGGTGACAATCAAGGGTGCACAATGAGTCCAAACGTGGAACAGGTGAAACTAATGGGGTAATCATGGAAACAAGACAAGGGAGTGAAAAGACAGAAACTAAAGAGTCCTATAACTAAACAAAACATGACTTAAAACAAAACATGATTACACAGACATGACATTGGTAAGCTATGAAGCCACACCACTTGATGGATTGTACTGTGCTTCAACATAGGAGTATTATTATGGTGTGTGTATAAGGTAAGACATATTATCTTCAACATAGGAGTGTTATTATGGTGTGTGTATAAGGTAAGACGTATTATCTTCAACATAGGAGTGTTATTATGGTGTGTGTATAAGGTAAGACATATTATCTTCAACATAGGAGTGTTATTATGGTGTGTGTATAAGGTAAGACATAGTATCTTCAACATAGGAGTGTTATTATGGTGTGTGTATAAGGTAAGACATATTATCTTCAACATAGGAGTATTATTATGGTGTGTGTATAAGGTAAGACATATTATCTTCAACATAGGAGTGTTATTATGGTGTGTGTATAAGGTAAGACGTATTATCTTCAACATAGGAGTGTTATTATGGTGTGTGTATAAGGTAAGACATATCATCTTCAACATAGGAGTGTTATTATGGTGTGTGTATAAGGTAAGACATATTATCTTCAACATAGGAGTGTTATTATGGTGAGTGTATAAGGTAAGACGTATTATCTTCAACATAGGAGTGTTATTATGGTGTGTGTATAAGGTAAGACGTATCATCTTCAACATAGGAGTGTTATTATGGTGTGTGTATAAGGTAAGACGTATTATCTTCAACATAGGAGTGTTATTATGGTGTGTGTATAAGGTAAGACATATTATCTTCAACATAGGAGTATTATTATGGTGTGTGTATAAGGTAAGACGTATTATCTTCAACATAGGAGTATTATTATGGTGTGTGTATAAGGTAAGACATATTATCTTCAACATAGGAGTATTATTATGGTGTGTGTATAAGGTAAGACATATTATCTTCAACATAGGAGTATTATTATGGTGTGTGTATAAGGTAAGACATATTATCTTCAACATAGGAGTGTTATTATGGTGTGTGTATAAGGTAAGACATATTATCTTCAACATAGGAGTATTATTATGGTGTGTGTATAAGGTAAGACATATTATCTTCAACATAGGAGTATTATTGTGGTGTGTGTATAAGGTAAGACGTATTATCTTCAACATAGGAGTGTTATTATGGTGTGTGTATAAGGTAAGACATATTATCTTCAACATAGGAGTGTTATTATGGTGTGTGTATAAGGTAAGACATATTTTCTTCAACATAGGAGTGTTATTATGGTGTGTGTATAAGGTAAGACATATTATCTTCAACATAGGAGTGTTATTATGGTGTGTGTATAAGGTAAGACGTATTATCTTCAACATAGGAGTGTTATTATGGTGTGTGTATAAGGTAAGACGTATTATCTTCAACATAGGAGTGTTATTATGGTGTGTGTATAAGGTAAGACGTATTATCTTCAACATAGGACTGTTATTATGGTGTGTGTATAAGGTAAGACGTATTATCTTCAACATAGGAGTGTTATTATGGTGTGTGTATAAGGTAAGACGTATTATCTTCAACATAGGAGTGTTATTATGGTGTGTGTATAAGGTAAGACATATTATCTTCAACATAGGAGTGTTATTATGGTGTGTGTATAAGGTAAGACGTATTATCTTCAACATAGGAGTGTTATTATGGTGTGTGTATAAGGTAAGACATATTATCTTCGACATAGGAGTGTTATTATGGTGTGTGTATAAGGTAAGACATATTATCTTCAACATAGGAGTGTTATTATGGTGTGTGTATAAGGTAAGACATATTATCTTCAACATAGGAGTGTTATTATGGTGTGTGTATAAGGTAAGACATATTGTCTTCAACATAGGAGTATTATTATGGTGTGTGTATAAGGAAAGACATATTATCTTCAACATAGGAGTATTTTTATGGTGTGTGTATAAGGTAAGACATATTATCTTCAACATAGGAGTATTATTATGGTGTGTGTATAAGGTAAGACGTATTATCTTCAACATAGGAGTATTATTATGGTGTGTGTATAAGGTAAGACATATTATCTTCAACATAGGAGTGTTATTATGGTGTGTGTATAAGGTAAGACGTATTATCTTCAACATAGGAGTGTTATTATGGTGTGTGTATAAGGTAAGACATATTATCTTCAACATAGGAGTGTTATTATGGTGTGTGTATAAGGTAAGACGTATTATCTTCAACATAGGAGTGTTATTATGGTGTGTGTATAAGGTAAGACATATTATCTTCGACATAGGAGTGTTATTATGGTGTGTGTATAAGGTAAGACATATTATCTTCAACATAGGAGTGTTATTATGGTGTGTGTATAAGGTAAGACATATTATCTTCAACATAGGAGTGTTATTATGGTGTGTGTATAAGGTAAGACATATTGTCTTCAACATAGGAGTATTATTATGGTGTGTGTATAAGGAAAGACATATTATCTTCAACATAGGAGTATTTTTATGGTGTGTGTATAAGGTAAGACATATTATCTTCAACATAGGAGTATTATTATGGTGTGTGTATAAGGTAAGACGTATTATCTTCAACATAGGAGTATTATTATGGTGTGTGTATAAGGTAAGACATATTATCTTCAACATAGGAGTGTTATTATGGTGTGTGTATAAGGTAAGACGTATTATCTTCAACATAGGAGTGTTATTATGGTGTGTGTATAAGGTAAGACGTATTATCTTCAACATAGGAGTGTTATTATGGTGTGTGTATAAGGTAAGACATATCATCTTCGACATAGGAGTGTTATTATGGTGTGTGTATAAGGTAAGACATATTATCTTCAACATAGGAGTGTTATTATGGTGTGTGTATAAGGTAAGACATATTATCTTCAACATAGGAGTGTTATTATGGTGTGTGTATAAGGTAAGACATATTATCTTCAACATAGGAGTGTTATTATGGTGTGTGTATAAGGTAAGACATATCATCTTCAACATAGGAGTGTTATTATGGTGTGTGTATAAGGTAAGACGTATTATCTTCAACATAGGACTGTTATTATGGTGTGTGTATAAGGTAAGACATATTATCTTCGACATAGGAGTGTTATTATGGTGTGTGTATAAGGTAAGACATATTATCTTCAACATAGGAGTGTTATTATGGTGTGTGTATAAGGTAAGACGTATTATCTTCAACATAGGAGTGTTATTATGGTGTGTGTATAAGGTAAGACGTATCATCTTCAACATAGGAGTGTTATTATGGTGTGTGTATAAGGTAAGACGTATTATCTTCAACATAGGAGTGTTATTATGGTGTGTGTATAAGGTAAGACGTATTATCTGGAGTTTTGTTTCACAATATTATGCAAAAGCAACTTTTCTTACCTAAAGAAAAGACAAATAATGACGATACAATCCTAACTGGCTTTCCCCTGGCATGCAGATGGCAGGGCTCATCAAACTCTGGCTGGCGAGCGTGTGTATAATGAGCAAAACATCAGTGGAGCATGAAAGCTTGCTTGGTGTTGTTCTTGCGTTGTTGTGAAGGGGAAACGAGGAGCAGGAGTGAAACGAGGAGAGACGGCGGTGAAATGAATCCTGCTCGGCTTTACGCTCCAGCTAATCAGATCGCAGCAGAGCATGCAGGGATTTATCTGTGGGAGGAACTAAACTAAGTTAAGTTAAGTTAAGTTAAGTTACAGCCCAGTAAAGTCCGAAGAAACAAACACAACAAATGCATTTGATCTAGAAGATAAAAGTATGAGAGTGTAGGAGCTTCTTTGGAGGCTCAGCCATCTTATTGCTTTATGGAGGTGTCTGCGCAGAAAACACCCCACTTTATGGAGGTATCTGCACAGAAAACACCCCACTTTATGGAGGTGTCTGCGCAGCAAAAATCCCACTTTGTGGAGGTGTCTGTACAGCAAACACCCCACTTTATGAAGGTGTCTGCACAGCAAACACCCCACTTTATGGAGGTGTCTGCGCAGCAAACACCCCACTTTATGGAGGTGTCTGCGCACAAACACCCCAATTTATGGAGGTGTCTGCCCAGCAAACACCCCACTTTGTGGAAGTGTCTGCGCAGCAAACACCCCACTTTATGGCGGTGTCTGTGCAGCAAACACCCCACTTTATGAAGGTGTCTGCACAGCAAACACCCCACTTTATGGCGGTGTCTGCATAACGGACATTCCTCTTTATGGAGGTGTCTACACAGCAAACACCCCACTTTATGGAGGTATCTACGCAAAAAACACCCCACTTTATGGAGGTGTCTGCACAACAAACACCCCACTTTATGGAGGTGTCTGCGCAGCAAACATCCCACTTTATAGAGGTATCTGTGCAGCAAACACCCCACTTTATGGAGGTATCTGCACAGAAAACACCCCACTTTATGGAGGTGTCTGCGCAGCAAACACCCCACTTTATGGAGGTGTCTGCGCAGCAAACACCCCACTTTATGGAGGTATCTGCACAGAAAACACCCCACTTTATGGAGGTGTCTGCGCAGCAAACACCCTACTTTGTGGAGGTATCTGCACAGAAAACACCCCACTTTATGGAGGTGTCTGCGCAGCAAACACCCCACTTTATGGAGGTGTCTGCGCAGCAAACATCCCACTTTATGGAGGTGCCTGCACAGCAAACACCCCACTTTATGGAGGTATCTGCACAGAAAACACCCCACTTTATGGAGGTGTCTGCGCACCAAACACCCTACTTTATGGAGGTGTCTGCGCAGCAAACACCCCACTTTATGGAGGTGTCTGCACAGCAAACACCCCAATTTATGGAGGTGTCTGCGCAGCAAACACCCCACTTTATGGAGGTGTCTGCACAGCAAACACCCCACTTTATGGAGGTGTCTGCGCATAAAACACCCCACTTTGTGGAGGTGTCTGCGCAGCAAACACCCCACTTTATGGAGGTGTCTGCGCAGCAAACACCCCACTTTATGGAGGTGTCTGCGCAGCAAACACCCCACATTATGGAGGTGTCTGCATAACGGACGCCCCTCTTTATGGAGGTGTGTACACAATGGATACCCCACTTTGCATGAAAGACATAATGCATCTTCTTACTGCTGGAATTAACACCAATTTAGAGTTGTACGGTATACCGGTATTAGTACAGTACCGGTACTATACCGCCTCTGAAAAGTGCTTAGAGTTAGGGATGCATGGGATTCTGGGTATTTGTTCTGTTGTGTTTATGTTGTGTTACGGTGCGAATGTTCTCCCGAAATGTGTAACTCATTTGTATACTCTAGCCTTTGAATAGCCCCCTCTTTTTTTTTTTTTTTTTTTCTTTTTTTTTTAGACCAGTTGATCTGCCGTTTCTTTTCTTTTCTCCTCTGCTCCCCCCTACCCCTTGTGGAAGGGGAGTCACACAGGTCCGGTGGCCATGGATGGGGTGCTGGCTGTCCGGGGTCGGGACCCGGGGTGGACCGCTCGCCTGTATATCGGTTGGGAACATCTCTGCGCTGCTGACCCATCTCCGCTCGGGATGGTTTCCTGCTGCCCCCACTGTGGACTGGACTCTTACTGTTATGCTGGATCCACTATGGACTGGACTCTCACAATATCATGTTAGACCCACTCGACATCCATTGCATTCGGTCTCCCTAGAGGGGGGGGGGGGTTACCCACATATGCGGTCCTCTCCAAGGTTTCTCATAGTCATTCACATCGACGTCCCACTGGGGTGAGTTTTTCCTTGCCCTTATGTGGGCTCTGTACCGAGGATGTCGTTGTGGCTTGTGCAGCCCTTTGAGACACTTGTGATTTAGGGCTATATAAATAAACATTGATTGATTGATTGATTGATTTGTCATTCTTGTTTGGTGTGGGTTCACAGTGTGGCGCATATTAGTAACAGTGTTAAAGTTGTTTATACGGCCACCCTCAGTGTGACCTGTATGGCTGTTGACCAAGTATGCATTGCATTCACTTATGTGTGTCTGCAGAAGACGCATACAACATGTGACTGGGCTGGCAAGCTGTTTGCACGGGTTGTAGAGGGCACTAAAGAAGGTGCCATCACAGCACGCCCTTATTATTGTTGTTAGGGTGAAAATCAGCAGTCATTTGAGAGAATAGTTGCTCTGAAAGTCAGGATTGTTTGGCAAGTGTGATGCTGTCAAGCGGCATTCATGTAAAAGTCGCGGGCCGCACTAACATTACATTTTCATATTAAGGTGCGGGCCGTGTGTCTCAGACCCCTGGTTTATACATAGCACAAAGCAAAAAAAAACTTTGTATGAAGTGTTATTTTATTTTAAATTTCAAAAGAGTTTTGTGGCTCCCATTGTTTTCTTTATTTTGTGAAACGGGTCGAACTGGCTCTTTGAGTGGTAAAGGTTGCCGACCCCTGCTCTAGTTATTATCTATTGTGCTCGAGCTGTACTTTTTCTTCTCTGCACAATGGCACACAAATTATTATCTTCCACTGCATGTGAGGAGTGGCCTCACCGCAGATGTTTTCTGTCTTTCAGCTTGCTAACAGCCAAAGGACGAAACAGCACCTCAACAAAGATAAGCTATATCAACAGCAGGCAGACAAAGCAGTGACAGGGCGCAATCACAACTTTCCGTTCTGAATAATCACGTATTGTGCGTATTGAGCTGCTCGCATAATGTGTGACCCCCTCCCTTTAGAAGCAGCTTCAGCGATGTACCTAGGGAACTCCTAAACTGAATAAAAAGAGGAGCGCGTGGGCTGTTCCTCAGAGCATAGGGTAAGACTGTAACTGAGTGTGCAGCTCCATGCGTTCTCCTCATGAGCAAAATTGAACTCTGTCTCTGCCCGATTCCTTCTTCTTGTCTTGTGTAATAGATAGTGTCGGAGGCAGATATTTACATATATCCGAATTTTAGTGTTACTTATTTTCTTTCATAGTCATATTTGAAAACAGCTCGTGTTTTCCATTTCTTCTCTTGCTGCTTTGTCTGCAAGTAAACTGTGTGTGTTAACCTTGAGTTCTTTGGAATGTGTTTTGACTAGCATTTGTTTTGACTCCAGAGAGGGGACAAGAGAGAGGTTTTTGGGGTTGGAAGGAGAGACCATTTTGGGCGGCGCGATAGAATGTTCTATGCTGGACTGGTCTAAAAAAAAGTATATTTGCAAAGCTTTGAAAATATACAACAAAATACCTATTCTGTCTCTGGTGTTTTTTTCAACTCAGCTTTAAGTGTCGTAAAGAGCTTGGGAGAGACTTGTGACTTGAATTCCCTGGGAGGAACAACTGGTCCAAAACGCAACAATAGTTTGATGCTTAAACCTGACAAAAAGCTGCCCTCTAATTAACCCCTGCTTCCAATTAACGCCCTGTTATGGTAAATGAACATTTCTACAACATTTTGGACTATGCATGCTTACATTTCTGCCTGTAGTAGTGCACAAACACAACTCTTATGCTTAAAGGTCGTTGCTCTGATTATTATCTATTGGGCTCAAGCTGTACTTTTTCTTCTCTGCACAATGGCACACCAATTATTATCTGCCACTGCATGCGAGGAGTGGCCTAACCGCATATGTTTTCTGTCTTTCAGCTTGCTAAAAGCCAAGGACAAACCAGCACCTCAACGAAGATAAGGCATATCAACAGCGGGCAGACCAAGCAGAGACAGGGCGCAATCACAACTTTCCGTTCTGAATAATCACGTATTGTGCGTATTGAGCTGCTCGCATAATGTGTGACCCCCTCCCTTTAGAAGCAGCCTCAGCATGTAACTAGGGAACTCCTAAACTGAATAAATAAAGGAGCGCGTGGGCTGTTCCTCAGAGCATAGGGTAAGACTGTAACTGAGTGTGGAGCTCCATGCGTTCTCCTCATGAGCAAAATTGAACTCTGTCTCTGCCTGATTCCTTCTTCTTGTCTCGTGTAATAGTTTGATGCTTAAACCTGACAAAAAACAGCCCTCTATTTAACACCTGCTTCCAATTAACGCCCTGTTTTGGTAAATGAACATTTCTACAACATTTTGGACTATGTATGCTTACGTTTCTGCCTGTAGTAGTGCACAAACACAACTATTATTTGTAAAGGCCGTTGCTCTAGTTATTATCTATTGTGCTCGAGCTGTACTTTTTCTTCTCTGCACAAGGGCACGCAACTTGTTATCTGCCACTGCATGCGAGGTGTGGCCTCACCGCAGATGTTTTCTGTCTTTCAGCTTGCTAACAGCCAAGGACAAACCAGCACCTCAACAAAGATAAGGCATATCAACAGCGGGCAGACAAAGCAGAGACAGGGCGCAATCACAACTTTCCGTTCTGAATAATCACGTATTGTGCGTATTGAGCTGCTCGCATAATGTGTGACCCCCTCCCTTTAGAAGCAGCCTCAGCATGTAACTAGGGAACTCCTAAACTGAATAAATAGAGGAGCGCGTGGGCTGATTTCTTCTTTTTGTCTTGTGTAATAGATAGTTTGATGCTTAAACCTGACAAAAAGCAGCCCTCTAATTAACGCCTGCTTCCAATTAACGCTCTGTTACGGTAAATGAACATTTCTACAACATTTTGGACTATGCATGCTTACATTGCTGCCTATAGTAGTGCACAAACACAACTCTTATGCTTAAAGGCCGTTGCTCTAGTTAGTATCTATTGTGCTCAAGCTGTACTTTTTCTTCTCTGCACAAGGGCACACAATTTGTTATCTTCCACTGCATGCAAGGAGTGGCCTCACCGCATATGTTTTCTGTCTTTCAGCTTGCTAACAGCCAAAGGACGAACCAGCACCTCAACGAAGATAAGTCATATCAACAGCAGGCAGACCAAGCAGAGACAGGGCGCAATCACAACGTTCCGTTCTGAATAATCACGTATTGTGCGTATTGAGCTGCTCGCATAATGTGTGACCCCCTCCCTTTAGAAGCAGCCTCAGCATGTAACTAGGGAACTCCTAAACTGAATAAATAGAGGAGCGCATGGGCTGTTCCTTAGAGCGTAGGGTGAGACTGTAACTGAGTGTGCAGCTCCATGCGTTCTCCTTATGAGCAAAATTTAATTCTGTCTCTGCCTGATTCCTTCTTCTTGTCTTGTGTAATAGATAGTTTGATGCTTAAACCTGACAAAAAGCAGCCCTCTAATTAACGCCTGCTTCCAATTAACGCTCTGTTACGGTAAATGAACATTTCTACAACATTTTGGACTATGCATGCTTACATTGCTGCCTATAGTAGTGCACAAACACAACTCTTATGCTTAAAGCCCGTTGCTCTAGTTAGTATCTATTGTGCTCAAGCTGTACTTTTTCTTCTCTGAACAAGGGCACACAATTTGTTATCTTGCACGGCATGTGAGGAGTGGCCTCGCCGCGGATGTTTTCTCTTTTCAGCTTGCTATCAGCCAAAGGACGAACCAGCACCTCAATGAAGATAAGGCATATCAACAGCGGAGACAGGGCGCAATCACAACGCCCACAGCACATCCCATTCTGAACAATCACGTATTGTGCGTACTGAGCTGCTCGCATAATGTGTGACCTCCTCCCTTTAGAAGCAGCCTCAGCATGTAACTAGGGAACTCCTGAACTGAATAAATAGAGGAACGCATGGGCTGTTCCTCAGAGACTGTAACTGAGTGTGCAGCGCCATGCGTTCACCTCATGAGCAAAATTGAACTCTGTCTCTGCCTGATTCCTTCTTCTTGTCTCGTGTAATAGATAGTTTGATGCTTAAACCTGACAAAAAGCAGCCCTCTAATTAACGCCTGCTTCCAATTAACGCCCTGTTACAGTAAATGAACATTTCTACAACATTTTGGGCTATGTATGCTTACATTTCTGCCTGTAGTAGTGCACAAACACAACACTTATGTGTAAAGGCTGTTGCACTAGTTATTACCTATTGGGCTCAAGCTGTACTTTTTCTTCTCTGCACAAGGGCACACAACTTGTTATCTTCCACTGCATGCGAGGAGTGGCCTCGCCGCAGATGTTTTCTGTCTTTCAGCTTCCTAACAGCCAAAGGACGAACCAGCACCTTAACGAAGATAAGGCATATCAACAGCGGAGACAAGGCGCAATCACAACGCCCACAGCACATTCCATTCTGAACAATCACGTATTGTGCGTACTGAGCTGCTCGCATAATGTGTGACCCCCTCCCTTTAGAAGCAGCCTCAGCATGTAACTAGGGAACTCCTGAACTGAATAAATAGAGGAACGCATGGGCTGTTCCTCAGAGACTGTAACCGAGTGTGCAGCTCCATACGTTCTCCCCATGAGCAAAATTGAACTCTGTCTCTGCCTGATTCATTGATTCTTGTTCTGTTTAATAGATAGTTTGGTGCTTAAACCTGACTAATTAATTAACGCCCTGTTACGGTAAATGAACATTTTGGACTACGTATGCTTACATTGCTGCCTGTAGTAGTGCACAAACACACTGCGTGTTGTTGAGTGTGCCCATAAATCCCGTGCACACCAAAGATGAAATATTCATTCCTTCAGTATGAATGTATGCACACGTCATGCTTGCTGGGTAGTGTGATGTAATGCGTGGCTGACACTCCGCTAAAAGGGTTTCAAATCATTGTCAGGTTTGACCTTTCGGTGTGAAATCATCCGGCTGGAACAGCACAGATTGTTAGCGACCGGGTTTTGCCTCCATGTTTATGCGCGCGTGCTTATTAATATTTTGCAAATTAAAAAGAAAACCTCGGTGAGGAAGCATTGAAGTTTGCAACAATATATCTGCAAAAGGTCACAGCAGGCAGTCGGACCAAACCCGCCTCCTTCCGACTATCTCCCGTGAGCGCCGGCCTTCCATACAGAGCAGTGTAGAACCTGCCCGGCTTACCAAACAGGGTGTAGTTTTCAGCCTGTCACATCTTATCTCCCTTTGCTCTCTCCCACAAAGACGGGGGGAGCCACACGGCTCCCATGCAACCATGGCTGGTGCATTCGTAACCGTTAAGAAATAATAACAAAAGCAGGTCTGGCAGGTCCTTTGCTCTTAGTGGGGGGCAGCTTGGTCGCTATGGGAGACCCGGCATTTGTGGCTTGGTAACTTAAAAGTGTATTTTGGCTCAATGTGTCACCTTAAGGCGGTTCCTTCGCAACCAAAACACCGCGAGGTCTCGGTTCTCTCTCCGCTTCATCCTTCAAGGGAGCTTTTCCTTGCCGAGTACTTGCCCGTATGACAGGCCTGGGCGAATATTTTGACTCGGGGGGCCAAATTTACAGAAAAAAATGTGTCTAGGGGCCGGTATATCTATTTAGGAACACTAATACAAAACCTCACAATAATGTCTGATTGAATGGCAAAAAGGTTATGACGGACCACCTTAAAAACGGAATGGATGTAACATGTAGTAGTGTAATAATGCTCATTGTCATTTCTGTATTATTCAGTCAATCAATCAATCAATCAATGCTTATTTATATAGCCCTAAATCACAAGTGTCTCAAAGGGCTGCACAAGCCACAACGACATCCTTGGTTCAGAGCCCACATAAGGGCCTTGGAGAGGACCGCATATGTGGATGCAATGGACACCGAGTGGGTCTAACATAATATTGTGAAAGTCCAGTCCATAGTGGATCTAACATAATATTATGAAAGTCCAGTCCATAGTGGATCTAACATAATAGTGTGAGAGTCCAGTCCATAGTGGATCTAACATAATAGTGAGAGTCCAGTCCAGAGTGGATCTAACATAATAGTGTGAGAGTCCAGTCCATAGTGGATCTAACATAATAGTGAGAGTCCAGTCCGTAGTGGATCTAACATAATAGTGTGAGAGTCCAGTCCATAGTGGATCTAACATAATAGTGTGAGAGTCCAGTCCATAGTGGATCTAACATAATAGTGTGAGAGTCCAGTCCATAGTGGATCTAACATAATATTGTGAAAGTCCAGTCCATAGTGGATCTAACATAATAGTGAGAGTCCAGTCCATAGTGGATCTAACATAATAGTGAGAGTCCAGTCCGTAGTGGATCTAACATAATAGTGTGAGAGTCCAGTCCATAGTGGATCTAACATAATAGTGTGAGAGTCCAGTCCATAGTGGATCTAACATAATAGTGTGAGAGTCCAGTCCATTGTGGATCTAACATAATAGTGTGAGAGTCCAGTCCATAGTGGATCTAACATAATATTGTGAAAGTCCAGTCCATAGTGGATCTAACATAATAGTGAGAGTCCAGTCCATAGTGGATCTAACATAATAGTGAGAGTCCAGTCCATAGTGGATCTAACATAATAGTGAAAGTCCAGTCCATAGTGGATCTAACATAATAGTGTGAGAGTCCAGTCCATGGTGGATCTAACATAATAGTAAGAGTCCAGTTCATAGTGGATCTAACATAGAAGTGTGAGAGTCCAGTCCATAGTGGATCTAACATAATAGTGAGAGTCCAGTCCAGTCCATAGTGGATCTAACATAATAGTGAGAGTCCAGTCCATAGTGGATCAAACATAATAGTGTGAAAGTCCAGTCCATAGTGGATCTAACATAATAGTGAGAGTCCAGTCCATAGTGGATCTAACATAATAGTGAGAGTCCAGTCCATAGTGGATCTAACATAATAGTGAGAGTCCAGTCCATAGTGGATCTAACATAATAGTGAGAGTCCAGTCCATAGTGGATCTAACATAATAGTGAGAGTCCAGTCCATAGTGGATCTAACATAATAGTGTGAGAGTGCAGTCCATAGTGGATCTAACATAATAGTGTGAGAGTCCAGTCCATAGTGGATCTAACATAATAGTGTGAGAGTCCAGTCCATAGTGGATCTAACATAATAGTGAGAGTCCAGTCCATAGTGGATCTAACATAATAGTGAGAGTCCAGTCCATAGTGGGCCCAGCAGGAAACCATCCCGAGCGGAGACGGGTCAGCAGCGCAGGGATGTACCCAACCGATGCACAGGCGAGCGGTCCACCCCGGGTCCCGACTCTAGACAGCCAGCACTTCATCCATGGCCACCGGACCTGTGTCCCCCCTTCCACAAGGGAGAGGGGGTCATAAAATAAAATAAACGGGAGATCAACTGGTCTAAAAGGGGGGTCTAATTAAAAGCTAGAGTATACAAATGAGTTTTAAGATGGGACTTAAATGCTTCTACTGAGGTAGCATCTCTAACTGTTACCTGGAGGGCATTCATAGTACTGGAGCCCCAATAGAAAACACTCTATAGCCCGCAGACTTTTTTTGGGCTCTGGGAATCACTAAAATGGTACAATACAATCAGCAAGATAGGATGGAGCTAGACTGTGTAGTGTTTTATACGTAAGTAGTAAAACCTTAAAGTCACATCTTATTAATAAATATGATTAATATTTATTTCAATAACTGCTTCTTTGCTATCACTTTTACATCATATTTGTACATATCCTATTTGCTGATGTTGCTCTATTGTTGTTGTTGTTGTGTATATATATATATATATATATATATATATATATATATATATATATATATATATATATATATATATACACAGCCTGGCCCCCGGCCAAATATTTTTAACCCAATGCGGCCCCCGAGTCAAAAAGTTTGGGGACCCCTGATTTACATTGTAGATTGTCACTGAAGGCATCAAAACTATGACACCTGTGTAGTGAAAAACCCTTTCTGGTAACTACCTCTTGAAGCTCATGGAGAGAATGCCAAGAGTGTGCAAAGTGGTACTCAGAGCAAAGGGTGGCTATTTTGAAGAAACTACAATACAAAACATGTTTGCAGTTATTTCACTTTTTTTTTATAAGTACATCACTCCACATGTGTTCATTCATAGTTTTGGTGTGACAATCTACAATGTAAATAGTCATGACAATAAAGAAAACACATTGAATGAAGAGAAGGTGTGTCCAAACTTTTGGCCTGTACTGTATATCTGTGCTCCAAAGTAACCAACTTTGAAAACACAAATCAAGAGCACAGAATCCAAGACTCTCAGAAGGAAGAGCAGGCATAACAAAGAGGACTTGGAAGGACTCAGAAAACATCTCTTAGAGAAGAGAATGGACGTCCTTGCCACCTTGTGAGGATGGATGGATGTTAAAGAGACAAAAGCTGGGAACGGCCCAAATAACCTTGAGCGCCTCGTGATAGATGAAGTCCTCGCAAGCCGACTTGGCACATTTCTGTTTTTAACCTTTACTTCTTCAACACAAAGGGAAGGCTTGAACAAAAATGTCATTGCAACAAAAGTTTGGAAACCTCAACTGATTTGACAGCAAAACTGAAAGCACGAGAAGAGAATGTAGAAATATTAAGGTGGAACAAGACACCAGAGTCAAACAACTTGCACTGAGCCTGGTCTATAAAATCCGCTACACCTCCCTGATACCGAAGTACATGTCAAACTACTTCCTTAACGTAAATGACCACCATAACCACAACACCAGGGGGAGCTCCACTAACCACGTTAAACCCACATTCCCATCTAACAAAGGTCTTAACTCATTCTCCTTCTATGCCACATCAATATGGAATGCACTCCCAACAGGTGTAAAAGAAAGTGCATCTCTATCCTCCTTCAAAACCGCACTAAAACAACACCTCCAGGCAACTACAACCCTAAACTAACACCCTCCCCCACCACATCCCACCTCCCCGTATTGTAAATAATCAAATGTAAATAATCAAATGTATATACTTGTTCTTATGCTTTCTGAGCTCACTATGTCCACTACTCGCTGTACATATCCTACCAAGTCACACCTACACTGTTTCAACGTCCATTTCTCTGATGATGCAATTGTTGATGACTGAAGTGCTGATATCAACCAAATCTAACCCCCCTGCACCAAGCCACGTTGATGTAACACGTGGCTTGGCATTGTCTTGCTGAAATAAGCAGGGGCGTCCATGTTAACATTGCTTGGATGGCAACATATGTTGCTCCAACACCTGTATGTACCTTTCAGCATTAATGGCGCCTTCACAGATGTGTAAGTTACCCATGCCTTGGGCACTAATACACCCCCATACCATCACACATGCTGGCTTTTACACTTTGCGCCTATAACAATCCGGATGGTTCTTTTCCTCTTTGGTCCGGAGGACACGACGTACACAGTTTCCAAAAACAATTTGAAATGTGGACTCGTCAGACCACAGAACACTTTCCCACTTTGTATCAGTATTGTATTTAGATGAGCTAAGGCCCAGCGAAGCCGACGGCGTTTCTGGGTGTTGTTGATAAACGGTGTTCGCCTTGCATAGGAGAGTTTTAACTTGCACTTACAGATGTAGCGACCAACTGTAGTTACTGACAGCGGGTTTCTGAAGTGTTCCTGAGCCCATGTGGTGATATCCTTTACACACTGATGTGGCTTGTTGATGCAATACAGCCTGAGGGATGGAAGGTCACGGGCTTAGCTGCTTACGTGCAGTGATTTCTCCAGACTCTCTGAACCCTTTGATGATATCACGGACCGTAGATGGTGAAATCCCTAAATTCCTTGCAATAGCTGGTTGAGAAAGGTTTTTCTTAAACTGTTCAACAATTTGCTCACGCATTTGTTGACAAAGTGGCGACCTTCACCCCATCCTTGTTTGTGATTGACTGAGCATTTCATGGAAGCTGCTTTTATACCCAATCATGGCACCCACCTGTTCCCAATTAGCCTGCACACCTGTGGGATGTTCCAAATAAGTGTTTGATGAGCATTCCTCAACAATTTATTGCCACCTTTCCCACCTTCTTTGTCACGTGTTGCTGGCATCAAATTCTAAAGTTAATGATTATTTGCACACAAAAAAAAATGTTTATCAGTTTGAACATCAAATATGTTGTCTTTGTAGCATATTCAACTGAATATGGGTTGAAAATGATTTGCAAATCATTGTATTCCGTTTATATTTACATCTAACACAATTTCCCAACTCATATAGAAACGGGGTTTGTATTTGTACCATGAATTGATTAACGTGGACCCCGACTTAAACAAGTTGAAAACCTTATTGGGGTGTTACCATTTAGTGGTCAATTGTACAGAATATGTACTGTACTGTGCAATCTACTAATAAATGTCTCAATCAATCAATCCAAAACCAGCCTTTTGTTCCATTATGTACCTTTGGCTTTATTCCACGTCAGACTTGACTGCTCTTCAATCGTGGTGTAAGTCGGTGCCTCTGGTTGTGGGGCTGCCATGTTGTCAAGAGTGCGTAAGCAGCTTTATAAATGAGGGACAAACCCAGGGGAGTATAGACACTCTACGTACACACAATGTAGCAAATAATCCTCCTGCTCAACGGCTTAGCAAATACAGTCTAATGGAGGATGTGACGCTCGGCCAACAAGGACGTGAGCGTTCGTTCTCTAACCCTTGATCAGACCCTGTTCAACCCTCTGACTAGAGTTCTAGCAGGAGATCCTTAAAGGGGAACATTATCAGCAGACCTATGTAAGCGTCAATATATACCTTGATGTTGCAGAAAAAAGACTATATATTTTTTTAACCGATTTCCGAACTCTAAATGGGTGAATTTTGGCAAATTAAACGCCTTTCTAATATTCGCTCTCGGAGCGATGACGTCACAACGTGATGTCACATCGGGAAGCAATCCGCAATTTTCTCAAACACCGAGTCAAATCAGCTCTGTTATTTTCCGTTTTTAGGGCCCGCATGGCCCATTGCATAAGGACTCCCACAGGGACATAAGGACCTATTGAATTTGTAAGGTTTTATTATTATCTGCATTGTGTGGGCATGTTGGTGCTTCCTGCTTTTAAGCAGCCATCTTACAAAAACAGCAGCGCAGCAGCATCAGCGCAGCGGTTCTTTGAAGGCTCATAAAATAAAAACCGGAGCAGTTATTAAAAAAAAGCGCTTTTGTTGTTGTAATCACAAGGGTTCAATCTCTCTCCTGTGTTAGTTTGAAGGCGAAACGACAAACGCGCTCAGAGGAGTTCGTTTTTGAAGGAAGGTGACCGGTTTTTATAAAAAAAATTGTTTTGAAGGGGGAATAGCAAACTTCCTGTTGATTTTTGCTGGGGGTTGTCAATTTATGAAATGTAGGTCTAATTCTTTCTTATTCCGCAGCTTTGCGCGGTACTTTGACCCTCTTAACATGCTTCAAAACTCACCAAATTTGACGCACACATAAATAAACTCAAACAAAACTCTTTGGTAAAAAAAACCAAACCCCAAAACTCAAAATTGCGCTCTAGCGCCCCCTACAAAGTAAACATTTTCTAACTCCCAGTATGAATGTCGTAGAGACATGAAACAAAAACCTCTATGTAGGTCTAACTTAGACTTAAATTTTATTAATTTATTTCCTCGGCCAAAAATGTACAGGAAGTTTTGCTATTCCCCCTTCAACACTAAATTTTAGTAAAATCAGTCACTTTTGCCTTTTTGAGCTTTAATTTGACCCCCTTAACATGCTTCAAAACTCACCAACCTGAACGCACACATCAGGACTGGCAAACATTGCGATCTAAAAAAAACCCTAACCCCAAATCTCAAAATTGAGCTCTACCGCAATTTTTGAATAAAACACAGAAAAAACTGCTCCTCGGAAGAAAAAAATGACAAAACTGCCTGTAACTCCCACTGGGAAGGTCGGAGAGACATGAAACTAAAACCTTTCCGTAGGTCTCACTTAGACCTACATTTCATAAATTGACAACCCCCAGCAAAAATCTACAGGAAGTTTGCTATTCCCCCTTCAACACAACATTTTTGTAAAAACCGGTCACCTTCCTTCAAAAACTATCTCCTCTGAGCGCGTTTGTCGTTTCGGCTTCAAACTAACACAGGAGAGAGATTGAACCCTTGTGATTAAAACTACAGAAGCGCGTTTTTATAACTGCTCCGGTTTTGATTTTATGAGCCTTCAAAGAACCGCTGCGCTGATGCTGCTGTTTTTTTAAGATGGCTGCTTAAAAGCAGGAAGCACCAGCGTGCCCACACAATGCAGACAAGGTAGGTACACTAGACAAAAGTATTGGGACACTTGGGACTAAAACTTGACAAAAGTATTTGGACACTTAGGACTAGCACCTGCCAAATATGCGGGCCCGACCAATGCTGCTTGCAGCTTTAATTTCGACTGTTTTCCGTACCTTGGATACATCATGCCTCGTCGGTGTGTTGTCGGAGGGTGTAACAACACGAACAGGGACGGATTCAAGTTGCACCAGTGGCCCAAAGATGCGAAAGTGGCAAGAAATTGGACGTTTGTTCCGCACACTTTACCGACGAAAGCTATGCTACGACAGAGATGGCAAGAATGTGTGGATATCCTGCGACACTCAAAGCAGATGCATTTCCAACGATAAAGTCAAAGAAATCTGCCGCCAGACCCCCATTGAATCTGCCGGAGTGTGTGAGCAATTCAGGGACAAAGGACCTCGGTAGCACGGCAAGCAATGGCGGCAGTTTGTTCCCGCAGACGAGCGAGCTAAACCCCCCTGGATGTCTTGGCTCACACTGTCCCGAAGATGATCAAGAGAAGAATATCGACCCTAGCTTCCCTGGCCTGCTGACATGAGGGTATGTCTACAGAATATATTAATTGATGAAAACTTCCCGTGTCCCTCGGGAAGTCCTGTGGGGAGTGCTCAGAGAGTATGGGGTATCGGACTGTCTGATTGTGGCAGTCCGCTCCCTGTACGATCAGTGCCAGAGCTTGGTCCGCATTGCCGGCAGTAAGTTGGACACGTTTCCAGTGAGGGTTGGACTCCGCCAAGGCTGCCCTTTGTCACCCATTCTGTTCTGAACTTTTATGGACAGAATTTCTAGGCGCAGTCAAGGCGTTGAGGGGATCCGGTTTGGTGGCTGCAGGATTAGGTCTCTGCTTTTTGCGGATGATGTGGTCCTGATGGCTTCATCTGGCCAGGATCTTCAGCTCTCACTGGATCGGTTCGCAGCTGAGTGTGAAGCAACTGGGATGAGAATCAGCACCTCCAAGTCCGAGTCCATGGTTCTCTCCCGGAAAAGGGTGGAGTGCCATCTCCGGGTTGGGGAGGAGACCCTGCCCCAAGTGGAGGAGTTCAAGAACCTAGGAGTCTTGTTCACGAGTGGGGGAAGAGTGGATCGTGAGATCGACAGGCGGATCGGTGCGGCATCTTCAGTAATGCGGACGCTGTATCGATCCGTTGTGGTGAAGAAGGAGCTGAGCCGGAAGGCAAAGCTCTCAATTTACCGGTCGATCTACGTTCCCATCCTCACCTATGGTCATGAGCTTTGGGTCATGACCGAAAGGACAAGATCACGGGTACAAGCGGCCGAAATGAGTTTCCTCCGCCGGGTGGCGGGGCTCTCCCTTAGAGATAGGGTGAGAAGCTCTGTCATCCGGGAGGAGCTCAAAGTAAAGCCGCTGCTCCTCCACATGGAGAGGAGCCAGATGAGGTGGTTCGGGCATCTGGTCAGGATGCCACCCGAACGCCTCCCTAGGGAGGTGTTTAGGGCACGTCCAACCGGTAGGAGGCCACGGGGAAGACCCAGGACACGTTGGGAAGACTATGTCTCCCGGCTGGCCTGGGAACGCCTCGGGATCCCCCGGGAAGAGCTGGACGAAGTGGCTGGGGAGAGGGAAGTCTGGGCTTCCCTGCTTAGGCTACTGCCCCCGCGACCCGACCTCGGATAAGCGGAAGAAGATGGATGGATGGATGGATGAAAACTTTATTCATTACTCGCGGTTTTACGTAAATTATTATACATAAACTGTGTTTACCAATAATTTAGCTTAAAAACATTACAACACTTAAAAACAAACACATACCAATCGTTGGTTAGAAGGCGATCGCCGAATTCGTCCTCGCTTTCTCCCGTGTCGCTGGCTGTCGTGTCGTTTTCGTCGGTTTCGCTTGCAAACGGTTCAAACCGATATGGCTCAATAGCTTCAGTTTCTTCTTCAATTTCGCTTAAGCCGCTGAAATCCGAGTCTGAATCCGAGCTACCTTGCTGTTTTATCCGCCATGTTTGTTTGTGTTGGCATCACTATGTGACGTCACAGGAAAATGGACGGGTGTATATAACGATGGTTAAAATCAGGCACTTTGAAGCTTTTTTTAGGGATATTGCGTGATGGGTAAAATTTTGAAAAAAACTTCGAAAAATAAAATAAGCCACTGGGAACTGATTTTTAATGGTTTTAACCCTTCTGAAATTGTGATAATGTTCCCCTTTAAAACCAGCAAAGTGCCTTCGTCACTAGAGGAGCTTTGACTCGGGGAACACAATGAGAGAAAACAACTTGTGTATAGTATATATATTAAGGCTGTCAAGTGATTATTTTTTAAAATCAGAATAATCACACTCTAAACCCGTGATTACCCTATTTTTCGGACTATAAGGCGCACTTAAAATCCTTTCATTTTCTAAAAACTCGACAGTGCGCCTTATAACCCGATGCGCCTAATCTACGGAATAACTCTGGTTGTGCTTGCCGACCTCGAAGCTATTTTATTTGGTACATGGTGAAATGATAAGTGTGAGCAGTAGATGGCAGTCACACATAAGAGATACGTGTAGACTGCAATATGATGGCAGTAAACAACACCAAAGCTTCAAATGTTCCATTGAAAATATAGAACATTACACATGGCGATATTTTTACCGTATTTTTCAGACTAAAAGGCACACTTAAAATCCTTTCGTTTTCTAAAAACTCGACAGTGCGCCTTATGACCCGGTGCGCCTCATGTACGGAATAATTTGGGTTGTGCTTACCGACCTCGAAGCTATTTTATTTGGTACATGGTGAAATGTTAAGTGTGAGCAGTAGATGGCAGTCACACATAAGTGATACATGTAGATTGCAATATAATGGCAGTCACACATAAGAGATATGTGTAGACTGCAATATGATGGCAGTCACACATAAGAAATACGTGTAGACTGCAATATGATGGCAGTCACACATAAGAGATACGTGTAGACTGCAATATGATGGCAGTCACACATAAGAGATACGTGTAGACTGCAATATGATGGCAGTCACACATAAGAGATACGTGTAGACTGCAATATGATGGCAGTCACACATATGAGATACGTGTAGACTGCAATATGATGGCAGTCACACATAAGAGTTACGTGTAGACTGCAATATGATGGCAGTCACACATAAGAGACACGTGTAGACTGCAATATGATGGCAGTCACACATAAGAGATACGTGTAGACTGCAATATGATGGCAGTCACACATATGAGATACGTGTAGACTGCAATATGATGGCAGTCACACATAAGAGATACGCGTAGACTGCAATATGATGGCAGTCACGCATAAGAGACACGTGTAGACTGCAATATGATGGTAGTTACACATAAGAAATATGTGTAGACTGCAAGATGATGGCAGTCACACATAAGAGATATGTGTATACTGCAATATGATGGCAGTCACACATAAGAGATACGTGTAGACTGCAATATGATGGTAGTCACACATAAGAGATATGTGTAGACTGCAATATGATGGCAGTCACACATAAGAAATACGTGTAGACTGCAATATGATGGCAGTCACACATATGAGATACGTGTAGACTGCAATATGATGGCAGTCACACATAAGAGATACGTGTAGACTGCAATATGATGGCAGTCACACATATGAGATACGTGTAGACTGCAATATGATGGCAGTCACACATATGAGATACGTGTAGACTGCAATATGATGGCAGTCACACATATGAGATACGTGTAGACTGCAATATGATGGCAGTCACACATAAGAGATACGTGTAGACTGCAATATGATGGCAGTCACACATATGAGATATGTGTAGATTGCAATATGATGGCAGTCACACATAAGAGATACGTGTAGACTGCAAGATGATGGCAGTCACACATAAGAGATACGTGTAGACTGCAATATGACGCCAGTTACACACGGCGCTCAAAAATCTGTCAAACTGTTTTTAGTAGGACTTTGGTAAGCTATGAAGCCACACCGCTTGATGGATTGTACTGTGCTTCAACATAGGACTATTATTATGGTGTGTGTATAAGGCAGCGTTTCTCAAAGTGTGGGGCGCGCCCCACTGGTGGGAAATAGAGACATGACAGGTGGGGCGCGAGGAACGGGAGGAAATTTCACTTAAAAATTTTTTTTTTAATTATTATATTCTTAGATTATTTTTTTACTATGCTTTCATTTTCTATACACACTGTAAATCACTTTGTGATTCTGTCTGTGAAATCCGCTATATAAATAAATGGAAATTACCGGTACTTATTTTTACTGTAGGCTTTATATTTCTCGGTACGAGCGAAAGTTTGACAGACATAGCAACAGTAATTAATGGGGGCGGGGCTAAGCGGAACAAACTTTCGCGCGGATGGGTAGCAGGCTAATGTGTGGATCACAATTACACAAATATATACATTTGTGACTCGCACCTCAAAGGTCGTCGAGCCAGAGCCAGCGCCTGCAGAGAAACAAAAATCTGACGGGCACACACTGTGTCATTCACCGGGAAGCACTCGCGTCAAGGCAGCTCAGCCCCGAACTCAATGAGGTTTTAACAGATGTTGTGAGCGCGGTAAATTTGATCAAAACACGACCACTGAAAGCGCGACTGTTCTCTGCACTGTGTGAGGAAATGGGAGCTGATCATACAGCCGTGCTGTTTCACAGTGAAGCAAGGTGGCTCTCCTGGGGGAAAGTGCTGTCACTTGCCCTGTCTTGCCAAATGCATAGCTCCTCCTTTTTTTTTTTGCAAAGATTGCAAAGTGGCACTTTTATTGTATTTATTATTGAATTTGATGCAAGTTATTTGATTTATTATTGAACTTGATGCAAGTTATAACACTTTTGTTTTATTTATTATTGAACTTGATGCAAGTTATAACACTTTTTTTGATTTATTATTGAACTTGATGCAAGTTATAACACTTTTTTTGATTTATTATTGAACTTGATGCAAGTTATAACACTTTTGTTTTATTTATTATTGAACTTGATGCAAGTTATAACACTTTTTTTGATTTATTATTGAACTTGATGCAAGTTATTTGATTTATTATTGAACTTGATGCAAGTTATAACACTTTTATTTGATTTATTATTGAACTTGATGCAAGTTATAACACTTTTTTTTAATTATTGAACTTGATGCAAGTTATAACACTTTTGTTTTATTTATTATTGAACTTGATGCAAGTTATAACACGTTTTTTGATTTATTATTGAACTTGATGCAAGTTATTTGATTTATTATTGAACTTGATGCAAGTTATAACACTTTTTTGATTTATTATTGAACGTGATGCAAGTTATAACACTTTTTGATTTATTATTGAACTTGATGCAAGTTATAACACTTTTTTGATTTATTATTGAACTTGATGCGAGTTATAACACTTTTTTTGATTTATTATTGAACTTGATGCAAGTTATAACACTTTTATTTGATATATTATTGAACTTGATGCAAGTTATAACACTTTTTTTGATTTATTATTGAACGTGATGCAAGTTATAACAGTTTTTTTGATTTATTATTGAACTTGATGCAAGTTATAACAGTTTTTTTGATTTATTATTGAACGTGATGCAAGTTCTAACACTTTTTTTGATTTATTATTGAACTTGATGCAAGTTATAACACTTTTGTTTTATTTATTATTGAACTTGATGGAAGTTATTTTATTTATTATTGAACTTGATGCAAGTTATACCACAGCTGTACAGTTATTTTATTTATTATTGAACTTAATGTTATTTTATGTTATTGAGTTCGAATGTTTACAACTTGATGTTCAATAAATTTGAAAATGTTAAAGCTTGGCATTAGCGCTCTGTTGGGGCGATGGGGGCAGGTGGGGCTTGAAAACTCCCCCTTGTCCAAAGTGGGGGATGACAAAAAAAGTTTGAGAACCACTGGTATAAGGTAAGACATATTATCTGGTGTTTTGTTTCGCAATATTATGCAAAAGCAACTTTTCTTACCTTCTGATACCTGCTGATGTGTATTTGGGATCTGCATAAGTCCTGAAAATGTGCGCCATTTCTGAAAAAATCTGAATAATCAAATTTTGGAATTTGGATTAATTATGATTATTCACATGTGATTACTTGCTTGTAACTCATATATAAACGCTATTTTGTGTTTTTATTTAGCAAATTTGAAAAGTACATGCAAACTGCGTCCTACATATATAGAGTGTCAAAAATAAAAACAACAGACGTATAGTCTAGTCACCATTAGATATATAGAACGAATACAGGTATTTTAGAATAGAATAGAATAGAAAGTATTTTATTGATACCTGGGGGAAATTCAGCACCACAGTTCGTTCACAATAAACAATAAACACTTAGGTATTTTTACATGTGAATAACATAAATACAGTCTATTATACAGTATTATTCACATGTGAATAATATAAATACAGTCTATTATACAGCATTATTCACATGTGAATAATATAAATACAGTCTATTATACAGCATTATTCACATGTGAATAATATAAATACAGTCTATTATACAGCATTATTCACATGTGAATAATAAAAAATACAGTCAATTATACAGCATTATTCACATGTGAATATTACAAATACAGTCTATTATACAGCATTATAACATGTGAATAATACAAAATACAGTCAATTATACAGCATTATTCACATGTGAATAAAATAAATACAGTCTATTATACAGCATTATTCACATGTGAATAATATAAATACAGTCTATTATATAGCATTATTCACATGTGAATAATATAAATACAGTCTATTATACAGCATTATTCACATGTGAATAGTATAAATACAGTCTATTATACAGCATTATTCACATGTGAATAATCAAATACAGTCTATTATACAGCATTATTCACATGTGAATAATATAAATACAGTCTATTATATAGCATTATTCACATGTGAATAATATAAATACAGTCTATTATACGGCATTATTCACATGTGAATAATATAAATACATTCTATTATACAGCATTATTCACATGTGAATGATATAAATACAGTCTATTATACAGCATTATTCACATGTGAATAATATAAATACAGTCTATTATACAGCATAATTCACATGTGAATAATATAAATACAGTCTATTATACAGCATTATTCACATGTGAATATTACAAATACAGTCTATTATACAGCATTATTAACATGTGAATAATATAAATACAGTCTATTATACAGCATTATTCACATGTGAATAATAAAAAATAGAGTCAATTATACAGCATTATTCACATGTGAATAAAATAAATAGTCTATTATACACATTATTCACATGTGAATAATATAAATACAGTCTATGATACAGCATCATTCACATGTGAATAATATAAATACAGTATATTATACAGCATTATTCACATGTGAATAATATAAATACAGTCTATTATATATAGCATTATTCACATGTGAATAATATAAATACAGTCTATTATACAGCATTATTCACATGTGAATAATATAAATACAGTATATTATACAGCATTATTCACATGTGAATAATATAAATACAGTTTATTATACAGCATTATTCACATGTGAATAATATAAATACAGTCTACTATACAGCATTATTCACATGTGAATAATATAAATACAGTCTATTATACAGCATTATTCACATGTGAATAATATAAATACAGTCTATTATACAGCATAATTCACATGTGAATAATATAAATACAGTCTATTATACAGCATTATTCACATGTGAATAATACAAATACAGTCTATTATACAGCATAATTCACATGTGAATAATATAAATACAGTCTATTATACAGCATTATTCACATGTGAATAATATAAATACAGTCTATTATATATTTAAGTACAGTCAAAAAGGAACATATGCATTATACAGTCTGATGGCTGTCGGAATGAAGGACTTCCTGTGTCGTTCCGTGTTGCATTTTGGGAGTCTGATCCTTCCACTGAACGTGCTCATTCTCCCTTTTTTAGTACCAGTTCCTAATTAGGTCGGTCTGCGAGGATTCTGGACAAACTTTGATTGATTGATTGATTGATTGATTGATACTGACTAACCTTGACAATGTAAGGCAGTCCCCCCCCAACCCCATTTTTTAAAGGAATATAAGACCCATTTTGCGTGAGTAAAACACAATAGAAGTAAAGGCAAGTAATTTCCCTCAGGCTTTCCACCTGCTCTGACAAATGGGAATGTGACAACCCAAAGGCACACACAGCAGATCGCTTGTGTAATATTTCACTTTCACCTCCAGAACCAAATCCAAATGGAGCCCTCTGTGTTACCTTGGAAAGGCCAAAAGTGTTATTCCTATTAAAACGTCCATGCTGAATCCATTCTACAGGTAAGCTTTAATTGTCTTTAGAGTTTATCACTACATTATTTGGATTTATTCTGTCAGGGTCTGCCTTTTTGCAACCAACTGTCTGTCAAGACGAGGGTTTTTTTCGCAGCTTGCTGCAAGGATTGTTCTCCCGGGATGCAATCGGACGATACTGGACACGGCTTGAAGGTAGGAACATTATTTAATTATTCAAACTCAAAGTACTACAAAAAGGGCTCAAGGCGAAAACAAGCTTAACGCAGGAAACAAAAGCTAAGACTTAGCGTAAACTGTGGACATGAACCATGAAACTAAAAATATGAAAAAACTCACAAAACTGTGGCTTGAAACAAATAGCAAGAACTATGGACATGAAACAAAAAGACTTACTGGACACGGCATGAATCGAACAGCATGAACTATGGCAAAAAAAGTCAAAACAGAGCATGAAATGAACAATGTCGCCAGGCTGACTAACTGGCAACGTCAGGCTTAAATAGTAGTCTCTGATTAGCGACAGGTGTGACCCGAACAAATGAGACAGGTGAAAACTAATGAGTCGCCATGGTGACTAAACAAACAAGGGAGCGTAAACAAGAACTAAAAGAGTCTTAAACAACCAGAAAATAACAAAAAACATGATCCAGACCACAGATCATGACACTGTCTGATTGACTGACTATCCCTTCTTATATTAAATCTACCTAGCAACACATACAGTCGTGGTCAAAAGTTTACGTACACTTGTAAAGAACATCATGTCATGGCTGTCTTGAGTTTCTAATCATTTCTACAACTCTTATTTTTTTGTGATAGAGTGATTGGAGCACATACTTGTTGGTCACAAAAAAACATTCATGAAGTTTGCTTCTTTTATGAATTTATTATGGGTCTACTGAAAATGTGAGGGTCAAAAGTATACATACAGCAATGTTAATATTTGCTTACATGTCCCTTGGCAAGTTTCACTACAATAAGGCACTTTTGGTAGTCATCCACAAGCTTCTGCTTGGATTTTTGACCACTCCTCTTGACAAAATTGGTGTAGTTCAGCTAAATGTGTTGGTTTTCCTGAATTAGACTTGTTTCTTCAGCATTGTCCACACGTTTAAGTCAGGACTTTGGGAAGGCCATTCTAAAACCTTCATTCTAGCCTGATTTAGCCATTCCTTTACCACTTTTGACATGTGTTTGGGGTCATTGTCCTGTTGGAACACCCAACTGCGCCCAAGACCCAACCTCCGGGCTGATGATTTTAGCTTGTCCTGAACAATTTGGAGCGAATCCTCCTTTTTCATTGTTCCATTTAAAGCAGCAGTTCCATTGGCAGCAAAACAGGCCCAGAGCATACACTGCAAAAAGTGAAATCTAAGTAAGAGTAAATATCTCAAATAAGGGTGATATTTGCTTATTTCCTGTCTGATAAGATAATTCTTCTCACTAAGCAGATTTTATGTTAGAGTGTTTTACTTGTTTTAAGGGTTTTGGTCCTAAATGATCTCAGTAAGATATTACAGCTTGTTGCTGAGATTTGATGACCTATATTGAGTAAAACATGCTTGAAACTAGAATATCAAGTGTTGCAAAGCTGTGTCATCAACACTCACAAGTATAAAACTACTTTTTTAAAGTCATCATTTCTTATTTCAAGCATGAAAAAAAAATCATGACTTTGACACAATTGTGTCTCATAATTAAAACAGATGACAGCCAAATGGACTTTGCTGTTTTATTTTCAATGAAACAATAGAAAATAGGTACTCATATAGTAGTACAGTTGGCACAGTACAGTAAACTGACAGTTAATATTTAAACATTTAACATTTCTAACAATTTTGAACAGAAATAGTTCATGCACATTCAGATAAATTCCTCAAAATTACAATTAAAAACTTTTTGGCCGGGGGCCGGGCTGTATATATGTGCACTAATTGACTGAAAGAGGACGCACTTGGCGCGATGATGTCATGTTATCCATGGAAAAATGCATTTTTAGACAATATGATTTGCCTGAGCGGCTAGGAGACCCCGAGAGTAACAAGCGCTTGCCTTGTTGCCTTTCCATTAAGAACAATAAATTAGTTTTTAGTATAAGTTTGCTGCTTTCAAGAAATGTAATGCCGAGCGCATATCATTATGTCAAGATAATGGCACTAGCATTTACTTCATTTAAGAATATTTTTCAACATATTGAGCAGAAAGGTCTATTACTTGTTATCAGTAAGAATATACTTATTTTAAGCTATTTTTGTCATGTCTGTGTAATCATGTTTTGTTTTAAGTCATGTTTTGTTTAGTTATAGGACTCTTTAGTTTCTGGCTTTTCACTCCCTTGTCTTGTTTCCATGATTACCCATTAATTTCACCTGTTCCACGTTTGGACTCATTGTGCACTCTTGATTGTCACCATAGCAACCCATTAGTTTTCACCTGTCACGTCACGCACCTGTTTCACGTTTTGAGTCACGCACCTGTTTTCGTTAATCATGTCTGTAGTATTTAAGTTCAGTGTTTTCAGTTTGTCTTTCTGGTGACCTCTCCACATTTATGCTTCTGTACACTCTTCATCCTCTAAGATCCTGCTTCATGTCCCATGCCAAAGTAAGTTTTTGTTCCATGTTTATAGTCTTTTTGTTTTTCATAGCTTGTTCTCCGCCATTGTGCGCGCCTTTTGTTAACTTCCTTGTTTTGAAGTTATAGTGTTAAATAAAAATGTACTTACATTCCCGTCTCGCCCGAGCCAACTTTCCGTTGCATTCCGGAAAAGCAAACACCCAGGACCAAGTCATGACAATTTTTGGGTTCATTGAGGTTAGCTAATTTTACTTGTTTCGGAAAGTCTTGACAAGCCAAATGTTCTTGTTCTATTGGCAGATCATTTTGCTTAATTCAAATAAAATACCCCTCTTTTTTTTTTTTTTTTCTTGTTTTTGAACACTGACTTTTTGCAGTGTAGGCAAAATAATAGGTGTATAAATGACACAATATGTTACTGCATACTGCAGACTAATTAGGAGTCTTTGTTTGTTTACTTACTACTAAAAGACAAGTTGTCTAGTATGTTCACTATTTTATTTAAGGACTAAATTACAATAATAAACATATGTTTCATGTACACTAAGATTTTTTGTTCAAATTAATCCAATAATGCCATTTGTTTTTGGTACCGGTACCGGTACCAAAATATTGGTATCGGGACAACCCTAATATGAACTTTAAATTAATGAGATGGATTCTGATTGGGTTTGTTCGCCACTGATAAAGAATGTGTAACCAACGACCATAGATTATGCTTTGCATGATTGCTATGCACCATGTGGACACACAAAGTCCATGCTGGCATCGGGTAAAATACACCACATGTTATTTTCTGTCCTTTCCTCCTCACCTTACACCCACCACAACAATTACACTGACCAGGTGTTAATTGGTAGCTGGGGGTAATGTCATGGTGGGCTCTCACAGCAGCCGTCAAAGCCAGGATCTCATCCCCCCCAGACAAAAGATGATTTCTAAATCCAAAATCACTCCTCATTAATTCATGCAAAGGGCACACGGCAACAAGAAAAAAAAAAGCTCCATCTTGTATTCATTAGCGGGCGTGTCGCTGTGGAAAACGTCAATGTGTTTCCCAGCGTCGGTGTTTAAGACGACATACATTCTCCGCTCATTATAGGCACCTCCTGGCCTCGCTTGTTGTCTTTAATTAACTTCCCGGGATTTATCTGTCATGTGTCGCCAACCAGCCAAGGAGCCAGCGGAAGATTGATGTTTTCAAAAGGACATTACCGCCATTGTGCTCTGCTCGTGTTTGTGTTTGCCGCTGAGCGATGGTGGCGTCATGGCGTTTGGAGCGCAGCCAAGTTTGAGAACTTTGCTATGGTTGGAGTCCAAAAATAGAGAACATTCTAAAGAGAGATGATCACAAGATGATTATGGCATGTTGGATTATTTGAAAGTCCTCCACGCGGCACATACAGTAACTACATTTGTTTCCTGTGACATTTCACATTAAATGACTTTTGTGGCTGTTTTATGCAAATGGAAATACATTTACAGACTGTACAACATTTACCTTGGAAGGCAATATCTCCTTCTGGCTGCTTCTCCGTCAAACACACCATCAGCAGCAGCTTTCCCATGTTTTCATGGATACATGTCCGACATTTAGATTGTATTCTAGCATTGTTGGCTGGCATGAGACTCCTTTTGCCTCAGTGTGGTACACACTAGCAGTGTTACACTTATATTGCTAACCCAAGTTAGCAGTGGATGTATGTATACATACGTATATATGTACATATGTGTATATATATATATATATATATATATATATATATATATATATATATATATATATATATATATATATATATATATATATATACTTACATATGAGGTGGCGACTCGTCCAGGGTGTACGCGGCCTTCCGCCCGATTGTAGCTGAGATAGGCTCCAGCGCCCCCCGCGACCCCAAAGAGAATAAGCGGTAGAAAATGGATGGATGGATACTTACATATATATATATATATATATATATATATATATATATACAAATACATAAATATATACATATATACACAGATATATACACAAATACATATATATATATATATATATATATATATATATATATATATATATATATATATATATATATATATATATATATATATATACGATATATATATATATATATATATATATATATATATATATATATATATATATATATATATATTTATATATATATATATATTTATATATATATATATATATATACAAATACATATATTTATACATATATACACAGATATATATACAAATACATATATATAC
>NC_084551.2:61260000-61357500 GCF_033978685.3 Nerophis lumbriciformis | reverse complement strand
GGTCTCAAGGTTGGCAAGTATGGAGTGTGTGTGTTTGTGTGTGTGTGTGTGTGTGTGTGTGTGTGTGTGTGTATGTGTTCTTTTCCTTCTGTCCTTCTTGAGACATGAAGAAGGAAAAGTATCTTCCACATGAGGAGGTGAGGAATTGAAATGCGCCCCCTTTGGCCAAAAATATGTATTTTTTTAAAATAAATAAATATGTATATAGAGACATACTGTAATAACTTAAAGTAAATAATGAAGATTAAAAATCATTTACAAGCAAAAAAATTCCCCCAAAAATTACTTTTTTAAATTGAGAACAATTTCTCATATTTTTTTCTGTTTCTGTAATATTGCAATATTTTCTCGTAAAATTATTACTTTTTTAATGTAAAATGATTGCTTTTTAATGCAAAATGGCGACATTTTTCATGTAAAATTCAGACTTTTATCACAACATTTTAAAGTTTTCTTATAAAATTGCGACTGTTAGATGTAAAATTACAACTTTTATCATAACATTGCACAAACGTTCAGTTTTTCTTGTAAAATTTTGATGCGCGTTGGGTAAAAATTATGACTTTTATTATAATACTGCCAAAATTCTAAGTTTTTCTTGTGAAATTGTGACCTTTTTTTTGTGAAATTCCAACTCATTTTTCGCAACAAGCTTTTTTTATATCTTTTTCGGAGGTCTCAAGAAGGTAACAAATACACAAATGTGTGTGTGTGTGTGTGTGTGTGCGTTTGTTCTTGTCTTTTTTACCCTTCTTGAGACATGAAGAAGGAAAAGTATCTTCCATATGAGGAGGTGTGAACAAGTGATGAGATATTTTGCCAAGTAAAAATATCGATTATTATTATAATATTGCCAACATTTTACAGTTTTCTCATAAAATTGCGACTGTTATTTAGTAAAATTTCAACTTTTATCATAAAATTGCCCAAATGTTCAGTTTTTCTTGTAAAATTTTGACTCGCGTCGAGTAAAATGAAGACTCTTATTATAGTACTGCCAAAATTTAAAGTTTTTCTTGTGAATTTTTTCTCATTTTTCGCAACAAGTTTTTTTAATATATTTTTCCGAGGTCTCAGGAAGGTAACAAATACAAGAATATGTGTGTGTGTGTGTGTGTGTGTGTGTGTGTGTGTGTGTGTGTGTGTGTGTGTGTGTGTGTGTGTGTGTGCGTGCGTGTGTATTTGTGTTCTTGTCTTTCCACCCGTCTTGAGACATGAAGAAGGCAAAGTATCTTCCATATGAGGAGGTGAGGAATTGAAATGCGCCCCCTTTGGCCAAAAATATATATATTTTTAAAATAAATAAATATGTATATAGAGACATACTGTAATAACCTGAAGTAAATGAAGAAGATTAAAAATCATTTACAAACAAAAAATTACCCCCAAAATTACTTTTCTAAAATGAGAACAATTTCTCATATTTTTTCTGTTTCTGTAATTTTGCAATATTTTCTCGTAAAATTATTACTTTTTTAATGTAAAATTCAGACTTTTATCACAACATTTTAAAGTTTTCTTATAAAATTGCGACTGTTAGTGTAAAATACCAACTTTTATCATAATATTGCTCAAATGTTCAGTTTTTCTTGTAAAATTTTGACTCGCGTTGGGTGAAAATTACGACTTTTATTTTAATACTGCCAAAATTCTAAGTTTTTCTTGTGAAATTGTGACCTTTTTTTTGTGAAATTCCAACTCATTTTTCACAACAAGCTTTTTTTGTATATTTTTCGGAGGTCTCAAGAAGGTAACAAATACAAGAATGTGTGCGTGTGCGTGTGTGTGTGTTCTCGTCTTTCTATCCTTCTTGAGACATGAAGAAGAAAAAGTATCTTCCATATGAGGAGGTGTGAACAAGTGATGACATAAATCAATAACATTGCATCTAATAGACATTGTCTCATTTGCACCCCTGCTGGTCAAAATGAGGGTGGTCCCAAAAAGGAGGGATTTTTCAAATTGACTGTGTCGGGTTTAAAAGTGCTCCCCCTCTGGTCAACATATGAAACAACAAGTGTGTGTAAACATTTGAAGTGTGTGTAAGAAATGGAAATGTACCCCCATTGGCCAAAATTAATTAAAAAAATAAAATGAATATGTATATAGAGACATACTGTAATAACAAAGTAAATAATGAAGATTAAAAACCAATTACAAAAAAAATAAAAAATAAAAACAGTCTTTTTCTCACAATGTGTCAACTTTTTTAAAATAAAATTAGGAACAATTTCTCATTATCTTTCTGTTTCTTTAATATTGTTATGTTTTCTCGTAAAATGTAAAAATGATTGCATTTTAATGCAAAATGGCGACATTTGTCGTATACAATTTTGACTTTTATCACAATATATCCAATTGTTTTGTTCTTGTAAAATAGTGACATTTTTTTGAGTAAAATTATGACTTTTGCCATAATTTTGCCAAATAAAAATACCAAATTATTATTATAATATTGCCAACATTTCAAAGTTTTTTCATAAAATTGCGACTGTCAGAGTAAAATACCAACTTTTATCATACTATTGCTCAAATGTTCAGTTTTTCTTGTAAAATTTTGACTCGCGTTGGGTGAAAATGACGACTTTTATTATAATACTGCCAAAATTCAAAGTTTTTCTTGTGAAATTGTGACCTTTTTCTTGTGAAATTCCAACTAATTTTTTGCAACAAGCTTTTTTTATATATTTTTCGGAGGTCTCAAGAAGGTAACAAATACAAGAATGTGTGTGTGTTCTCGTCTTTCTATCCTTCTTGAGACATGAAGAAGAAAAAGTATCTTCCATATGAGGAGGTGTGAACAAGTGATGACATAAATCAATAACATTGCATCTAATAGACAATGTCTCATTTGCACCCCTGCTGGTCAAAATGAGGGTGGTCCCAAAAAGGAGGGATTTTTCAAATTGACTGTGTCGGTTTTAAAAGTGCTCCCCCTCTGGTCAACATATGAAACAACAAGTGTGTGTAAACATTTGAAGTGTGTGTAAGAAATGGAAATGCACCCCCATTGGCCAAAATTAATTTAAAAAAATAAAATGAATATGTATATAGAGACATACTGTAATAACGAAATAAATAATGAAGATTAAAAACCAATTACAAAAACAAAACAAACAAAAAAACAGTCTTTTTCTCACAATGTGTCAACTTTTTTTTAAATAAAATTGGGAACAATTTCTCATTATCTTTCTGTTTCTTTAATATTGCTATGTTTTCTCGTAAAATGTAAAAATTATTGCTTTTTAATGCAAAATGGCGACATTTTTCATATACAATTTTGACTTTTATCACAATATTGCCAATTGTTTTGTTCTTGTAAAATAGTGACATTTTTTTGAGTAAAATTATGACTTTTGCCATAATTTTGCCAAATAAAAATACCTAATTATTATTATAATATTGCCAACATTTCAAAGTTTTCTCATAAAATTGCGACTGTTAGAGTAAAATACCAACTTTTATCATACTATTGCTCAAATGTTCAGTTTTTCTTGTAAAATTTTGACTCGCGTTGGGTGAAAATTACGACTTTTATTATAATACTGCCAAAATTCTAAGTTTTTCTTGTGAAATTGTGACCTTTTTCTTGTGAAATTCCAACTAATTTTTCGCAACAAGCTTTTTTTATATATTTTTCGGAGGTCTCAAGAAGGTAACAAATACAAGAATGTGTGCGTGTGTGTGTGTGTTCTCGTCTTTCTATCCTTCTTGAGACATGAAGAAGAAAAAGTATCTTCCATATGAGGAGGTGTGAACAAGTGATGACATAAATCAATAACATTGCATCTAATAGACAATGTCTCATTTGCACCCCTGCTGGTCAAAATGAGGGTGGTCCCAAAAAGGAGGGATTTTTCAAATTGACTGTGTCGGTTTTAAAAGTGCTCCCCCTCTGGTCAACATATGAAACAACAAGTGTGTGTAAACATTTGAAGTGTGTGTAAGAAATGGAAATGCACCCCCATTGGCCAAAATTAATTAAAAAAAATAAAATGAATATGTATATAGAGACATACTGTAATAACGAAATGAATAATGAAGATTAAAAACCAATTACAAAAAAACAAAACAAAAAAAAAACAGTATTTTTCTCACAATGTGTCAACTTTTTTTTTAATAAAATTGGGAACAATTTCTCATTATCTTTCTGTTTCTTTAATATTGCTATGTTTTCTAGTAAAATGTAAAAAAATTATTGCTTTTTAATGCAAAATGGCGACATTTGTCGTATACAATTTTGACTTTTATCACAATATTGCCAATTGTTTTGTTCTTGTAAAATAATGACATTTTTTTGAGTAAAATTATGACTTTTGCCATAATTTTGCCAAATAAAAATACCAAATTATTATTATAATATTGCCAACATTTCAAAGTTTTCTCATAAAATTGCGACTGTTAGAGTAAAATACCAACTTTTATCATACTATTGCTCAAATGTTCAGTTTTTCTTGTAAAATTTTGACTCGCATTGGGTCAAATGTCGACTTTTATTATAATACTGCCAAAATTCTAAGTTTTTCTTGTGAAATTGTGACCTTTTTCTTGTGAAATTCCAAACTAATTTTTCGCAACAAGCTTTTTTTATATATATTTTTCGGAGGTCTCAAGAAGGTAACAAATACAAGAATGTGTGCGTGTGTGTGTGTGTTCTCGTCTTTCTATCCTTCTTGAGACATGAAGAAGAAAAAGTATCTTCCATATGAGGAGGTGTGAACAAGTGATGACATAAATCAATAACATTGCATCTAATAGACAATGTCTCATTTGCACCCCTGCTGGTCAAAATGAGGGTGGTCCCAAAAAGGAGGGATTTTTCAAATTGACTGTGTCGGGTTTAAAAGTGCTCCCCCTCTGGTCAACATATGAAACAACAAGTGTGTGTACACATTTGAAGTGTGTGTAAGAAATGGAAATGCACCCCCATTGGCCAAAATTGATTAAAAAAAAAAAAAATGAATATGTATATAGAGACATACTGTAATAACAAAGTAAATAATGAAGATTAAAAACCAATTACAAAAAAAATAAAATAAAAATAAAAACAGTCTTTTTCTCACAATGTGTCAACTTTTTTAAAATAAAATTGGGAACAATTTCTCATTATCTTTCTGTTTCTTTAATATTGCTATGTTTTCTCGTAAAATGCAAAAATTATTGCTTTTTAATGCAAAATGGCGACATTTGTCGTATACAATTTTGACTTTTATCACAATATTGCCAATTGTTTTGTTCTTGTAAAATAGTGAAATTTTTTTGAGTAAAATTATGACTTTTGCCATAATTTTGCCAAATAAAAATACCAAATTATTATTATAATATTGCCAACATTTCAAAGTTTTCTCAAAAAATTCGACTGTTGGAGTAAAATACCAACTTTTATCATAATATTGCTCAAATGTTCAGTTTTTCTTGTAAAATTTTGACTCGCGTTGGGTGAAAATTACGACTTTTATTATAATACTGCCAAAATTCTACGTTTTTCTTGTGAAATTGTGACCTTTTTCTTGTGAAATTCCAACTAATTTGTCGCAACAAGCTTTGTTTATATATTTTTCGGAGGTCTCAAGAAGGTAACAAATACAAGAATGTGTGCGTGTGCGTGTGTGTGTGTGTGTGTGTGTGTGTGTGTGTGTTCTCGTCTTTCTATCCTTCTTGAGACATGAAGAAGAAAAAGTATCTTCCATATGAGGAGGTGTGAACAAGTGATGACATAAATCAATAACATTGCATCTAATAGACAATGTCTCATTTGTAATAAAGTAAATAATGAAGATTAAAAACCAATTACAAAAAAATAAATAAAAATAAAAACAGTCTTTTTCTCACAATGTGTCAACTTTTTAAAAATAAAATTGGGAACAATTTCTCATTATCTTTCTGTTTCTTTAATATTGCTATGTTTTCTCGTAAAATGTAAAAATTATTGCTTTTTAATGCAAAATGGCGACATTTGTCGTATACAATTTTGACTTTTATCACAATATATCCAATTGTTTTGTTCTTGTAAAATAGTGAAAATTTTTTTGAGTAAAATTATGACTTTTGCCATAATTTTGCCAAATAAAAATACCAAATTATTATTATAATATTGCCAACATTTTAAAGTTTTCTCATAAAATTGCGACTGTTAGAGCATACTTGCCAACCTTGAGAGCTCCGATTTCGGTAGGTGGGGGGTGGAGGGTGAGGGGCGTGGTCGGGGTGGGTTGGGGCGTGGTTGGGGGCGTGGTTAAGAGGGGGGAGTATATTGACAGCTCGAATTCTCCAAGTCAAGTATTTCATACATATATATATATATATATATATATATATATATATATATATATATATATATCTACATCCTGAAAATATGCAAACAAAACTGTGTTTGGATAATTGATACTTCAAACTTGCATAAATAAATCTAAAGTAATATAACATAACTTGGCTTCTGAGAGCTTCAAAATGTAATGAATAAAATGCTGAAGTTGTTGATAAACAAGCAATTATTTTAATAATTAAATATGGTCATTTTAAATGAATTATTATGATAATATAAAATTAATTATTTCAAATATGTTTATTTTAATTCTATGGCTGGATGTAATAAGGAGTCAGAAAAAATACAAAAAAAATACAATTAATTTTTATGTTTTTAGCAAAATATAGTAAAAAAAAAAAAAAAAGTATTTATTTTTCTTTTTTTTTTAATTAATAAATATATTTATTTTTAGGTAAGATAAACATAATATTACAATTTGTCTCTAGTCTGGATGATTTAGTTCTTGTCACCTAGTTGAAAAAAGGCTGTCCTTACTCAGGTCCGCATGGAGCTGGAGTGGGCGTGGCCTCCAGGTCCTGCTGAAAATCGGGAGATTTTCGGGAGAATATTTGTCCCGGGAGGTTTTCGGGAGAGGCGCTGAATTTCGGGAGTCTCCCGGAAAATTCGGGAGGGTTGGCAAGTATGTGTTAGAGTAAAATACCAACTTTTATCATACTATTGCTCAAATGTTCAGTTTTTCTTGTAAAATTTTGACTCGCGTTGGGTGAAAATTACGATTTTAATTATAATACTGCCAAAATTCAAAGTTTTTCTTGTGAAATCGTGACCTTTTTCTTGTGAAATTCCAACAAATTTTTCGCAACAAGCTTTTTTTAATATATTTTTCGGAGGTCTCAAGAATGTAACAAATACACAAAAGTGTGTGTGTGTGTGTGTGTGTGTGTGTGTGCGTGTGTGTGTGTGTGTGTGTGTGTGTGTGTGTGTGGAAGAGAAAGAACACGCCTCGGCCATACCTCATCTATAAGATTGTATTCTTTCGCTTCCTTATTCAGCAGAGATGGTCGGCAATAAGTGAAAACAACCTGAAAGGTGAGCAGAGAAAAAGAGGAAGAAGAACAACCAGACTCGTGGGAAGAAAAGGTGTACAGCAATAAAAGTGGGCGGGGCGTTAAGTAAACAGAACGGCAGGAAGGAAGGTGATAAAGGTGCGCCTTCACACCTGAGAGAGACCACTCCTTTTTGGAGAGCACAACAGTGAGGTTCGAGGCGCCAAGAAGAAACCCGGAAAGATTATGAAACAAAACCACTGCAGGATCTGATCTTTGGACTTGGGTGTCCATCGTACCCACAGAAGATGTGGTCTTTAAACATCATTATTCTCCTGCTCTTCTGCTACGGTGAGTGCACTGCAGTCAACCTTCTATTTAGCAGGAGAACCTCGTCATCAGTGAGTCCAAAGTGCGGACTCTGGGCATTTTACGCCTTACAGCTTGGTTTTTATTGGCCCAAAAATACCAAAACGAGAAAACGAAACAAAAAAATTCAAAGTTTAAAAAAGAGCTAAAAAGGCAGAATGTAAGGAGAACAACGTTTAAAAGTGAATACCTTATTTTCTGGACCATAGGGCGCACCGGATTATAAGGCTATTTATAAGTTTATTTTCATACAAAAGGTGCAATAAAGGGGTCATATTATAAATGTTTTCTAAATGTAAAAGACTTCCTTGTGGTCTACATAACATGTGATGGTAGTTCTTTGGTCAAAATGTTGCATAGATCAGTGTTTTTCAACCGTGAGATACCGTATTTTTCAGACTATAAGTCGCTCCGGAGTATAAATCGCACCGGCCGAGAATGCATAATAAAGAAGAAAAAATATATATATAAGTCGCATTTTTGGGGGAAATTTATTTGATAAAAGCCAACAGCAAGAATAGACATTTGAAAGGCAATTTAAAATAAATCAAGAATAGTGAACAACAGGCTGAATAAGTGTACGTTATATGAGGCATAAATAACCAACTGGTATGTTAACGTAACATATTATGGTAAGAGTCATGCAAATAACTATAACATATAGAACATGCTATACGTTTACCAAACAATCTGTCACTCCTAATCGCTAAATCCCATGAAATCTTATACGTCTTGTCTCTTACGTGAATGAGATCAATAATATTATGATGTGTTAATCATTTCACACATAAGTCGCTCCCAGAGGTGGGTAGTAACGCGCTACATTTACTCCGTTACATCTACTTGAGTAACTTTTGGGATAAATTGTACTTCTAAGAGTAGTTTTAATGCAACATGCTTTTACTTTTACTTGAGTATATTTATAGAGAAGAAACATTACTTTTACTCCGCTACTTTTATCTACATTCAGCTCGCTACTCGCTACTAATTTTTATCGATCTGTTAATGCACGCTTTGTTTGTTTTGGTCTGTCAGACAGACCTTCAAAGTGCCTGCGTTTCACCAAATACAGTCACTGGTGACGTTCACTCCGTTTCACCAATCAGATGCAGTCACTGGTGACGTTGGACCAATCAAACAGAGCCAGGCGGTCACATGACCTGACTTAAACAAGTTGAAAAACTTATTGGGGTGTTACCATTTAGTGGTCAATTGTACGGAATATGTACTGTACTGTGCAATCAACTAATAAAAGTTTCAATCAATCAATCAAAAGTGTGAAGGAAAAAAGACACTTTTTTATTTCAACCGTACATCCCGTCAAAAGCCTAAAGACTGACTGCACAGTTCCTGTCTTCACAATAAAAGTGCCGCTCCATCGGACCTGCGCTTTCAAAACAAGAGTCTACGAAAGCCAGCGCAAACAAGCTAGCAAGCTACGGAGTTTGCCGCCAATGTATTTCTTGTAAAGTGTATAAAAAATATGGAAGCTGGACAAATAAGATGCCAAAAAGCAACCACTTTCATGTGGTATTAGACAGAAAGGAGGAACTTTTTTTCTCCTCCATTTGAAAACGTGGACGCTATCAGCACTACTGTCTGATTCCAATCAATGCAAGTCATCAGAATCAGGTAATACACCAACTTATATTCTTGTCTTCATGAAAGAAAGGAATCTATATGTGTTAAACATGCATATATATTCATTAAAACACCTTTAACATGTAAACAAAAACGGCAAAATAAATAAATATAAATTATATACTGTTTATATATATGTATATATATATATATGTATATAAATGTGTGTATGTATATATATATATATAGTGTGTGTGTATATATATATAAATGTGTGTATATATATATAGTGTGTGTGTGTATATATATATATAAATGTGTGTATATATATATATATATATATATATATAGTGTGTGTGTGTGTGTATATATATATGTGTGTGTGTATATATATATATATATATGTATGTGTGTGTGTATATATATATGTGTGTGTGTGTATACATATATGTGTGTGTGTATATATATATATATATATATATATATATATATATATATATATATATATATATATATATATATATATATATGAGATATGTGTGTGTATGTTACTCATCAGTTACTCAGTACTTGAGTAGTTTTTTCACAACATACTTTTTACTTTTACTCAAGTAAATATTTGGGTGACTACTCCTTACTTTTACTTGAGTAATAAATCTCTAAAGTAACAGTACTCTTACTTGAGTACAATTTCTGGCTACTCTACCCACCTCTGGTCGCTCCTGAGTATAAGTCGCACCCCCGGCCAAACTATGAAAAAAACTGCCACTTATAGTTTGAAAATTACGGTACAGTCTGGTGTGCCGTGGGAGATTATCTAATTTCACCTATTTGGGTTTAAAAAAAATTTGCAAACCAGTAATTATAGTCTGCAAATTATGTGTTGTTGTTGTATAGGTATAATTGCTTTGTAGATGTGGGAAACAGCGGGAGGCAGCGTGCAGGTAAAAAGGTGTCAAATGCTTAAACCAAAAAAAAACAAAAAGGTGAGGGCCCCTAAGAAAAGGCATTGAAGCTTAGGGAAGGCTATGCAGAACGAAACTAAAACTGAACCGGCTATAAAGTAAACAAAAACAGAATGCTGGACGACAGCAAAGACTTACTGTGGAGCAAAGACGGCGTCCACAAAATACATCCGAACATGACATGACAATCAACAATGTCAACCGCAAAGAAGGATAAAAAACAACTGAAATATTCTTGATTGCTAAAACAAAGTAGATGCGGGAAATATTATTGACCTATCCAAGGTTCCCATTACTTCACATCAAATATTCCACAAAAAAATATATTTTTGGTGGAAGACTTTGCAAATTTGGTAAATAAATAACCCCAAAATTTACATTTTGTTGTTTTCTTACTGTACCGAAAATGAACCGAACCGTGACCTCTAAACCGAGGTACGTACCGAACCGACATTTTTGTGTACCGTTACACCCCTAACAAATGGATTATTAATCTACTTGTTCATTTACTGTTAATATCTGCTTATTTTCTCTTTTAACATGTTCTATCTACACTTCTGTTAAAATGTAATAATCACTTATTCTTCTCTTCTTTGATACAACAATGTCCACACAAAAAAAGATAGCAACAACTGAAATATTCTTGATCGCTAAAACAAAGTAGATGCAGGAAATATCGCTCAAAGAAAAACATGAAACTGCTACAGGAAAATACCAAAAAAAGAGAAAAAGCCACCAAAATAGGAGCACAAGACAAGAAGTAAAACACTACACACAGGAAAACAGCAAAAAAGTCCAAATAAATCAGGGTGTGATGTGACAGGTGGTGACAGTACACCTACTTTGAGACAAGAGCTATAGTGATGCATGCTTGGTTATGCTTTAAAGTCATATCCAACAATTGCCACAACGACTTTCTACTGTCAACTGAGGTTTGTTTTTTAATGATTTCTGCTGGTGGTGTGCCTCCGCATTTTTTTAACGCAAAAAATGTGCCCTGGCTCAAAAAAGGTTGAAAAACACTGACGTAGATGATGTTTTAAACATCATCTTCAAGTCACTTTCTGATTTCTTATTTACGTGGCTCACCTTCGACAGCGTCTTCTCCCCGTCATCTTTGTTGTAGCGGTGTAGCGTGCAAGGACGGGAGTGGAAGAAGTGTCAAAAGACGGCGCTAACTGTTTTAATGACATTCAGACTTTACTTCAATCAATAACGGAGCAGCATCTCCTCATCCGTGGCTCACTAGTGCAACAACAACACCCGAAATGTGTCCCGTGAGAAAAACCGTCCGACCGGAACTCTCTAATAACTAAAGTTCCTTGGGTGAATAATGTAGACTCACTACACCGGTATGTTTTAGTGCTTTCATGGTGAGTTTACTGTCAGATATAAGTAAGAACTTTACACTACTTTATATTAGAAATGGCAACAGTGGAGGATGAATGTCACATAACAAGAAGATAGAGAAAAAGAAAAACCTTATCGACTATGGACTACAAAGGCGGAGGGCCGCGCATATTTTCAGGACTTATGCAGATCCCAAATACAGATCAGCAGCTACCAGACGGTAAGAAAAGTTGGGTTTGCATAATATTGCGAAACAAAACGCCGGATAATATGTCTTACCTTATACACACACCTTAATAATACTCCTATGTTGAAGCACAGTACAATCCATCAAGCAGTGTGGCTTCATAGCTTACCAAAGTCCTACTAAAACATTTTGACATTTTTCTGAGTGCCGTGTGTAATGCTCTATATTCTCAATGGAACATTTAAAGTTTAGGTGTTGTTTACCGCCATCATATTGCAGTCTACATGCATCTCTTATGTGTGACTGCCATCTACTGGTCACACTCATAAATACACCATGTACCAAATGAAATTGCTTCGAGGTCGGTAAGCAGATGGCGCTAATTGTTTTAATGACATTCAGAGCAGCATCTCCTCATTCGTGGCTCACTAGTGCAACAACAACAACGCCCGAAATGTGTCCCGTGAAAAAAACGTCCGACCCCAACTCTCTAATAACTAAAGTTCCTTGGGTGAATAATGTAAACTCACTACACCGGTATGTTTTAGCGACTCCATAGCGAGATATAAGTAAGAAATTTACACAGATTTTGACAGATTTTTGAGCGCCATGTGTAATGTTCTTTATTTTCAACGGAACATTTAACGTTTTGGTGTTGTTTACTGGCGTCGTATTGCAGTCTGCACGTAGCTCTTATGCAGTCCTTCTCAAATGGTGGGGCTGGCCCCCCCTGGGGGGACACGGTGCGATGCCAGGGTTGTGTGACCCCGGAGAACATGTTTTTTTTTGTTTTTTTTGCCTTACCAGAATATGATGAAGCAAATGCAGCACTTGGCTTGACTGGAAGGAAAGTTGTTTACTTCATTTTAAAAATCTTACAATTATATGCAGAGGTATATTTAGAACAATTGTATAAACCAGGGGTCGGCAACCTTTACCAGTCAAAGAGCCATTTTGACCAGTTTCACAAATTATAGAAAACAATGGGAGCCGCACAAATTTTTGATATAGTAAATGAAATAACACTGTATATATAATTTTTTTTTTTGCTTTGTGCTATGTGTAAACCAGGGGTCTCAGACACGCTGCCCACACCTTTATATGGAATTTTTAAGCTGGTGCGGCACGCGGGTTTTGATAGAATAGCGCTTGTAAGCTTTATGCGTGCCGTGATGGTTCAGCCTACTGCGCCCATTACAACCAGCGTGCCTGATCAGCCACATGCTGTATGAGGCTTCCGCTTGCTCATGTAGGTGACAGCAAGGCATACTTGCTCAACAACCACACAGGTTACACTGACGGTGGCGGTATAAAAAAAAACTTGAACACTCTTACTAATAATGCGCCACACTGTGAACCCACACCAAACAAGAATGACAAACACATTTCGGGAGAACATCTGCACCGTAACACAACATAAACACAACAGGACAAATACCCAGAATCCCATGAAGCCCTAACTCTTCCGGGATACAGTATACACCCCTGCTACCAAACCCCGCCCACCTCAACCGACGCACAGAGGGGGGGGGGGGGGGGGATGTGTGAGGGAGCAGGCTTGGGGTGGGGGCGGGGTTTGGTGGTAGCAGGGGTGTATAATGTAGCCCGGAAGAGTCAGGGCTGCATGGGATTCTGGGTATTTGTGCTGTTGTTTATGTTGTGTTAAGGTGCAGATGTTCTCCCGAAATGTGTTTGTCATTCTTGTTTGCTTTTGGCTCAAAGTGTGGCGCATTATTAGTAAGAGTGTTAAAGTTGTTTTATATGATCACCGTCAGTGTAACCTGTGTGGCTGTTGACCAAGTATGCCTTGCTGTCACGTACGTGTGCAAGCAGAAGATGTATATTGTATAACAAGAGTTGGGCTGGCACACTGTCAACACAGATTGTAGAGGGCGCCAAATGTTGTACTATCACCGCACGCCCTTAATATAGTTTTAAGGGTGAAAAACAGTGAATATTAATCCCGGGAGATTTCTGCGAGAGGCACTAAAATCCGGAAGTCTCACGAGACAATTGGGGGGTTCAGCAAGTAAGCTGCTGAGCCGCATCAGAGTGGTCAAAGAGCCGCATGCGGCTCCGGAGCCGCGGGTTGCCGACCCCTGGTATAGACAAACTATACTATTTATAGTCATGGTAAAGAGTGAGGGACATAACGGAAAATATTTGAGAAGCACTGCTCTCATGTGTGACTGCCATCTACTGGTCACACTTCAATCAATCAATCAATCTTTATTTATATAGCCCTAAATCACAAGTGTCTCAAAGGGCTGCACAAGCCACAACGACATCCTCGGTACAAAGCCCACATGTCATTACACCATGTACCAAATGAAATTGCTTTGAGGTCGGTAAGCACGACCAGAACTATGCCGTACATTAGGCGCACCGGGTTATAAGGCGCACTGTCGATTTTTGAGAAAATGAAAAGTATTTTGAGTGCGCCTTATAATCTGATAAATATGGTACTAATAACAGTAATAATAACTCTTTGTCACCTCTAACATACAGGCTGTTTTGTCATCTCGGGCTACGTTAAATACAGTACAATAAAGTACTATCCATCTATCTGTTCACACTGCAGCGTTGTATGTTCAATTAGGATTTTTTTTTTTGTCAAATCCGATCTTTTGAAGAAAAAAAAAAAAGGGATTTCCAATGTGAATGCAATCTGACCCGCATGCGGACAGTCTCAATACTCAGTTTCAATTCAGTTTAAGTTTATTTTTTGAACATGTATGCAATACAGTGAATAGCCAATAATGCAGTTTTTTGTGGTCCCCTTTATTTAGAAAAGTATCGAAATACATTTTGGTACCGGTTCCAAAATATTGCCCTAGTTCCACCTGTAGAAACAAAGAACAAGGTATCACTAAACATAAAACCCTGCTGCATACTAATATAAAGGTAAAAGCCAGTAAATTAGAATATTTTGAAAAACTTGATTTATTTCAGTAATTGCATTCAAAAGGTGTAACTTGTACATTATATTTATTCATTGCACACAGACTGATGCATTCAAATGTTTATTTCATTTAATTTTGATGATTTGAAGTGGCAACAAATGAAAATCCAAAATTCCGTGTGTCACAAAATTAGAATATTACTTAAGGCTAATACAAAAAAGGGATTTTTAGAAATGTTGGCCAACTGAAAAGTATGAAAATGAAAAATATGAGCATGTACAATACTCAATACTTGGTTGGAGCTCCTTTTGCCTCAATTACTGCGTTAATGCGGCGTGGCATGGAGTCGATGAGTTTCTGGCACTGCTCAGGTGTTATGAGAGCCCAGGTTGCTCTGATAGTGGCCTTCAACTCTTCTGCGTTTTTGGGTCTGGCATTCTGCATCTTCCTTTTCACAATACCCCACAGATTTTCTATGGGGCTAGGGTCAGGGGAGTTGGCGGGCCAATTTAGAACAGAAATACCATGGTCCGTAAACCAGGCACGGGTAGATTTTGCGCTGTGTGCAGGCGCCAAGTCCTGTTGGAACTTGAAATCTCCATCTCAATAGAGCAGGTCAGCAGCAGGAAGCATGAAGTGCTCTAAAACTTGCTGGTAGACGGCTGCGTTGACCCTGGATCTCAGGAAACAGAGTGGACCGACACCAGCAGATGACATGGCACCCCAAACCATCACTGATGGTGGAAACTTTACACTACACTTCAGGCAACGTGGATCCTGTGCCTCTCCTGTCTTCCTCAAGACTCTGGGACCTCGATTTCCAAAGGAAATGCAAACCAAACCAACCCAAACCATCAGTGATGGTTTGGGGTGCCATGTCATCTGCTGGTGTCGGTCCACTCTGTTTCCTGAGATCCAGGGTCAACGCAGCCGTCTACCAGCAAGTTTTAGAGCACTTCATGCTTCCTGCTGCTGACCTGCTCTATTGAGATGGAGATTTCAAGTTCCAACAGGACTTGGCGCCTGCACACAGCGCAAAATCTACCCGTGCCTGGTTTACGGATCATGGTATTTCTGTTCTAAATTGGCCCGCCAACTCCCCTGACCTTAGCCCCATAGAAAATCTGTGGGGTATTGTGAAAAGGAAGATGCAGAATGCCAGACCCAAAAACGCAGAAGAGTTGAAGGCCACTATCAGAGCAACCTGGGCTCTCATAACACCTGAGCAGTGCCAGAAACTCATCGACTCCATGCCACGCCGCATTAACGCAGTAATTGAGGCAAAAGGAGCTCCAACCAAGTATTGAGTATTGTACATGCTCATATTTTTCATTTTCATACTTTTCAGTTGGCCAACATTTCTAAAAATCCCTTTTTTGTATTAGCCTTACACAATATTCTAATTTTGTGACACACGGAATTTTGGATTTTCATTTGTTGCCACTTCAAATCATCCAAATTAAATGAAATAAACATTTGAATGCATCAGTCTGTGTGCAATGAATAAATATAATGTACAAGTTACACCTTTTGAATGCAATTACTGAAATAAATCAAGTTTTTCAAAATATTCTAATTTACTGGCTTTTACCTGTATATTGGTTTAAAAATGATAAAATATTGAAAATGTTCCTAGAAACTTTAGATTTTTCAGTATGAAGCTCAAAGTTTGGACAACCTTGGCTTAAATGAAGCATAAACCCGAAAAGACGAGTCATTTATTTGATCAGGACGACTCTTGACGAGCTTTGGATGTTTCTCATGATAGTGATCAATAGAAAAGAGAGTTGGCCTGATGTGATATTGACTAAGTCATCACACAGCTAATAAAAGAGCTAATCTCTCGGGGACGAGGTGTGTCGTCTTCCAGTCTTGTGTCTCTCCCCGTCGCCAATGAACTGCGAAAGGCGATAACATTTAACGGTAACACGCCCCCGGGCTCCTTTTTAACAACTTAGCATCGTGAATATGTGGCTCTTTTATTAAATGCTGCAGATATAAAACAGAGTGTGACAAACATTATCATTTTAGCCGAGACGCACTTCAAAAAGTGAAATCTAAGTAAGATGAAGTATGTCAAATAAGGGTGATATTTGCTTATTTTCTGTCTGATAAGATAATTCTTCTCACTAAGCAGATTTTATGTTAGAGTGTTTTACTTGTTTTAAGTGTTTTGGTCCTAAATGATCTCAGTAAGATATTACAGCTTGTTGCTGAGATTTGATGACCTATATTGAGTAAAACATGCTTGAAACTAGAATATCAAGTGTTGCAAAGCTGTGTCATCAACACTCACAAGTATAAAACTACTTTTTTAAAGTCATCATTTCTTATTTCAAGCATGAAAAAAAAAAAATCATGATTTTGACACAATTGTGTCTCATAATTAAAACAGATGACAGCCAAATGGACTTTGCTGTTTTATTTCCAATGAAACAATAGAAAATAGGTACTCATATAGTAGTACAGTTGGCACAGTACAGTAAACTGACAGTTAATATTTAAACATTTGAAATTTCCAACTATTTTGAACAGAAGTAGTTCATGCACATTCAGATAAATTCTTCAAAATTACAATAAAAAAAATTTGGGCTGGGGGCCGGGCTGTATATATATATATATATATATATATATATATATATATATATATATATATATATATATATATATATATATATATATATATATGTACAGTATATATATATATATATATATATATATATATATATATATATATATATATATATATATATATATATATATATGTACAGTATATATATATATATATATATATATATATATATATATATATATATATATATATATATATGAAAAGGATTTTGAGTGCACCTTATAGTCCGAAAAATATGGTACTAATAAGAGTAATAATAACTCCTTGTCACCTCTAACATGCAGGCTGTTTTGTCATCTCGGGCTACGTTAAATACAGTACAATAAAGTACTATCCATCTATCTGTAGTATATATATATATATATATATATATATATGTATATATATATATATATATGTATATATATATATATATATATATATATATATATATATATATATATATATATATATATATATATATATATATATATATATATATATATATATATATATATATATATATATATATATATATATATATATGTACAGTATATATATATATATATATATATATATATATATATATATATATATATGTACTATATATATATATATATATATATATATATATATATATATATATATATATATATATATATATATATATATATATATATATATATATATATATATATATATATATATATACATACACTGCAAAAAGTCAGTGTTCAAAAACAAGAAAAAAAAATACAAAAATGAGGGGTATTTTATTTGAACTAAGCAAAATTATCTGCCAATAGAACAAGAAAATTTGTCTTGTCAAGACTTTCCGAAACAAGTCAAATTAGCTAACCTCAATGAACCCAAAAATAGCTTAAAATAAGTATATTCTCTCTAATAACAAGTGCACTTTTCTTGGTAGAAAAAAAAAGAGACCTTTTTGCTCAATATGTTGAAAAATATTCTCAAATGAAGTAAATGCTAGTGCCATTATCTTGACATAATGATATGCGCTCGGCATTACATTTCTTGAAAGCAGCAAACTTATACTAAAAACTAATTTATTGTTCTTAATGGAAAGGCAACAAGGCAAGCGCTTGTTACTCTCGGGGTCTCCTAGCCGCTCAGGCAAATCATATGGTCTAAAAATGCATTTTTCCATGGATAACATGACATCATCGCGCCAAGTGCGTGCTCTTTCAGTCAATTAGTGCGCATATATACAGCCCGGCCCCCGGACAACTTTTTTTTAATTGTAATTTTGAAGAATTTATCTGAATGTGCATGAACTATTTCTGTTCAAAATAGTTAGAAATGTCAAATGTTTAAATATTAACTGTCAGTTTACTGTACTGTGCCAACTGTACTACTATATGAGTACCTATTTTCTATTGTTTCATTGAAAATAAAACAGCAAAGTCCATTTGTCTGTCATCTGTTTTAATTATGAGACACAATTGTGTCAAAATCATGAATTTTTTTTTCATGCTTGAAATAAGAAATGATGACTTTAAAAAAGTAGTTTTATACTTGTGAGTGTTGATGACACAGCTTTGCAACACTTGATATTCTAGTTTCAAGCATGTTTTACTCAATATAGGTCATCAAATCTCAGCAACAAGCTGTAATATCTTACTGAGATCATTTAGGACCAAAACACTTAAAACAAGTAAAACACTCTAACAAAACTGCGCTGCTGACCCGTCTCCGCTCGGGATGGTTTCCTGCTGCCCCCACTGTGGACTGGACTCTTACTGTTATGCTGGATCCACTATGGACTGGACTCTCACAATATTATGTTAGACCCACTCGACATCCATTGCATTCGGTCTCCCCTAGAGGGGGGGGGTTACCCACATATGCGGTCCTCTCCAAGGTTTCTCATAGTCATTCACATCGACGTCCCACTGGGGTGAGTTTTTCCTTGCCCTTATGTGGGCTCTGTACCGAGGATGTCGTTGTGGCTTGTGCAGCCCTTTGAGACACTTGTGATTTAGGGCTATATAAATAAACATTGATTGATTGATTGATTGATAAAATCTGCTTAGTGAGAAGAATTATCTTATTAGACATAAAATAAGCAAATATCACCCTTATTTGACATATTTCATCTTACTTACATTTCAGTTTTTGCAGTGTGTATATATATATATATATATATATATATATATATATATATATATATATATGTCTTAATAAGGTTATCCAAAAAATAGTGCTCGATACCGTAGTAGAGCGCAATATATGTATGTGTGGGAAAAAAAATCACAAGACTACTTCATCTCTACAGGCCTGTTTCATGAGGGGTTCCCTCAATCATCAGGAGATTTTAAAATCTCCTGATGATCTCCAGACGGAAACACCTCCTAGGTAACACATGAGCCAATCACCACGCCCCTACGCCAGCCTGTACCCACCCACTCTGTGCCCTATATAAACCATGGTATGTGAATGCTCCCATTAAAATCTCCTGATGATTGAGGGAACCCCCCCTCATGAAACAGGCCTGTAGAGATGAAATAGTCTTGTGATTTTTTTTCCCCACACATACATATATATATATATATATATATATATATATATATATATATATATATATATATATATATATATATATATATATATATATATATATATATATATGTATATATATATATATATATATATATCCATCCATCCATCCATCCATTTTCTACCGCTTATTCCCTTCGGGGTCGCGGGGGGCGCTGGAGCCTATCTCAGCTACAATCGGGCAGAAGGCGGGGTACACCCTGGACAAGTCGCCACCTCATCGCAGGGCCTATATATATATATATATATATATATATATATATATATATATATATATATGTGTGTGTGTGTGTGTGTGTGTATACTAGCATTAACTTAATTTAAGAATATTTTTCAACATATTGAGCAAAAAAGGTCTCTTTTTTTTTCTACCAACAGAAGTGCACTTATTATATGAGAATATACTTATTTTAAGGTATTTTTGGGTTCATTGAAGTTAGCTAATTTGACTTGTTTTGGAAAGTCTTGACAAGCCAAATTTTCTTGTTCTATTGGCAGATAATTTTGCTTAGTTTAAATAAAATACCCCTCATTTTTGTATTTTTTTTTTCTTGTTTTTGAACACTGACTTTTTGCAGTGCGTGACGGGCAAAGGAATGAAGACGTTGTCATGTTTTTAGTTTTTAGGACTGAAAGAAAAGAAGTCTTCCATGCATGTTACTGATTAAACATGTTTCATTGAAGCAGGTCAGAAGCAGAGCAAACTTTGAGTATCTCGATGGCCAACAAAATGACTCAACTAGACTTTGCTCACTTTGCCCTTTTTGTCCCTGCAGCTCGTCTCTCCAGCGGCGACGGCAAAGTGCGCTTTAGCTCCAAGAACTTTTACAACATCCTCCGATGGGAGCCCGCCCAGCCCTCCTTCCCCGGAGAAAAGATCCTCTACAGCGTCTTGTATAGAAGGTACCAAGCAGAGGGACGCCTGGAAGTTGCTTTTTTACACAGGGATGTGGGTACACTGTAGACCAGACCTGGACAGATTAAGGCCCGTGTATGTAAACTTTTGACCACGACTGTATGTAGAACTCTACCTGTGCCTACATGTTCAATATTGAAGTGGAACTTTGTCAACACTTTATTTAGCCATCTTTTTTTTCTGTTCTAGTTCCAAATTATTTCACTGATTTTGGCTGTGATTTTTATTCAAGTGCAAAACTTCACAAACAGACAAAATATATTTTATTGGTACAGAAAACTCAGCGTATACAAATTAAGTGTAAAAAAAAAATCAATGCAGAAAACTAAGCGTATAAAAATTAAGTGTAAAAAAAAAATCAATGCAGAAAAAATTCAGTGTAAAAAAAATTCAGGCCACAAAAATTCAGTGTATAAAATAAAATTAAGTGGAAATAAATCTGTGCAAAAAAATTCAGTGTTTAGAAATTAAGTGTAAAAAAAATTAGGGCAGAAAAATGTGGTGTAAAAAAATCAGTGTTTAAAAAATAAGTGGAAATAAATCTGTGCAAAAAAATTCAGTGTTTAAAATTAAGTGTAAAAAAAATCAGGGCAGAAAAATTTGGTGTAAAAAAATCAGTGTTTAAAAAATAAGTGTAAAAAATATCAGTGCAGAAAAAATCTGTATAAAAATTAAATGTAAAAAAAATCAGCGGAGAAAAATTCAGCAAATAAAAATTAAGTGTAAAAAAATCAGGACAGAAAAGATTCAGTGTGAAAAAAATTCAGGCCAGAAAAATTCAGTGTATAAAATAAAATTAAGTGGAAATAAATCCGTGCAAAAAACTTCAGTGTTTAAAAATTAAGTGGAAATAAATCCGTGCAAAAAAATTCAGTGTTTAAAAATTAAGTGTAAAAAAAATCAGGGCAGAAAAATTTGGTGTAAAAAAATCAGTGTTTAAAAAATAAGTGTAAAAAATATCAGTGCAGAAAAAATCTGTATAAAAATTAAATGTAAAAAAAATCAGCGGAGAAAAATTCAGCAAATAAAAATTAAGTGTAACAAAATCAGGACAGAAAAGATTCAGTGCGAAAAAAATTCAGGCCAGAAAAATTCAGTGTATAAAATAAAATTAAGTGGAAATAAATCTGTGCAAAAAAATTCAGTGTTTAAAAATTAAGTGTAAAAAATATCAGTGCAGAAAAAATCTGTATAAAAATTAAGTGTAAAAAAATCCAGTGCAGAATTATTTGTTGCTTCAAAACTCAAGACCCACTTTCTGTAGACCAAGACTAAAGCACCTCATTGGCTGGTTCTTAGACAGGATCCATTGCTTCAGTCTTTTAATTCAGTGTGTAAAAATACAGTGTAAAAAAAAATCAGTGTAAAAGAATTCAATGCAGCAAATTTCAGTGAAAAAAAATCCATCCATCCATAGAAATTAAGTGTAAAAAAAAAAAATCAATGCAGAAAAATTCAGTGTATAAAAATTAAGTGTAAAAAATATCACTGCAGAAAAAATCTGTATAAAAATTAAATGTAAAAAAGTCAGTGGAGAAAAATTCAGCAAATAAAAATTAAGTGTAAAAAAATCAGGACAGAAAAGATTCAGTGTGAAAAAAATTCAGGCCAGAAAAATTCAGTGTATAAAATAAAATTAAGTGGAAATAAATCCGTGCAAAAAAAATCAGTGTTTAAAAATTAAGTGTAAAAAATATCAGTGCAGAAAAAATCAGTATAAGCACCTCATTGGCTGGTTCTTAGACAGGATCCATTGTTTCAGTCTTTTAATTCAGTGTGTAAAAATACGGTGTAAAAAAAATCAGTGTAAAAGAATTCAATGTAACAAATTTCAGTGAAAAAAAATCAATGCAGAAAATTAAGCATATAGAAATTAAGTGTAAAAAAAAAAATCAATGCAGAAAAATTCAGTGTATAAAAATTAAGTGTAAAAAAATCAGCGGAGAAAAATTCAGCGAATAAAAATTAAGTGTAAAAAAAATTCAGGGCAGAAAAATGTATTGAATAAAAATTAAGTGGAAATACATCCGTGCAGAAAAAAATTCAGTGTTTAAAAATTAAGTTAAATTAGGTTAAGTTTTTTGGATTTGATAAGATATACCTGCATTATTATTGTGTGTTATTATTACATCAATGGTTAATTTGGTCTCATAAAAATAATGGCAATAATATAGTTTATCTGAAATAATTTGTAGAGTTAATACATCTTTATGTCAAATTTGTTATCGACCCAGGCCTACAAACACATCCATCAACGTTTTTTATACATGTTCTAAGTACACGTAATATTTACGTATTTTGCTCATTTCAAGCATATGGCGACGTAATAATTTCACAGACGCCTCACAACGTTCACTTTTCCCTCCAACACCAACACTACCAATCATGGCAGACTAAATGAGAGCCATCACTGTGTACTTTGGGACAAATGAGGATACAAAACTTTGGTTTTTGAGCCTGAACATAAAGAGGATGACTTACAAGTTTTAGAAGTGCTAAACAGATCCAGCTTTAGTGAAACTAAAGGATCACGGAGCAGTATTGCTAAGTGCTGAACGATACATACACACTAAGAACACAATAAAACAATCACTTACTGTGCAATGTCTGCTCTCACCACAATGCTGACTGATGGAGTGTTCATATATTCCCTTTTAGATGAAGAAATAATCATAATCTACACAGAGGTAAACAAAGAAATTAAAAATATACATACTGTTCATAGCAGCATGAGCTTCTGTGTATCACATGTTTACGAAGAAGCGGATCCTATCAAAATCAACGCCTTCTTTATGTCCCGGCTTTAACTGGTCTTTTTTTCCCCCACGTACCATATTATCATGAATGCACACAACCATAAATAAGTAATAAGTCGACTGGGGAAATAAAACAACAATATTAAAAAGATATGTTTGCATAAGTAAGATGTGCTCAGGTTTCTTGACGTTTTTGTAAAAAAGGACATCTTTTATTGTTCCTATTTGGTTTTTAGATGGCGAATGTGACACATTACCCACATAGGCAGACAATGGTGGAACTGTACGCATGTTGGGAATAAACTTCAACCATTACAATTATTACTGTCAATGCCTTTCTGTTCATGACAACACAAGTAGTCGGAATCTGAGGTTGGATACCAATCAGTTTGGGACAGATTTATAATACAAACCAAAATCAAGGGTGATGGGTCAAATGCAAAGACAAATTTCACCACACCTAGTGTGTGTGTGTGAGACAATCATTGGTACTTTAACTTTAACTTTAACTTTAATTCTGTCTCTGTTTAATTCCTTGCTTATTGTCTTGTTTAATAGATGTCATAAGTGTTTGAACCTGACAATTTCTGCTGGTGGTGTGCCTCCGGATTATTTCAATGACAAAAAGATGTGCCTTGGCTCAAAAAAGGTTGAAAAAGACTGCAATAATGTGCCGCTGCCGTTACAGATACGTGGATAACCACCCTTTCCAGAAAAAAAGCGAGTGTCACAACATCAGCTGTCTCTACTGCAACCTGACGGCGGAGACCCCTTCGGTCCCTCATGTTCAGTACCAAGCTCAGGTCAGCGCCAACGGGCGTCTTCACGGCTGCACCACCCGGCTGAATCCCATCGCACACAGTAAGAAGCGACACGCATCTGTACGACCTTTTCTTTGAACTGTTTTATAACAAAGGCGATGGCTGTTTACGACCCCCCTCCCTTAGAAACAGCTGTTGCCACGTAATCAGGGAAAGTCCAAATAAAAGAGGAAGCGTACAATCTTTCGTCAGAACGCAGCTCATCATTTGTCGTTTTTCTTTGCAGCCATATTGGGTAAACCCGTCCTGTCTCCGTGCGCAAGCGTGTCGTCTTTGAACATCAGCGCCACACTTCCACTTGGACCCAACGGAACCTCCGTCGGAGACATCATTAAGGGCAGTAAGAATGGGCCCGTCAGACCAGCGATTGAATACACCTTAAACCTCACGTCCCCAGCGTGGGCCGCACAGGTCAACATTGGACTGATGGATATTTACTTTTGCTTGTTTAGTTTTTAAGTGTGTTTCTTCGTGTCTTAACCAGGTGATTCACAGCAAATCCGGCAACTTTGTCATCAATTTATATAGCAAATCCCGCACTGAGAAGTACTGCGGCTACGTGGTCTACAAGCCGTCCTGTGAGTTGGGTCGCCCGGAGAGTGAGATGGCCGACTTCTGTGAAACGCTAGCATGTGAGTGCAGAACATTCACTTTAAAGCATACTTGCCAACCTTGAGACCTCCGATTTCGGGAGGTGGGGGGTGGGGGGTGGGGGACCGTGGTTGGGGTGGGGCGGGGGCGTCACTGGGGGCGGGGCTAAGAGGGGAGCAGTATATTTACAGCTAGAATTCACCAAGTCAAGTATTTCATACATATATATATATATATATATATATATATATATATATAAGAAATACTTGACTTTCAGTGAATTCTAGCTGTATATATATTTATTTTATTATATATATATATATATATATATATGTATATATATCATACTTGCCAACCTTGAGACCTCCGATTTCGGGAGGTGGGGGGTGGGGGCGTGGTCGGGGGTGGGGCGGGGGCGTGGTTGGGGGCGTGGTTAAGATATATAGATATAAGAAATACTTGACTTTCAGTGAATTCTAGCTATATATATATATATATATACATATATATATATATATATATATATATATATATATTATTACATATATATATATATATATATATATATATATATATATATAGCTAGAATTCACTGAAAGTCAAGTATTTCTTTTATTTATATATATATATATATATATATATATATATATATATATATATATATATATATATATATATATATATATATATATATATATATATATAAATAAAAGAAATACTTGAATTTCAGTGTTCATTTATTTACACATATACACACACATAACTCATCTACTCATTGTTGAGTTAAGGGTTGACTTGTCCATCCTTGTTCTATCCTCTGTCGCTATTTTTCTAACCATGCTGAACACCCTTTCGCAGGTACCCAGAAAGGTTTCGAGTACCACCAAAAAAACTGAATCTCTGAAGACAGTATACAAATCTGTGTTAAAGGTGTACAAATACTGTTTGTATAATAAGCATGTTATTTTTTTTTTACAAATGAGGGTTAAGAGTTCAGTACTAAAAAAAAAAAAAAGAATGTGGCTTAAGTACAGTTTTTTAATTGAGCTGCTGCATTTTTTGGTTGGGTTGTTTATTTATTTTGAGTAACTTCTACACATTTCTAAAAGGGGAGGAATGTAATAGAGTTATCTATGTTTGTCTGTTGCCATCTCCTGGTGAATGTTGGCTATAGCGTACTGGGGTTACTTTTTGGTTGGCCAACGATTTACGTGGTGTTGCGCACCTGACGTCACTCAGGTCCGCATGGAGCTGGAGGAGGCGTGGCTTCCAGCTCCGCCTGAAATTCGGGAGATTTTCGGGAGAAAATTTGTCCCGGGAGGTTTTCGGGAGAGGTGCTGAATTTCGGGAGTCTCCCGGAAAATCCGGGAGGGTTGGCAAGTATGCTTTAAAGTTGCAATTGAAAATATGGGTATTTACAAACACGTACCGTATTTTCCGGACCATAAGGCGCACCGGGTTATAAGGCGCACTGCCGATGAGCAGGTCTATTCAGGTCTATTTTCATACAAAAGGCGCATTAAAGGGGTCTGTGGAAGTCTCCGAGTGTGGTGGGTTCTTCTGATGCCGACCGATCTTCTTGGAGCAAGTCTTTTATTTGTCATACACAAGTATGGTTTGCTTTCCAGCAATGTATATTCAAGACTTTTCAGTCCGGCGTGTCTCTGCTCTTGGCTCCAACTCCAACTCCAACAACGTGTCTCGGTCCGGCTGCTGCTAATAAAGGCGACAGGTGATTAGATAACAAGCCCCAGCTGGGCAATCTACTCACCTGCCGCCGTCTTCGAGGCCGGTTCTTACACACCCCGCTCCGCGGCAGGCCCGCGGACCACGCCCCCCTCCACAGCTTCATATTATTATGATTTTTTTTGTAAATGTAAAAGACTTCCTTGTAGTCGACATCAGAGTTGCCCAACCTTTTTTCCCCACCAGGGACGGGTTTAATGTATGCATTTTTTTCACGGACCGGCTTTCTACATACGGCAGATAAAAAAAATTAGCATGAAAAATGTGCTTTTGGCTACATTAACATTTTATATGTCCATTAATGTGCATTGTCCCATGTACTAAAACAAAATAGTTGTAATTTACATCCATTAACAAGCTTATTGGTGTGTTTAGTGGGACGGGCGAAAGTTAATTTGAAGAAAATGTGGTAGTTTATAAATCAATTAATGTTGCAAATGCGTCACGGACCGGTGGTTGGGGACCACTGGTCTACATAACATGTAATGGTGGTTCTTTGCTCAAAATGTTGCATAGATGATGTTTTACACATCATCTTCAAGTCACTTTCTGACAGTCGCTTCAGGATGCGCCCGTTTTGTGGGCGGTCTTATTTACGTGCCTCCACTTCGACAGCGTCATCTTTGTTGTAGCGGTGTAGCGTGCAAGGACGGGCGTGGAAGAAGTTTCAAAAGATGGCGCTAACTGTTACAGTTTCTAATCTTAAATTTCTGTTTCTAATCATTGGTACTTCAACCTAATGGTAAAAAAATGTTTGTACATTTTAAAAGTTAAAGTACCCATGATTGTCACACACACACACTAGGTGTGGTGAAATTTGTGATCTGCGTTTGACCCATCACCCTTGTTCACTCCCTGGGAGGCGAGGGGAGCAGTGAGCAGCAGCGGTGGCCGCGCCCGGGAATCATTTTTGGTGATTTAACCCCCAATTCCAACCCTTGATGCTGAGTGCCAAGCACACTGCAAAAAGTGAAATCTAAGTAAGATGAAATATGTCAAATAAGGGTGATATTTGCTTATTTTCTGTCTGATAAGATATTTCTTCTCACTAAGCAGATTTTATGTTAGAGTGTTTTACTTGTTTTAAGTGTTTTGGTCCTAAATGATCTCAGTAAGATATTACAGCTTGTTGCTGAGATTTGATGACCTATATTGAGTAAAACATGCTTGAAACTAGAATTGCAAAGCTGTGTCATCAACACTCACAAGTATAAAACTACTTTTTTAAAGTCATCATTTCTTATTTCAAGCATGAAATAAAAAAAATCATGATTTTGACACAATTGTGTCTCAATAATTAAAACAGATGACAGCCAAATGGACTTTGCTGTTTTATTTTCAATGAAACAATAGAAAATAGGTACTCATATAGTAGTACAGTTGGCACAGTACAGTAAACTGACAGTTAATATTTAAACATTTAACATTTCTAACAATTTTGAACAAAAATAGTTCATGCACATTCAGATAAATTCTTCAAAATTACAATAAAAAAAAATTGGCCAGTAAATATGTATATATATATATATATATATATATATTCCTTGCACACTAATTGACTGAAAGAGCACGCACTTGGCGCGATGATGTCATGTTATCCATGGAAAAATGCATTTTTAGACCATATGATTTGCCTGAGCGGCTAGGAGACCCCGAGAGTAACAAGCGCTTGCCTTGTTGCCTTTCCATTAAGAACAATAAACTAGTTTTTAGTATAAGTTTGCTGCTTTCAAGAAATGTAATGGCGAGCGCATATCATTATGTCAAGATAATGGCACTAGCATTTACTTCATTTAAGAATATTTTTCAACATATTGAGAAAAACTGTCTCTTTTTTTTCTACCAAGAAAAGTGCACTTGTTATTAGTGAGAATATACTTATTTTAAGCTATTTTTGGGTTCATTGAGGTTAGCTAATTTGACTTGTTTTGGAAAGTCTTGACAAGCCAAATTTTCTTGTTTAACTGGCAGATAATTTTGCTTAGTTCAAGTAAAATACCCCTAATTTTAGTATTTATTTCCTTGTTTTTGAACACTGACTTTTTGCAGTGTGGGGAGGTAATGGCTCCCATTTTTATATTCTTTGGTATGACTCGGCCGGGGTTTGAACTCACAACCTACCCATCTCAGGGCGGACCTACTCAGAATGTGCTTGTTCTATTTTTAAACAAAGAAAACAATCTGAAGTTGTCTTTATTTTTAAGTTATCGTGCCGTGATTTTACCCACTTGGGAGTAGATATTTCTCCATCTAAAATGAGTTTGACACCCTCGGCTTACAGTTTGAACCAGTGAAGAAAAGGCTTACAAAGAAGTTAACATGGTTTTTTTTTTCTTTTGTCTGACTGTGATTAAAACTAATAGGAGGACTTGAAACTACTATTGATGACGTGCGAGTCCTTTCTCGCCACATTGTTGCCCCAGAAGAATAAATCGAACAGAAAGATAATCTCCTGGACCTGAAAGGTTGTGCTGCTAACTCTAAGAATAACAAAAGGTGATGACTACAGCGAGAAGTGTGCACCTGCCAATACAGAAGCTCCATTGCAAATCCCTACAGGAGGTTGTTGAGCAGAGATAAACCCATACTTTGCACAACTACACTGCAAAAAGTCAGCGTTCAAAAACGAGAAAAAAAAAATACAAAAATGATTGGTATTTTATTTGAACTAAGCAAAATTCTCTGCCAATAGAACAAGAAAATTTGGCTTGTCAAGACTTTCCAAAACAAGTCAAATTAGCTAACCTCAATGAACCCAAAAATATTTTAAAATAAGTATATTCTCACTAATAACAAGTGCACTTTTCTTGGTAGAAAAAAAAATGAGACCTTTTTGCTCAATATGTTGAAAAATATTCTTAAATGAAGTAAATGCTCGTGCCATTATCTTGACATAATGATATGCGCTCGGCATTACATTTCTTGAAAGCAGCAAACTTATACTAAAAACTAATTTATTGTTCTTAATGGAAAGGCAACAAGGCAAGCGCTTGTTACTCTCGGGGTCTCCTAGCCGCTCAGGCAAATCATATGGTCTAAAAATGCATTTTTCCATGGATAACATGACATCATCGCGCCAAGTGCGTGCTCTTTCAGTCAATTAGTGCACAAATATACAGCCCGGCCCCCGGACAACATTTTTTTAATTGTAATTTTGAAGAATTTATCTGAATGTGCATGAACTATTTCTGTTCAAAATTGTTAGAAATGTCAAATGTTTAAATATTAACTGTCAGTTTACTGTACTGTGCCAACTGTACTACTATATGAGTACCAGTGACGTGCAGTCACTAGAGGCAGGTGAGGCGGGGCCTCACCTGCCTCTAGTGACTGCCTCACCTCACATCATGGAAAGAAAAAAAATGTAAAAAGAAAAAAAAAAAAAATTAAATTGTTATATGTATCCAGTGATTATACTATAAAGTTATTTTCCATTTAACTTCACCAGTTTTAGATTATTTTTATTCAAAATCGCTGAATTTTCACATTTGCCGTTCAAATACTGAGAAGAGACGGTGCGGTGAACAGCAGCCAGTTGAGGCACGTCACTCAGTGCCTCAACATGGACGGACTCGGCTGACTGCTGGCCTGCTGTGCAGTGAGACTGTATTGCTATATGAACTATATTATACATTTCCATAGTTTAGTTAGCTGAGGTATATAATGTACAGTGTAGTTTGTCAACAACTGTATGTGTGTAACGTATTTCTTGTGCTGAGCGATCATAAAACGGCTGCAAAAGACGCACTGGCTGAGGCTCGCCTCCTGCACCCCCGCCGTAGAATTGTTATATCAACTAAAGCCCACACTTAAACTTTCCACGTGCAAGATTGAATCTATTTAAAAAAGTGATTTCATAAGAAGCCAAAAAGTGCAAAAACAATAATGTTCGTGTTGGAGGAGTTGTGAATGACTGCAGGGCCACAAGATTAGGTACACCTGCAGTCTGCAGGTGTACCTAATTCACAACTCCTCCAACATGAACATTATTGTTTTTGCACTTTTTGGCTTCTTATCAAATAACTTTTGTAACCTATTTTTATGGGCTTTCCTATTTGTGATGTTAAGTTCCTGTTATGCGCTGTTATACAGTATTTGCCTTGAGCTCTTATTTTGAAGGCGCCAAGAGCGGAAGTGATGACATGTTGTAGTGGAGCGGAGGTTTTTGAAAGAAGGTAAATAAAGTGGTCCTCGTGTAAACTGGAGCCTCCGTGTTTGTTATTTTGTAGTTTCATACAGTATAGGCGACATTTATAAACCCTCGGTTACACTTTTTTTAAATAGATTCAATCTTGCACGTGGAAAGTTTAAGTGAGGGCTTTAGTTGATATAACACACCTGTCAGGGGGTTCATTAATCCAGCACAACAGCGGCGAATGGACTTTATTTATAAGTAAAGGTAAGACCATAATAGCGTTTTTTTTATTAAATGTGCTTTTTTGTGTGCTACAGTTTGTATGTGTAAAGTTAAAGTTAAGTTAAAGTACCAATGATTGTCACACACACACTAGGTGTAGTGAAATTTGTCCTCTGCATTTGACCCATCCCCTTGATCACCCCCTGGGAGGTGAGGGGAGCAGTGAGCAGCAGCGGCGCCGCGCCCGGGAATAATTTTTGGTGATTTAACCCCCAATTCCAAGCCTTGATGCTGAGTGCCAAGCAGGGAAGAATGCTGGTATGAGCTTTTAAACATAACCCGTTAACTGCTGCCAATCAAATGGTGAATAAGATACTCTTTAGGGTTCATATGTTTGTAAATCTGACTGTGATGAAGTCAGTGCCTCACCGCGCGTCAATGATGAGTACCTATGTTCTATTGTCTCATTGAAAATAAAACAGCAAAGTCCATTTGGCTGTCATCTGTTTTAATTATGAGACAAAATTGTGTCAAAGTCATGATTTTTTTTTTCATGCTTGAAATAAGCAATGATGACTTTAAAAAAAGTAGTTTTATACTTGTGAGTGTTGATGACACAGCTTTGTAATACTTGATATTCTAGTTTCAAGCATGTTTTACTCAATATAGGTCATCACATCTCAGCAACAAGCTGTAATATCTTACTGAGATCATTTAGGACCAAAACACTTCAAACAAGTAAAACATAAAATCTGCTTAGTGAGAAGAACATACTTGCCAACCTTGAGACCTCCGATTTCGGGAGGTGGGGGTGGGGGCGTGGTCGGGGTTGGACGGGGGAGGGGGCGTGGTTGGGGGGCGAGGCTAAGAGGGGAGGAGTATATTTACAGCTAGAATTCACCAGTCAAGTATTTCATATATATATAAATATATATATATATATGTATATATATATATATATATGTAAGAAATACTTGACTTTCAGTGAATTCTACCTATATATATATTTATTTTATTATATATATATATATATATATATATATATATATATATATATATATATATATATATATATATATATATATATATATATACATACATATATATATATATATATATATATATATATATATATATATATATATATATATATATATATATAAATAAAAGAAATACTTGAATTTCAGTGTTCATTTATTTACACATATACACACACATAACACTCATCTACTCATTGTTGAGTTAAGGGTTGAATTGTCCATCCTTGTTCTATTCTCTGTCACTATTTTTCTAACCATGCTGAACACCCTTTCGCAGGTACCCAGAAAGGTTTCGAGTACCACCAAAAAAACGGAATCTCTGAAGACAGTATACAAATCTGTGTTAAAGGTGTACAAATACTGTTTGTATAATAAGCATGTTATTGTTTACAAATGAGGGTTAAGAGTTCAGTACTAAAAAAAATAAAAGAATGGGGCTTAAGTACAGTTTTGTAGGAATGTAATAGAGTGATCTATGTTTGTCTGTTGCCATCTCCTGGTGAATGTTGGCTATAGCGTACTGGGGTTACTTTTTGGTTGGCCAACGATTTACGTGGTGTTGCGCACCTGACGTCAAGTGTGTGAGTCTGTTCTGAAGTCTACAGTAAAGAGACGTACTTCATCACCTCGCCTGGTTATTGCCTCCAACTCAATATATTACAACAACATTGCTGTTTACGGCAGACGAACTGCTTTACGGTAGAATAAAACATGACTGCTGTTGTTGTGTGTTGTTGCCGCGCTGGGAGGACGTTAATGAAACTGCCTAACAATAAACCCACATAAGAAACCTAGAACTCGCCCTCGATCATTCTACAGTTATAACGTGTTTGGGCAGGCACGCTGTTTATATTGTGGGAAAGCGGACGTGAATACAGGCTGTTGACACGTCACTCAGGTCCGCATGGAGCTGGAGGGGGCGTGGCTTCCAGCTCCGCCTGAATTTCGGCAGATTTTCGGGAGAGAATTTGTCCCGGGAGGTTTTCGGGAGAGGCGCTGAATTTCGGGAGTCTCCCGGAAAATCCGGGAGGGTTGGCAAGTATGGAAGAATGATCTTATCAGACAAAAAATAAGCAAATATCACCCTTATTTGACATATTTCATTTTACTTAGATTTCAGTATTTGCCGTGTATAAGCACTTCTGGAAAGTGTCATACAGCAATGTGCAGCACGCATACAATGGTGGCACGGACACAACAAGGACTGTAACAAGTGTGTAACAACTTTCTACCTGCATGCTAACGGACACTTTTCTCTCCCTCAGATGACCAGGGCCACATTCTGCTGTGGCTCCTCCCCACTGGCGCTCTGCTGGCGGCCGTTGCCGCCGCGTCAGTCGGGGCTCTGTGCTTCTACGTGAGGGCTGTCAACAAAGGAAAGTTGCCACGCTCACTGGTGAGCAACTTCTTCCTCCCCCCTGTCAAAAGTAACAATGAGGGAAAAAGCTGCAGGACTGGAAAATCGAGCCGCGTAGCGCAGGATTTACACGCAAAGTTACTGATAATGAAAGTACACTATATTGCCAAAAGTATTTGGCCACCTGCCTTGACTCACATATGACCTTGAAGTGCCATCCCATTCTTAACCCATAGGGTTCAATATGACCTTTTGCAGCTATTACAGCTTCAACTCTTCTGGGAAGGCTGTCCACAAGGTTGCCGAGTATGTTTATAGGAATTTTCCAGCATTCTTCCAAAAGTGCATTGGTGAGGTCACACACTGATGTTGGTGGAGAAGGCCTGGCTCTCAGTCTCCGTTCTAATTCATCGCCAAAGGTGTTCAGGTCAGGACTCTGTGCAGGCCAGTCAAGTTCATCCACAGCAGACTCTGTCATCCATGTCTTTATGGACCTTGCTTTGTGCACCGGTGCACAGTCATGTTGGAAGAGGAAGGGGCCCCGCTCCAAACTGTTCCCACAAAATTGGGAGCATGGAATTGTCCAAAATACTTTGGTATCCTGGAGCATTCAAAGTTCCTTTCACTGGAACTAAGGGGCCGGATGGAAAAAGCGTGATTCGTCAGTCCAGAGAAGGCGTCTCCACTGCTCTAGAGTCCAGTGGCGACGTGCTTTACACCACTGCATCCCACGCTTTGCATTGGACCTGGTGATGTATGGCTTAGATGCAGCTGCTCGGCCATGGAAACCCATTCCATGAAGGTCTCTGCGTACTGTGTGTGGGCTAATTGGAAGGTCACATGAAGTTTGGAGCTCTGTAGCAACTGACTGTGCAGAAAGTCTTTGCACTATGCTGACCTCTCTGTCAGTTTACGTGGCTGAGTTGCTGTTGTTCCCAAACTCTTCGCTTTTCTTATAATAAAGCTGACAGTTGACTTTGGAATATTTAAGAGCGAGGAAATTTCAAGACTGGATTTGTTGCACAGGTGGCATCCTATGAGAGTTCCATGCTGGAAATCACTGAGAGCGGCCCACGCTTTGCATTAGACCTGGTGATGTATGGCTTAGATGCAGCTGCTCGGCCATGGAAACCCATTCCATGAAGGTCTCTGCGTACTGTGTGTGGGCTAATTGGAAGGTCACATGAAGTTTGGAGCTCTGTAGCAACTGACTGTGCAGAAAGTCTTTGCACTATGCTGACCTCTCTGTCAGTTTACGTGGCCTACCACTTGGTGGCTGAGTTGCTGTTGTTCCCAAACTCTTCACTTTTCTTATAATAAAGCTGACAGTTGACTTTGGAATATTTAGGAGCGAGGGAATTTCAAGACTGGATTTGTTGCACAGGTGGCATCCTATGAGAGTTCCATGCTGGAAATCACTGAGAGCGGCCCACGCTTTGCATTAGACCTGGTGATGTATGGCTTAGAGCCTTAGATGCAGCTGCTCGGCCATGGAAACCCATTCCATTAAGCTCTCTGTGTACTGTACATGGGCTAATTGGAAGGTCACATGAAGTTTGGAGCTCTGTAGCAACTGACTGTGCAGAAAGTCTTTGCACTATGCGCTTCAGCATCATCTCTGTCAGTTTACGTGGCCTACCACTTGGTGGCTGAGTTGCTGTTGTTCCCAAACTCTTCACTTTTCTTATAATAAAGCTGACAGTTGACTTTGGAATATTTAAGAGCGAGGAAATTTCAAGACTGGATTTGTTGCACAGTTGACATCATATGAGAGTTCCATGCTGGAAATCACTGAAAGCGGCCCATTCTTTCACAAATGTTTCTAGAAACAGTCTCCATGCCTAAGTGCTTGATTTGATACACCGGGCCAAGTGATTAGGACACCTGATTCTCATCATTTGGACGGGTGGCCAAATACTTTCGGCAATATAGTGTATGTTCAGTTTATGTTTGATTAATTGCGACACTTTAGTTACTCTGTGTCTTTATGTTATGACACTGTTATTACCTTTGAGTGTGTGGATACTTGTGCCTAAAGACACTAAGTAGGATCATTAAAAGTGCTTTTTTTTTTTTTTTTTTTTGCCATTGACAGGATTAGATTACCTTTGTTAAATGTCGTACTTGTGAAAAAATTCAGAGAAAGAAACCTGTCCAGCACATGATGCTTATTTCTCTCCAACAGAAACCTTGTTCTTTTCGACAAACACGCTCTTCTAAAGAGGTCTACGCACAATACTAACATTTTTAGTATTATAAGTGAAGTGGAGATCGACCGATACATGTTTTTCAGGGCCGATACCGATATTTGCAGTAAAAGTTATTTAAACATGAATAGTATAGTCAGTAATACGGTTGCACTAGTATAGTACCGCGATACTAATGAATCATATTCGGTACTATACCGCCTCTAAAAAGTACCAGTCCCACGTCATGACATTGTTGGTTTTACAAGCAGAGGGGCATGTTCGGCAGCGCGCACACACAGAGTACTTACAAGCAGACACAGTGTGTAGACAGAAAAGGGAGAATGATAAAGGTGAAGTTCTAACACTGAAACGTGTTTTAGCTACTTTTAAATCACTAATCCTCACCTCCATGGCGACAAATGGCCTACAAGTATCATTATCACTGGAGGACGAGGAATAGCTAAACATGCTTCACTACACACCGTAGGAGGATACAATAGCTCACCTGCGTCACAACGTAAACAAACGCCATGGGTGGATCTACACCTGACATCCACTGTAATGATACCAAGTACAGGAGCGTATCTAGTTGATACTACTATGATTACATCGATATGTTTTCGCATCACAAAATCTTTTTATTTATTTATTTATATTATGTTTATAAAGTCAGTAAATACGTCCCAGGACACATGAGGACTTAAATTATGACCAGTGCATGATCCTGTAACTACTTGGTATCGGATAGATACCTAAATGTGTGGGATCATCCAAAACTAATGTAAAGTTGTCATGACTTGGTCCTGGGGTTTAGTTTTTCTCGAAGGCAACGGAAAGTTGGCTCGGGCGAGACGGGAATGAAGGTACATTTTTATTTAAACACTATAAATACAAAACAAGGAAGTAAACAAAAGGCGCGCACAATGGCGGAGAACAAACTATGAAACCAAACACTTGCACAAAGGCAAAAACTATGAACAACAAAAAACACTAACTGTGGCAATAATAAACACAATTACTTGGCATGGACAAAAATGAGCAGCGTGAACGATGGACATGAAAAAAGAGTCAGAAATGTGCAGAGCATAAATGTGGGGATGTCACCAGAAAGACAAACTGAAAAACAATGAACTTAAATACTACAGACATGATTAACGAAAACAGATGCGTGACTCAAAACGTGAAACAGGTGCGTGACGTGACAGGTGAAAACTAATGGGTTGCTATGGTGACAAACAAGAGTGCACAATGAGTCCAAACGTGGAACAGGTGAAACTAATGGGGTAATCATGGAAACAAGACAAGGGAGGGAAAAGCCAGAAACTAAAGAGTCCAATAACTAAACAAAACATGACAAACAAAACATGATCACACAGACATAACAAAAGTATCAAAGAAGAGAATAATAAGTGATTATTACATTTGAACAGAAGTGTAGATAGAACATGTTAAAACAGAAAATAAGCAGATATTAACAGTAAATGAACAAGTAGATTAATAATCCATATTTAACAGACTGGTGCTTGAGAAGTGTTTATTACCATCTACTTGACTAATTATTTTAAATACTGATGTTATATGTGTATATGTTCTATCTGCTGATGGAGTTTGGTAAAAAAACAAAAGAGGCCGATATGATATACCGTATTTTCCGCACCATAAGCCGCCCTGGGTTATAAGCCGCGCCTTCAATGAACGGCATATTTCAAAACTTTGTCCACCTATAAGCCGCCCCGTGTTATAAGCCGCATCTAACTGCGCTAAAGGAATGTCAAAAAAACAGTCAGATAGGTCAGTCAAACTTTAATAATATATTAAAAACCAGCGTGATGTGGGCGCGCATGGAGTCGTATATCAACATGGACGGAGCTGCGTGAAAAAAGCCACCCGGCCTCTTCGCGTAAACTTCCCTTAACCACTCGCTCATCTTTTCTTCATCCATCCATCCCTTCGAGTTAGCTTTTATGATGACGCCGGCTGGAAAGGTCTCTTTTGGCAAGGTCTTCCTTTTGAATATCACCATGGGTGGAAGTTTCTGGCCATTAGCATGGCAAGCTAGAACCACAGTGAAGGATGACTTCTCATTCCCTGTGGTGCGAATATTCACCGTACGTGCTCCCGTTGTATCCACAGTGCGGTTCACAGGAATATCAAAAGTCAGTGGAACCTCGTCCATGTTGATAATGTTCTCTGGCCGGATCTTTTTTTCAGCTATCTTGTTTTTACAATATGCACGGAAAGTAGCCAGCTTTTCTTGAAAGTCTTTAGGCAGTTGCTGTGAAATAGTAGTCCGTGTGCGGATGGAGAGATTGCGTCTTTTCATGAACCGGAAACCTGTCGCTTAGTAGGAGCCATTTTGTGGTCTTTACAGATGTAAACACACAAAGGAAATGAAACGTACGGTAATATCCGCGCGCTTCTTCTTCTTCTACGCGGGCGGGTGGTTGCTTACAGTAGAAGAAGAAGCGCTTCCTCTTCTATGGGGGCGGGTGCTTACCTTGGCGGTTGCTTGCGTAGAAGAAGAAGCACTTCCTCTTCTACGGGGAAAAAAGATGGCGGCTGTTTACCGTAGTTGCGAGACCGAAACTTTATGAAAATGAATCTTAATATTAATCCATATATAAAGCGCACCGGGTTATAAGCCGCACTGTCAGCTTTTGAGTAAATTTGTGGTTTTTAGGTGCGGCTAATAGTGCGGAAAATACGGTATGTCAAAATGTCAAAAAAGCCTGAAAATAGTCGAACTCTAAAGTGAAGTAAAATGATGGATTCATGTTATATTCACTGGAAAATGTCAAATATTTAATCTGTGCCAAAGTTCAAAGGCTCTTTCTTTGGCTGGGGTCAAGTGGAAATCAATGAGGTTGTTTTTGCACCAAGCTGCTGTCTAAAAAAACGAACTTACGCTGATCAAAAAATGACTTTGAGTTGTGAGGTGAACTCACGGCCACTTTTGTTGTGTCTACTTTGTCTCCGACATCAGCTTAAAATACATTATTCACCCAAATATAAGACGAAAGTGTCCCTTTGAAAAAAGTTTGAAAAGATGATCTTCTTTTGGGGCTTTTAAAATGTATACATTAAAACAAACGAGCCTGAACGCCTCTAAGCTGGTCAGAGCTTTTCTTCGTGTCACTCACACACACATATAGTGGTCTAGTATTCAGGGTTGTCTTATAGTCCAGAAATTCCTGTAAATTCAAACAAGTCCTCTACCTTACATGTGCATATCATCACTATTAAATGTAGGGTTCCTTATAGATCATTCATTAAAAACTCCCATTGGGTTGAGTTTTTTCCTTGCCCTGATGTGGGATCTGAGCCCAGGATGTCGGTGTGGCTTGTGCAGCCCTTTGAGACACTCGTGATTTAGGGCTGTATAAATAAACTTTGATTGATTGATTGATTGATTGATTGAAAACCATATTTACCTTTTCACAGCCATAAGACTTAGACTTAGACAACCTTCAATGATCCACAAGGGAAATTGTTCCACACAGTAGTGCCAAGTTACAAAGGATGGAAAGGATAATCCACACAAGGGCACAAAAAGAGGGCAAAAAGAAAAGGTATAAAGTAGACTAAAAATGTACCATAGTAGCAATATAAAATATAACATATGTAATATTTACTTATTATATATACAGTATATAATATTGTGGAAGTCTCTAATGTGTGGGTTCCCCTGGGACCGACAGAACCAGGGTTCAACAAGTCTTTTATTTTTTCTGTTTATGTTGAGCAATACATACTGATATATTCTCGCTCGCGGCTCTCCCCCTCATGGCCTCGGACGCTGCTGATAAACGAGACAGGTGATTAGATAACCCATTCAGCCCCAGCTGGGCAATCTACTCACCTCTCAGCTGGGCTTTCGAAGCCAGGCCATACACACTCCCTTCCGCAGGAGGCGCGCCGACCACGCCCCCCTCCACAAATACATACTGATATATTATATCATATTATTATATAATATATATAATATATAACAAATACAGATTACGATGTACAATAGTTTAGTATAGTTTCGTTTTACTTGTGCAATGACAATAAAGTCCTATGCTATCCTATCCTATCCTATCCTATCCTATTACAGAATACGTAACAGCTAGGGATGATGTTTGATAAGAAATTATCGAGTTCGAGCCCATTATCGAATCCTCTTATCGAACCGATTCCTTATCGATTTTCTTATCGAATCCAGATAGGTTGTAGTATATGGAAGAAAAAAAAAACCACAATATTTGGTTTAACAAAAGCTCACTTTTATTTTATAAGAAAAGAAAAAAATAAAATAAATAAATAAATATTGATTGTTGTTACCCCCCTAAAAAAATCAAATCAAATAAATAAATATTGACTGTTGTTACCCAAAGTATATTAAGTGGGATTTTTCAGAAAAAACAAATATATACAGTAACACAAAAACAACCTGTCTCTGTGATCACTATAGGCAGAGGTGGGTAGAGTAGCCAGAAATTGTACTCAAGTAAGAGTACTGTTACTTTAGAGATGTATTACTCAAGTAAAAGTAAGGAGTAGTCACCCAAATATTTACTTGAGTAAAAGTAAAAAGTATGTTGTGAAAAAACTACTCAAGTACTGAGTAACTGATGAGTAACATACACACTCATATCATATCATATATATATATATATATATATATATATATATATATATATATATATATATATATATATATATATATAAATACACACATATATATATATATATATATACATACATTGATATATACAGTATATAATTTATATTTATTTATTTTGCTGTTTTTGTTTACATGTTAAAGGTGTTTTAATGAATATACATGCATGTTTAACATATAGATTCCTTTCTTTCATGAAGTCTAGAATATAAGTTGGTGTATTACCTGATTGTGATGACTTGCATTGATTGTAATCAGACAGTAGTGATGATAACGTCCACGTTTTCAAATGGAGGAGAAGAAAAGTTCCTCCTTTCTGTCTAATACCACATGAAAGTGCTGGGTTTTTGGCATCTTATTTGTCCAGCTTCCATATTTGTTTTTATACACTTTACAAGAAATATATTGGCGGCAAACTCCGTAGCTTGCTAGCTTGTTTGCGCTGGCTTTCGGAGACTCTTGTTTTGAAAGCGCAGGCGCGATGGAGCGGCACTTTTATTGTGAAGACAGGAACATCCTCATGTGCGTTCAGTCTTTAGGCTTTTGACGGGATGTACGGTTGAAATAAAAAAGTATCTTTTTTCCTTCACACTTTTGATTGATTGATTGAAACTTTTATTAGTAGATTGCACAGTACAGTACATATTCCGTACAATTGACCACTAAATGGTAACACCCCAATAAGTTTTTCAACTTGTTTAAGTCAGGTCATGTGACCACCTGGCTCTGTTTGATTGGTCTAACGTCACCAGTGACTGCATCTGATTGGTGGAACGAAGTGAAACGTCACCAGTAAGGCAGGCACTATGAAGGTCTGTCTGACAGACCAAAACAAACAAAGCGTGCATTAACAGATCGATAAAAATTAGTAGCGAGTAGCGAGCTGAATGTAGATAAAAGTAGCGGAGTAAAAGTAGCGGAGTAAAAGTAGCGCAGTAAAAGTAGCGTTCCTTCTCTATAAATATACTTAAGTAAAAGTAAAAGTATGTTGCATTAAAACTACTCTTAGAAGTACAATTTATCCCAAAAGTTACTCAAGTAGATGTAACGGAGTAAATGTAGCGCGTTACTACCCACCTCTGACTATAGGTGTATAAATAATTATATAGTGTTAAATAAAATCAGTCCCTTGGGCACGAAACTGAAAATAATACAGCTCTCCAAAAAGTGCACTTCTGCTGCTATTGGAACATCCTTCTGGGGTCCATCAGTGTGGCCTCCTCCAGGAATGACTCCACGACACCTTTCTCTAACCTTCAGGTTATGTGCGGCCTGAACATGTTTCATCATGCTTGTTGTACTTCCCCCCCCCTTACATGAGAGCGAAGCCTGGCAATAATTGCAGATAGCCGTTTCCTCGTCGTATTTTTTTGTAAAATGAAGCCATGCCTTGAGGCGTTTTTTCCCGGTCCATTGTTGTTGCTGCTTCTGGATCTGCCGCCTAATGACTGAGCTACGTCATTTCCTGGGACGTGCCACAGGGCATTTCCTGTCGGACGGGATTCGTTCCCAGGGATTCGAATAAAGAACCAACTCTTTTTCTTTACTATAGTGGCCTCGATAACGGGAACCGGTTCTCAAAAAGGGATTCGAGTCCATGGAATCGGTTCTTTTCATATCAAACGGTTCTTTTCTTATCCAACAACCGGGAGAACCGGTTTCGAACATCATCCCTAGTAACAGCTGCAGCAAAAGAAAATAATTACAAATAAAAAACCTGCCTTTTTGTACTTTAAGTGTTTGAAATACACAATATAAGCAGATTTTTCTGGAATAAGTGTCCTAACAAGGTCAAACTGGGTGGCGTGGCTCAGATGGTAGAGCGGCCGTCCAGAAAACTTGAGGGTTTATTGGTGCAAATCCAGTTGCCATCATCCTAGTCACTGTGCCCTCGGGCAAGACACTTCACCCACCCTGCCTCCGGCGCAGACCACGCCGGTGTATAAATGTTAGTGAATGTCCGGTTGGCGGAAACTGGCAGCGACGTATCCCCAGGGCAGCTGTGGCTACAAATATAGCTTACTTGCAGCACTCAGTGAATGTGCGCTGAATGAAAGATGGCTTCTCGGTTTCAAACGCTTTGATTCACTAGGAAAAAAATAGTTTTAACTGTTGAGACTAAGGTTGTACGGTATACCGGTACTAGTATAGCATCGCGGTACTAATGAATCAAAAAAGGTACTATACTCTGTTTGAAAAGTACCAGTTTCCAATTCTTTAATTAAAAAAAAAAAAAATTCGACCAGAGGAGCATGTTCGGCAGCGCACACACACAGAGTTCTTACAAGCAGACACAGTGTGTAGACAAAAAAGGGAGAATGGACGCATTTTGGTGTAAAAAGTAAAGATAAAGGTGAAGTTATAACACTGAAACACCCTCAGGAAGAGGTGTTTTTAAGACATGGCTAGCTAGCTAGCAGCTAACATCCTTAATCACTAATCCTCGCCTCCATGGCGACAAATAAAGTGAGTTTCTTACAAGTACCATTATCACTGCAGGACGAGGAATAGCTAACCATGCTTCACTACACACCGTAGGAGGATACAATAGCTCACCGCCGTCACAATGTAAACAAATGCCATGGGTGGATTTACACCTGACATCCACTGTAATGATACCAAGTACAATAGCGTATCTAGTCGATACTACTATGATTACATCAATATTTTTTATTGTCACAATAAAAAATTAAAAAATTAATAATTTGTTTATAAACTTAGGTATCGATACCTAAATGTGTGGTATCATCCAAAACTAATGTCAAGTATCAAAGAAGAGAAGAATAAGTGATTATTACATTTTAACAGAAGTGTAGATAGAACATGTTAAAACAGAAAATAATCAGATATTAACAGTAAATGAACAAGTCGATTAATAATCCATTTTTACAGTTTGTCCCTCATAATGTGTACAAAATAATAGGTGCATAAATGACACAATATGTTACTGCAGACTAATTTTTTTATAATTGTAGGAAGGGAGCACACAATTCCTGAACAGTCCAAATATTTTGAAGTTGAAACAGTTTGAATCGGATAAAAAAATGTGGGAATTGTGAAACTCAGAAAAATGTCCCATTGATTTTATTGGGAATTTCGGAAAAAGCGGGAATTTTTGGGAAAATGCTAAAAATGTGGATGTTCTGAATGAGTTTAAATAGTTTGTGTTGGGTTTTTTCAAAACAGTCGAGAAATGTTGAAGTAGTAAGATTTTTAATTGAGAATTTGTATTATGGAATTCCTGGAATTTCGGGAAAACCAGGACATTTTCCAGTTCAAAAAACAACTTTGTGTTTGTTTACTTACTACTAAAAGACAAGTTGTCTAGTATGTTCACTATTTTATTTAAGGACTAAATGACAATAATAAACATATGTTTCATGTACCCGAAGATTTTTTTATTCAAATAAAGCCAATAATGACATTTTGGTACCGGTACTAAAATATTGGTATCGGGACAACCCTAGTTCTCAGTTTCACACGCTTTGATTCACTAGAAAAAAAGCACAATATAAATCCAGTCCATTATTATTATTATTTTGCACAATGCATACAAATGGCGTTACTTCATCATGGTGCCATAAAGCAGGTCTCATTGATGCATACTTGCCAACCTTGAGACCTCAGAATTAGGGATATTTAACAATTTAATCTTAAAATACGGGACGACTCCGTATTATAAGGGACGGGTGGCAACCCTTTACACTCACCTTTTGATTGATTGATTGAGACTTTTATTAGTAGATTGCACAGTACAGTACATATTCCGTACAATTGACCACTAAATGGTAACACCCCAATAAGTTTTTCAACTTGTTTAGGTCGGGATCCACGTTAATCAATTCACTATTTGAGTAGCTTTTGTTCTTGTTATGTTCATATTTTTTGTTTACATTTTCAAGATATTTGTGTTTTTTGTTAGTTTTGGACTCCTTGAGTGCCTGTTTTGTACACCTGAGTTTGTTGGCATGGCTGCTTATTATTTTCACCTGCCGCGTGTGTTCCCGACGCACACCTGTTTGTCATCACTGACATTATTATTTAAGCCTGCCTTCCCTGTCATTCTGTCTTGCTTCGTAGTTTGCTTTTTGCAACAGTAGACGACTTTTGTTCTGGCTCTGTACCTGTTAGCTTCCACGCTAGGTTCTGTTACTCGCTAGCTCCCACGCTAGTCTTCCTTAGTTTTTACCTTATGTGCTATGAGCACCCTTTTCTTTGTTTCTTCTGAGTTATTCCGTAAATAAATCATTTCTTTTACCTTCACGCTGTGTCCGAAGTCCGTTGCGTCCTGGGAGAACGAAACCCCGCATCACCATGCGCCCCAGTCGTCACAGTTCTGCCATTTGCGTACTGGCGAGCGATCTCTGAATCCGGGAACATATCCTTCACGGATTTGTTGAAAACATCCGCAAATGAGAACGGGATGTTGCTTGCAGATATCAGCATAGGCATCTTTGTCTCGGCATAAGTTACGCCCTCGGGTCTCCATTTAGCAAGGTGGCCCATAAAACTGTTCTTGTGCTTCTCTCATTTTGGAGTGACTGGGATGGGAATCCGCACCTCCAAGTCCGAGTCCATGGTTCTCGCCAGAAAAGGGTAGAGTGCCATCTCCGGGTTGGGGAGGAGATCTTGCCCCAAGTGGAGGAGTTCAAGTACATCGGAGTCTTGTTCACGAGTGAGGGAAGAGTGGATGGTGAGATCCACAGGCGGATCGGTGCGGCATCTTCAGTAATGTGGACGCTGTATCGATCCGTTGTGGTGAAGAAGGAGCTGAGCCGGAAGGCAAAGCTCTCAATTTACCGGTCGATCTACGTTCCCATCCTCACCTATGGTCATGAGCTTTGGGTTATGACCGAAAGGACAAGATCACGGGTACAAGCGGCCAAAATGAGTTTCCTCCGCCGGCCGGGTGGCGGGTCTCTCCCTTAGAGATAGGGTGAGAAGCTCTGTCATCTGGGGGGAGCTCAAAGTAAAGCCGCTGCTCCTCCACATGGAGAGGAGCCAGATGAGGTGGTTCGGGCATCTGGTCAGGATGCCACCCGAACGCCTCCCTAGGGAGGTGTTTCGGGCATGTCCGACCGGTCGGGGGCCACGGGGAAGACCCAGGACACGTTGGGAAGACTATGTCTCCCGGCTGGACAAAGTGGTTGGTGAGAGGGAAGTCTGGGCTTCCCTGCTTAGGCTGCTGCCCCGACGACCCGACCTCGAATAAGCGGAAGAAGATGAATGGATGGATACATTTTGGAACTTGCAAGCATACTTCTTCTTCTTACTCGTCGTCGCCTTGTCTCTTCTTCTGCTTCGTCTTCTTCTCCTTCTGTTCTGATTGCCGCGCTTGACTTTGAGGTGTAACCGTCATTATTGTCCGGCCGGAAATGTCGCCCAGTGAAGGATGGTGTAGCAATATTGTTGTCCGGGTGGAAATCGGGAGAAATTCGTGAGAATGGTGGCCTCCGGGGAGATTTTCTGGAGGGGCACTGAAATTCGGGACGCTCCCGGGAAAATCGGGAGGGTTGGCAAGTATGCACTGATGGCTTCGCGATACAGTTTTAACTGTCGAGACAGGAAAACACATGACTGTGTTGTGGACTTGGGAATGAGGTTATCATTGTCATAAACATCTGTTTTCTTTGTCCTTCATACAGGAGAGATATACTCCCACCACGTTGTCAAACGTCGGGCATCCTGCAGGGATGAATGACTTCATTTCAAAAGCGATGGTCTGCACCCAAATTGAACAAATAGACTTGGATAAGTGCGCTGGCATCAGGCCAGGGCCGGATGGGCCTTTCGTCGGACCTGGAGGTTATTCCCCACAGGAAGTCCCGAGCCAAGCTTGGCCAAGCAGCGTTACCTCTTTAGCGGAGAGGCCAAATCGTCAGGACTTGAGCTCCCAGTGTTCGGTCATCTACAGTTCAGTGGCCCGGGCTGTTCTGACAGAAGACAAGGAGCTAGCGAGCGTGGTCCTGGAGGACGGTGCAAACCCATTGCTTCCCCGGGACTTCCAAAGCCCAGCTGACGTGGAGGTTTGCGATGACCGTGGAGACGGGCCGCTGCTGTTGCAAACAGTGCGTGACGCCAACGGACGACTCCAGTTGCCTTCGCTCGCGCTACAGTTGGAGAGCAACACAGCAGAACACCCTGAACCTGACAGAAAACCCCTTTTGTCTGACCTCCTGGTCTCCACGGACGGATCATTGTCAACGTTCTTGCAGCGCTCAGAGTCAACAGACTCTGGCTGTGAAGATGGTACTTTAAACACGGCCGACCTGCCATACAGCCACCCTGCACACTCGTCTTACCCTCGGAGAACACCGCTGTGTTTCTTACCGAGCAAGAAGGTAGCATCCAGTGGTGTGCATCAGTCAGGCTACACACAGAACGGGCTGCCTTCATTGCAGGACTGCAAAATAAGAAACTCTGCTGGGACTCAGCCTAAAGACATCGAGGACAACGGATCGGACGATGGAATATTTCTCAAAGGTTGGGGGTTACAAATACAGGAGTAATCTGACTTAATTTGTGCTTTTCCATTACCTGGCCATCCAATGAGTTGTTTTTAAAAAGTGACAGATTCGTAGCGATACTGCTTAGGTAACAATTAATGCACTTTTGTTTGTAGCAAAGATATTTTTATATATGTAAGTAAAGTTTGACACAAATGAAGATTTGCAAGCTGAGAACCTCAAACAATGTATTCATGTTATTTGTATTTATTATTTCCTGCTTTAATGTGATTGCAAGGCAGGCAAATAAGCGACATCTACAGCCCGTCCGGAAAGTATTCATAGCGCTTCACTTTTTCCTGCACATCCTATGTTACAGACTTATTCCAAAATCAATTTAATTTTGTCCTTAACATTCTAAAGGCAATACTCCATAATGTAAACGATAATTTTGCAACTGTGTTAAAAAAATAAATAAATAAAATAAAAAATAAAAAAAAATAAAAGAAGAAAATGAAGAATTTAATGGTAAATGGGTGCAAGAGCTATAATTGTGGTCAAAAGTTTACATACACTTATAAAGAACATCATGTCATGGCTGTCTTGAGTTTCCAATCATTTCTACAACTCTGTCATGATCGTTACCCGGATCATGGCATGAATTATGTTGGTTATGTTTCTGGTTTTAGTCGGTTTCCTGGGTGCACCCTCTTTCCCTGTTTACTGCTGGTTTCCATGGGCACTGATTCTCCTCACCTGTCTTAGTTTTGGCAATTAGTGTTTCCACCAGGTGTTTTGTGCGACTTCCGCCTTCGCTGACGCGTGCGAGCGGGCTGAGAGCGGACCTCCCCGGGCCAGATGGAGTCGATCGGGACCAGAACACCTCCAGGTCCCCATATCATCTCCTCATCTGGAGAACAGCGGAGCGTCTCTGCCTCCATCGCTCGGAGGACCATCCACGCACCTTCTTCATCCATCTCCGTCATGTCCGATGCGAAAGAACCTTTTGCTTGCTTCGTACTGTGACGACCGGGACGCATGGTGATGCGGGGTTTCGTTCTCCCAGGATGCAACGGACTTCGGACACAGCGTGAAGGTAAAATAAATGATTTATTTACCGGAATAAATTATACTGGAACAAAGAAAAGGGTGCTCATAGCACATAAGGCAAAAACTAAAAGAGCTAGCATGGGAGCTAGAAGGTAAAAAAGGAGTTTAGCGTGGAAGCTAACAGGTACAGAGCCAGAAGTCGTCAACTGTTGCATAAAAACAAACTTTGACCCAGCACTTACTGCTGGGTGACAGGAAACTATAAAGGGGAGTGATTGGCCAAAACACCTGGTGGAAACACTAATTGCCAAAACTAAGACAGGTGAGGAGAATCAGTGCCCATGGAAACCAGCAGTAAACAGGGAAAGAGGGTGCACCCAGGAAACCGACTAAAACCAGAAACATAACCAACATAATTCATGCCATGATCTGGGTAACGATCATGACAAACTCTTGTTTTTTTGTGATGTAGTGATTGGAGCACATACTTGTTGCTCACAAAAAACATTCATGAACTTTGCTTCTTTTATGAATTTATTATGGGTCTACTGAAAATGTGAGCAGATTGACTAAATTGGTGCAGTTCAGCTAAATGTGTTGCTTTTCTGACATGGACTTGTTTCTTCAGCATTGTCCACACGTTTATGTCAGGACTTTGGGAAGGCCATTCTAAAACCTTCAGTCTAGCCTGATTTAGCCATTCTTTTACCACTTTTGACGTCATTGTCCTGTTGGAACACCCAACTCCGCCCAAGACCCAACGTCTGGGCTGATGATTTTAGCTTGTCCTGAAGAATTTGGAGGTAATCCTCCTTATTTATTGTCCCATTTAAAGCAGCAGTTCCATTGGCAACAAAACAGGCCCATAGCATAATACTACCACCACCATGCTTGACAGTAGGAGTGGTGTTCCTGGGATTAACGGCCTCACCTTTACTCCTCCAAACATGTTGCTGGGTATTGTGGCCAAACAGCTCCATTTTTGTTACATCTGACCACAGAACTTTCCTCCAGAAAGTCTTATCTTTGTCCATGTGATGTCACAGCCTTTGCTCAATACTTTGGTGATGCACCTTTGGCCGCAATTACAGCCTCAAGTCTTTTTTGAATACGATGCCACAAGCTTGGCACATCAATCTTTGCAGCACCTCTCAACCTCAGGTTGGATGGAAAGCGTTGGCTTCCATCCAGGATGTCTCTGTACATTGCTGCATTCGTCTTAGTCTAGTCAGGGAGGTGACCAAGAACCCGAAGGTCACTCTGTCAGGGATACAGCATTCCTCCGTGGAGAGCGGAGAACCTTCCAGAAGGTCAACCGTCTCTGCAGCAATCCACCAATCAGGCCTGTATGGCATAGTGGCTAGACAGAAGCCATTTATTGGTAAAAGTTTGCCAAAATGCGCCCTAAAGACTCTGAGACCATGAGAAACAAAAGTATCTGGTCAGATTGAACAAAGTTTAAATTCTTTGGTGTGATGTTTGGAGTAAACCAGGCACCGCTCATCACCAAATCAATGCCATCCTTACATTGAAGCATGATGGTGGCAGCATCATGATGTGGGGTTGTTTTTCATCGGCAGAAACTGGTAGACATAATAGTGTGAGAGTCCAGTCCATAGTGGATCTAACATAATAGTGTGAGAGTCCAGTCCATAGTGGATCTAACATAATAGTGTGAGAGTTCAGTCCATAGTGGATCTAACATAATAGTGTGAGAGTCCAGTCCATAGTGGATCTAACATAATAGTGTGAGAGTCCAGTCCATACTGGATCTAACATAATAGTGAGAGTCCAGTCCATAGTGGATCTAACATAATAGTGTGAGAGTCCAGTCCATTGTGGATCTAACATAATAGTGTGAGAGTCCAGTCCATAGTGGATCTAACATAATAGTGTGAGAGTCCAGTCCATAGTGGATCTAGCATAATAGTGAGAGACCAGTCCATAGTGGATCAAACATAATAGTGAGAGTCCAGTCCATAGTGGATCTAACATAATAGTGTGACAGTCCAGTCCATAGTGGATCTAACATAATAGTGTGAGTGTCCAGTCCATAGTGGATCTAACATAATAGTTTGAGAGTCCAGTCCATAGTGGATCTAACATAATAGTGTGAGAGTCCAGTCCATACTGAATCTAACATAATAGTGAGAGTCCAGTCCATAGTGGATCTAACATAATAGTGTGACAGTCCAGTCCATAGTGGATCTAACATAATAGTGTGAGAGTCCAGTCCATTGTGGATCTAACATAATAGTGAGAGACCAGTCCATAGTGGATCAAACATAATAGTGAGAGTCCAGTCCATAGTGGATCTAACATAATAGTGTGAAAGTCCAGTCCATAGTGGATCTAACATAATAGTGAGAGTTCAGTCCATAGTGGATCTGACATAATAGTGTGAGAGTCCAGTCCATAGTGGATCTAACATAATAGTGTGAGAGTCCAGTCCATAGTGGATCTAACATAATAGTGAGAGTCCAGTCCATAGTGGATCTAACATAATAGTGTGAGAGTCCAGTCCATAGTGGATCTAACATAATAGTGAGAGTCCAGTCCATAGTGGATCTAATATAATAGTGTGAGAGTCCAGTCTATAGTGGATCTAACATAATAGTGAGAGTCCAGTCCATAGTGGATCTAACATAATAGTGAGCGAGTCCAGTCCATCGTGGATCTAACATAATAGTGAGAGTTCAGTTCATAGTGGATCTAACATAATAGTGTGAGAGTTCAGTCCATAGTGGATCTAACATAATAGTGAGAGTCCAGTCCATAGTGGATCTAACATAATAGTGTGAGAGTTCAGTCCATAGTGGATCTAACATAATAGTGACAGTCCAGTCCATAGTGGATCTAACATAATAGTGAGAGACCAGTCCATAGTGGATCTAACATAATAGTGAGCGAGTCCAGTCCATTGTGGATCTAACATAATAGTGAGAGTCCAGTCCATAGTGGATCTAACATAATAGTGTTAGAGTCCAGTCCATAGTGGATCTAACATAATAGTGTGAGAGTCCAGTCCATAGTGGATCTAACATAATAGTGAGAGTCCAGTCCATAGTGGATCTAACATAATAGTGAGAGTCCAGTCCATAGTGGATCTAACATAATAGTGTGAGAGTCCAGTCCATACTGGATCTAACATAATAGTGAGAGTCCAGTCCATAGTGGATCTAACATAATAGTGTGACAGTCCAGTCCATAGTGGATCTAACATAATAGTGTGAGAGTCCAGTCCATAGTGGATCTAACATAATAGTGGGAGACCAGTCCATAGTGGATCAAACATAATAGTGAGAGTCCAGTCCATAGTGGATCTAACATAAAAGTGTGAAAGTCCAGTCCATAGTGGATCTAACATAATAGTGTGAGAGTCCAGTCCATAGTGGATCTAACATAATAGTGTGAGAGTCCAGTCCATAGTGGATCTAACATAATAGTGAGAGTCCAGTCCATAGTGGATCTAACATAATAGTGTGAGAGTCCAGTCCATAGTGGATCTAACATAATAGTGAGAGTCCAGTCCATAGTGGATCTAAAATAATAGTGTGAGAGTCCAGTCCATAGTGGATCTAACATAATAGTGAGAGTCCAGTCCATAGTGGATCTAACATAATAGTGTGACAGTCCAGTCCATAGTGGATCTAACATAATAGTGAGAGTTCCGTCCATAGTGGATCTAACATAATAGTGTGAGAGTCCAGTCCATAGTGGATCTAACATAATAGTGAGAGTCCAGTCCATAGTGGATCTAACATAATAGTGAGAGTTCAGTCCATAGTGGATCTAACATAATAGTGTGACAGTCCAGTCCATAGTGGATCTAACATAATAGTGAGAGTCCAGTCCATAGTGGATCTAACATAATAGTGAGAGTCCAGTCCATAGTGGATCTAACATAATAGTGTGACAGTCCAGTCCATAGTGGATCTAACATAATAGTGTGAGAGTCCAGTCCATAGTGGATCTAACATAATAGTGAGAGTCCAGTCCATAGTGGATCTAACATAATAGTGTGAGAGTCCAGTCCATAGTGGATCTAACATAATAGTGAGAGTCCAGTCCATAGTGGATCTAACATAATAGTGTGAGAGTTCAGTCAATAGTGGATCTAACATAATAGTGAGAGACCAGTCCATAGTGGATCTAACATAATAGTGTGACAGTCCAGTCCATAGTGGATCTAACATAATAGTGAGAGTCCAGTCCATAGTGGATCTAACATAATAGTGAGAGTCCAGTCCATAGTGGATCTAACATAATAGTGTGAAAGTCCAGTCCATTGTGGATCTAACATAATAGTGTGAGAGTCCAGTCCATAGTGGATCTAATATAATAGTGTGAGAGTCCAGTCTATAGTGGATCTAACATAATAGTGAGAGTCCAGTCCATAGTGGATCTAACATAATAGTGAGCGAGTCCAGTCCATCGTGGATCTAACATAATAGTGAGAGTTCAGTTCATAGTGGATCTAACATAATAGTGTGAGCGTTCAGTCCATAGTGGATCTAACATAATAGTGAGAGTCCAGTCCATAGTGGATCTAACATAATAGTGTGAGAGTTCAGTCCATAGTGGATCTAACATAATAGTGACAGTCCAGTCCATAGTGGATCTAACATAATAGTGAGAGACCAGTCCATAGTGGATCTAACATAATAGTGTGAGAGTCCAGTCCATAGTGGATCTAACATAATAGTGTGAGAGTTCAGTCCATAGTGGATCTAACATAATAGTGAGAGTCCAGTCCATAGTGGATCTAACATAATAGTGAGCGAGTCCAGTCCATTGTGGATCTAACATAATAGTGAGAGTCCAGTCCATAGTGGATCTAACATAATAGTGTTAGAGTCCAGTCCATAGTGGATCTAACATAATAGTGTGAGAGTCCAGTCCATAGTGGATCTAACATAATAGTGAGAGTCCAGTCCATAGTGGATCTAACATAATAGTGAGAGTCCAGTCCATAGTGGATCTAACATAATAGTGTGAGAGTCCAGTCCATACTGGATCTAACATAATAGTGAGAGTCCAGTCCATAGTGGATCTAACATAATAGTGTGACAGTCCAGTCCATAGTGGATCTAACATAATAGTGTGAGAGTCCAGTCCATAGTGGATCTAACATAATAGTGAGAGACCAGTCCATAGTGGATCAAACATAATAGTGAGAGTCCAGTCCATAGTGGATCTAACATAAAAGTGTGAAAGTCCAGTCCATAGTGGATCTAACATAATAGTGTGAGAGTCCAGTCCATAGTGGATCTAACATAATAGTGTGAGAGTCCAGTCCATAGTGGATCTAACATAATAGTGAGAGTCCAGTCCATAGTGGATCTAACATAATAGTGTGAGAGTCCAGTCCATAGTGGATCTAACATAATAGTGAGAGTCCAGTCCATAGTGGATCTAACATAATAGTGTGAGAGTCCAGTCCATAGTGGATCTAACATAATAGTGAGAGTCCAGTCCATAGTGGATCTAACATAATAGTGTGACAGTCCAGTCCATAGTGGATCTAACATAATAGTGAGAGTTCCGTCCATAGTGGATCTAACATAATAGTGTGAGAGTCCAGTCCATAGTGGATCTAACATAATAGTGAGAGTCCAGTCCATAGTGGATCTAACATAATAGTGAGAGTTCAGTCCGTAGTGGATCTAACATAATAGTGTGACAGTCCAGTCCATAGTGGATCTAACATAATAGTGAGAGTTCAGTCCGTAGTGGATCTAACATAATAGTGTGACAGTCCAGTCCATAGTGGATCTAACATAATAGTGAGAGTCCAGTCCATAGTGGATCTAACATAATAGTGAGAGTCCAGTCCATAGTGGATCTAACATAATAGTGTGACAGTCCAGTCCATAGTGGATCTAACATAATAGTGAGAGACCAGTCCATAGTGGATCTAACATAATAGTGTGACAGTCCAGTCCATAGTGGATCTAACATAATAGTGTGACAGTCCAGTCCATAGTGGATCTAACATAATAGTGTGAGAGTCCAGTCCATAGTGGATCTAACATAATAGTGTGAGAGTCCAGTCCATACTGGATCTAACATAATAGTGAGTGTCCAGTCCATAGTGTATCTAACATAATAGTGTGAGAGTCCAGTCCATTGTGGATCTAACATAATAGTGTGAGAGTCCAGTCCATAGTGGATCTAACATAATAGTGAGAGTCCAGTCCATAGTGGATCTAACATAATAGTGTGAGAGTCCAGTCCATTGTGGATCTAACATAATAGTGTGAGAGTCCAGTCCATAGTGGATCTAACATAATAGTGTGAGAGTCCAGTCCATACTGGATCTAACATAATAGTGAGAGTCCAGTCCATAGTGGATCTAACATAATAGTGTGACAGTCCAGTCCATAGTGGATCTAACATAATAGTGTGAGAGTCCAGTCCATAGTGGATCAAACATAATAGTGAGAGTCCAGTCCATAGTGGATCTAACATAATATTGTGAGTCCAGTCCATAGTGGATCTAACATAATAGTGAGAGTCCAGTCCATAGTGGATCTAACATAATAGTGTTAGAGTCCAGTCCATAGTGGATCTAACATAATAGTGTTAGAGTCCAGTCCATAGTGGATCTAACATAATAGTGTGAGAGTCCAGTCCATAGTGGATCTAACATAATAGTGAGAGTCCAGTCCATAGTGGATCTAACATAATTGTGAGAGTCCAGTCCATAGTGGATCTAACATAATAGTGTGAGAGTCCAGTCCATAGTGGATCTAACATAAGACAAAGATGTGTACAAAGAGATCCTGGATGAAAACCAACACTTCCTATCTATCCTGATGGAGCTTGAGAGGTGTTGCAAAGAGGACTGAGCAAAACTGCCCAAAGACAGGTGTGCCAAGCTTGTGGCATCGCATTCAAAAAAACTCGAGGCTGTAACTGCTGCTAAAGGTGCATCAACAAAGCATTGAGCAAAGGCTGTGAATACTTAAGTGCATGTGATTTTTGTATTTTTAATAATAATAAGTATACTTTTTACATTGTCATTGACTGTAGAATTTTAAAACACACAAATGAATTTATTCCGTTTTGGAACAAGGCTGTAACATAACAAAATATGGAAAAAGTGAAGCTTTCCAGATGAAATGTTTACCAGAAAAAGTCCAGTAGACTTCAATTCTTCAAAACCTATTTTATACTTTGGGTAGAAGAAAAAAAATGATGAAGTGATCAAAGTGTTTCAATGATCTGTTTGGATGTCAGAATATAAAATTATATGTTCAGTAAAAATCAAGAATCATAATTGAAAGGCTGAAGACGGCCGAGAAAAACAAACAAAATAAAAGCAGGTACTATATATGGTTCTACCTTGACAGCAGGTAACTTCCGGTCTGATAAGTTTTATTGTTCCACTGAAATGAACTTTAAACACTCCCGATTCCAAGTGCATCCCGGCAACATGGACAATTATTGTTTTCTTTATTTGCTCTCAAATGGTAAACACACAACAAACTAAGCCCATGAGCACATATGTCATTAGTGCTGATCAGCTGAAGCGTGTCAAGTTTATATGAGGAGCTACAAGAATGATTTCCTCCGATATTTGCGTTCTGGTCTATAAAACTGGGATGTTTGCTTTGTTTTGTCTGTGATGTAATTTGGAAATCATTAATGGGGAGTAATCATGCGTTGAGTGTAAGTGAAGATGCAATGTTTGAGGATATAAACACACTGACCTATAAAGTATAGATAGTATGTGTAATATATTATTTATTGTTTTTGATCAATTCCACTGTCATTTTCATTGAAAAAATGTCAAATAAATTGACAGACTGCATGCAGTTGAAGGTGATCACTTCAATCAATCAATCGATCAATCAAAGTTTACTTACATAGCCCTAAATCATGGGATGAAGATGAGAAACCTTGGAGGGGACCGCAGATGTGGGCGACCGGTGCAATAGACGTCGAGTGGATCTAACATCATAGTGTGACAGTCCAGTCCATAGTGGATCTAACATAAAAGTGTGAGAGTCCAGTCCATAGTGGAGCTAACATAATAGTGTGAGAGTCCAGTCCATAGTGGATCTAACATAATAGTGTGAGATTCCAGTCCGTAGTGGATCTAACATAATAGTGTGAGAGTCCAGTCCATAGTGGATCTAACATAATAGTGTGAGAGTCCAGTCCATAGTGGATCTAACATAATAGTGAGAGTCCAGTCCATAGTGGATCTAACAAAATAGTGTGAGAGTCCAGTCCATAGTGGATCTAACATAATATTGTGAGAGTCCAGTCCATAGTGGATCTAACATAATAGTGTGAGAGTCCAGTCCATAGTGGATCTAACATAAAAGTGCGAGAGTCCAGTCCATAGTGGATCTAACATAATAGTGAGAGTCCAGTCCCTAGTGGATCTAACATAATAGTGTGAGAGTCCAGTCCATAGTGGATCTAACATAATAGTGTGAGAGTCCAGTCCATAGTGGATCTAACATAATAGTGAGAGAGTCCAGTCCATAGTGGATCTAACATAATAGTGTGAGAATCCAGTCCATAGTGGATCTAATATAATAGTGAGGGTCAAGTCCATAGTGGATCTAACATAATAGTGTGAGAGTCCAGTCCATAGTGGATCTAACATAATAGTGTGAGAGTCCAGTCCATAGTGGATCTAACATAATAGTGTGAGAGTCCAGTCCATAGTGGATCTAACATAATAGTGAGACTCCAGTCCATAGTGGATCTAACATAATAGTGTGAGAGTCCAGTCCATAGTGGATCTAACATAATAGTGTGAGAGTCCAGTCCATAGTGGATCTAACATAATAGTGTGAGAGTCCAGTCCATAGTGGAGCTAACATAATAGTGTGAGAGTCCAGTCCATAGTGGATCTAACATAATAGTGTGAGAGTCCAGTCCATAGTGGATCTAACATAATAGTGAGAGTCCAGTTCATAGTGGATCTAGCATAATAGTGAGAGTCCAGTCCATAGTGGATCTAACAAAATAGTGTGAGAGTCCAGTCCATAGTGGATCTAACATAATAGTGTGAGAGTCCAGTCCATAGTGGATCTAACATAATATTGTGAGAGTCCAGTCCATAGTGGATCTAACATAATAGTGTGAGAGTCCAGTCCATAGTGGATCTAACATAAAAGTGTGAGAGTCCAGTCCATAGTGGAGCTAACATAATAGTGTGAGAGTCCAGTCCATAGTGGATCTAACATAATATTGTGAGAGTCCAGTCCATAGTGGATCTAACATAATAGTGTGAGAGTCCAGTCCATAGTGGATCTAACATAATAGTGACAGTCCAGTCCATAGTGGATCTAACATAATAGTGAGAGTCCAGTCCATAGTGGATCTAACATAATAGTGTGAGAGTCCATAGTGGATCTAACATAATAGTGAGAGTCCAGTCCATAGTGGATCTAACATAATATTGTGAGAATCCAGTCCATAGTGGATCTAACATAATAGTGAGAGTCCAGTCCATAGTGGATCTAACATAATAGTGTGATAGTCCAGATCTTAGTGGATCTAACATAATAGTGTGAGAGTCCAGTCTATAGTCGATCTAGCATAATATTGTGAGAGTCCAGTCCATAGTGGATCTAACATAATATTGTGAGAGGCCAGTCCATAGTAGATCTAACATAATAGTGAGAATTCAGTCCATAGTGGATCTAACATAATAGTGAGAGTCCAGTCCATAGTGGATCTAACATAATAGTGTGAGAGTCCAGTCCATAGTGGATCTAACATAATAGTGTGATAGTCCAGATCTTAGTGGATCTAACATAATAGTGTGAGAGTCCAGTCTATAGTCGATCTAGCATAATATTGTGAGAGTCCAGTCCATAGTGGATCTAACATAATATTGTGAGAGTCCAGTCCATAGTAGATCTAACATAATAGTGAGAATCCAGTCCATAGTGGATCTAACATAATAGTGAGAGTCCAGTTCATAGTGGATCTAACATAATAGTGTGAGAGTCCAGTCCATAGTGGATCTAACATAATATTGTGAGAGTCCAGTCCATAGTGGATCTAACATAATAGTGTGAGAGTCCAGTCCATAGTGGATCTAACATAATAGTGTGAGAATCCAGTCCATGGTGGATCTAACATAATAGTGTGAGAGTACAGTCCATAGTGGATCTAGCATAATAGTGTGAGAGTCCAGTCCATAGTGGATCTAACATAATAGTGTGAGAGTCCAGTCCATAGTGGATCTAACATAATAGTGTGAGAGTTCAGTCCATAGTGGATCTAACATAATAGTGTGAGAGTCCAGTCCATAGTGGATCTAACATAATAGTGTGAGAGTTCAGTCCATAGTGGATCTAACATAATAGTGAGAGTCCAGTCCATAGTGGATCTAACATAATAGTGAGAGTCCAGTCCATAGTGGATCTAACAAACTAGTGTGAAAGTCCAGTCCATAGTGGATGTAAACATAATAGTGTGAGAGTCCAGTCCATAGTGGATCTAGCATAATAGTGAGAGTCCAGTCCATAGTGGATCTAACAAAATAGTGTGAGAGTCCAGTCCATAGTGGATCTGACATAATAGTGTGAGAGTCCAGTCCATAGTGGATCTAACATAATAGTGTGAGAGTCCAGTCCATAGTGGATCTAACATAATAGTGTGAGAGTCCAGTCCATAGTGGATCTAACATAATAGTGTGAGAGTTCAGTCCATAGTGGATTTAACATAATAGTGTGAGAGTCCAGTCCATAGTGGATCTAACATAATAGTGAGAGTCCAGTCCATAGTGGATCTAACATAATAGTGTGAGAGTCCAGTCCATAGTGGATCTAACATAATAGTGAGAGTCCAGTCCATAGTGGATCTAACATAATAGTGAGAGTCCAGTCCATAGTGGATCTAACATAATAGTGTGAGAGTCCAGTCCATAGTGGATCTAACATAATAGTGACAGTCCCGTCCATAGTGGATCTAACATAATAGTGAGAGTCCAGTCCATAGTGGATCTAACATAATAGTGAGAGTCCAGTCCATAGTGGATCTAACATAATAGTGTGAGAGTCCAGTCCATAGTGGATCTAACATAAAAGTGTGAGAGTCCAGTCCATAGTGGAGCTAACATAATAGTGTGAGAGTCCAGTCCATAGTGGATCTAACATAATATCGGAGTCGGTAATTAAGAGTTGGACAATATCGGAATATCGGATATCGGCAAAAAAGCCATTATCGGACATCTCTAGCCCTGACATTGTGTTCTTTACAAGTGCATGTAAACCTTTGACCTTGACTGTACATAAAACATGTGCACTAGTCAAAGATTCTCTCTATCATCAGACTGCTCTGCTGTTTTTTAAGAATGTGCTGAACAAATGTTAATCACTCCCCCTTTTTGAGCTGGTCTCGGACTGATGTCTTTCAATTTGGCCCACGGGCCGTGAGTGTGATCAAACAGACAGACTGATACCTTCACTGCGACCTGTCATGATATTCCTGCATCCGCACGGTCTAGATCAAATGCAAGAGCATCCAATGGGGGAATAAATGTTTGCCACACAACTAAACGGGCGAACGTTGCCTTTTATTCATATTTAATCAGCTCAATGCGAGCATGAATAGCAGATGAGCATGAATATTTGATAAAACACGTGAGGACGTTTTTTTCCAGCGAGCGGCAAACATGCGTGTCACACCTGGACAAGCTCGTTATGCATTTTGTACCTCCATTGGGCAGAGGTAATGCAATCAAGGGACCTAAATGAATAGGACTAAGCCAGACTTGGGTAAAATGCGGCCCGTTATGATTTTCAATCTGGTTTGCCGGACTTTCTACATCATATTTTGATGTGCTGTTTTTAAAAGACCGTAAGATATAGCGATGTAACTAGGGGAACGTCCTAAACTGAATAAATAGAGGAGCACGGAGACTGTTCCTCAGAGCGTAGGGTGAGACTGTAACTGAGTGTGCAGCTCCATGCGTTCTCCTCATGAGCAAAATTGAACTCTGTCTTTGCCTGATTCCTTGCTTCTTGTTCTGTTTAAAAGATAGTTCGGTGCTTGAACCTGACAGTCGAAATCTGCACTTTTGGGTGTTATAGGAGTTATTACGGTAATCTACGTCACAGCAGCTCAGACCAGGAACCAAGACCGAAACGCGTGTGTCAGAAACAGATGTGGAATCAGATTTTCACGTGATAATATATCATATTTGTCAGGTTCAAACAACAATGACATCTATTAAACAGACAAGAAGTAAGGAATTAAACAGAGACAGAATTCAATTTAGCTCATTGAGGAGAAACGTCTGGGCTGTAGTCTTGTACAGTCTTCCACCACGCTCTGACGAAAGGTTGCACGCCTCCTCTTTTATTTGGACTTTCCCTGATTACATGGCAACAGCTGTTTCTAAGGGGAGAGGGGGTCGTAAACAGCCATTGCCCTCAGTCACAAAACGGTTCAAAGAAAAGATGCCTGGAGCTTGCGTCAGGTCCTGCTTCCTCTCCGCCATGTAGATCTCGGGTCAAGACAAAATCTTCCTGTGGATTACAATAGATCAAAGAAACCGACACCTTCAAGTCGCTTCCCATCCTACACAGTGGAGTTTTACAAGCCTTTTGAATGGTAAGATCAAAGACAGCTTTTGCCCTCTCGCCAGGAACTCATGGCAACACAAAGATTTGTGATAACTTAGATACAATTATTATGACAATATTGTAGGTGTTTATTACACTTTGCCTTCATAATTTCCTGTTTTTTTTATATTTTTTTGTTGTCTTTTGCCTGATTGTAAAATACACACAACTATGGAGGCGCTGGTCTGAGACGTCAAAGAGGAGCGACGTTCATATGTTGTTAATATTCAGTGTTTTATTGTTATTGTTAAGGGTTAGGGTTAGGGTTAGGGTTAGGGTAAAAAATTTTTTTAAAAGTTTAAAAAAAGTTTAAAAAATTTAAAAATATTTAAAAAAAATTCAAAATATTTTTAAAAAACTTACAAAAATTTTAAAAATTAAAAATTAAAAAAAAAAATTACATTTTTAAAAATAAATTAAAATTTTTAAAATAATTAAAAAACATTTTAAAACAATTTTAAATTTTTTTCAAAATTTAAAAAAAAATTAACAAATTTAAAAAAAATTAACAAAATTTAAAAAAATTAAAAAAAAATTATTTTTAAATTTAAAAAATTTAAAAAATTTAAAAAATTTACGAAAATGTACAAAAATGTACAAAAATGTACAAAAATGTACAAAAATGTACAAAAATGTACAAAAATTTACAAAAATGTACAAAAATGTAAAAAATTTACAAAAATTAAAACATTTTTTTTAAAAGTTTAACAAATTTAAAAAATAAATAAAAAAATTTAAGTTAAAACATGATTTTCAAGGTATAAAATGATTTTCAAGGTAAAAAAAATGTTTCAAGGTAAAAAAAAATGTTTCAAGGTAAAAAAAAATTTTCAATGTAAAACATTTTTTTCAAGGTAAAAAAGGTTAGGGTTAGGGTTAGGGTTAAGATTAGGGTTAGGGTTAGGGTTAGGGATAGGGTTAAGATTAGAGTTAATAATAATAATAATAACTGGGATTTATATAGCGCTTTTCTAAGTACCCAAAGTCGCTTTACATGTAGAAGGTTAAAAAAATGTTTCAAGGTAAAAAAAAAATTTCAAGGTTAAAAATGATTTTCAAGGTAAAAAATGATTTTCAAGGTAAAAAAAAATGTTCAAGGTTAAAAATTATTTTTAAGGTAAAAAATGATTTTCAAGGTAAAAAAAATTTTTCAAGGTAAATTTTTTTTTTCAAGGTTAAAAATGATTTTCAAGGTAAAAAAAATGATTTTCAAGGTAAAAAAATGTTTTCAAGGTAAAAAATGATTTTCAGGGTAAAAAAATGATTTTCAAATTGTTTTAATTTTCTAAAAATATTTTTTAATTTTTAAATTTTTTTTAATTTTTAAAATTTGTTTTAACTTTATTTTTTATTTTTTTTAAACAATTTAAAACAATTTTAAAAAATTTAATTTTTTTTAAACAATTTTAACAATTAACATTTTTTTTAGGGTTAGGGTTAGGATTAGGACTATGATTAGGGTTAGGGTTAAAATAAGGGTTAGGGTTAGGGTTAGGGTTAAGATTAGGGTTAGGGTTAGGGTTAGGGTTAAGATTAGGGTTAGGGTTAGGGTTAGGGTTAGGGTTAAGATTAGGGTTAGGGTTAGGGTTAAGATTAGGGTTAGGGTTAGGGTTAGGGTTAGGGTTAGGGTTAGGATTATGATTAGGATTAGGGTTAGGGTTAGGGTTAAGATAAGGGTTAGGGTTAGGGTTAGGGTTAGGGTTAAGGTTAGGGTTAGGGTTAGGGTTAAGATTAGGGTTAGGGTTAGGGTTATGATTATGATTAGGGTTAGGGTTAGGGTTAAGATAAGGTTTAGGGTTAGGGTTAGGTTTAGGGTTAAGGTTAGGGTTAGGGTTAAGATTAGGGTTAGGGTTAGGGTTAGGGTTAAGATTAGGGTTAGGGTTAGGATTAGGTTTAGGATTACGATTATGATTAGGGTTAGGGTTAGGGTTAAGATAAGGGTTAGGGTTAGGGTTAGGGTTAGGGTTAAGATTAGGGTTAGGGTTAGTGTTAGGATTAGGGTTAGGGTTAAGATTAGGGTTAGGGTTAGGGTTAGGGTTAGGGTTAGGGTTAAGATTAGGGTTAGGGTTAGGGTTAGGGATAGGGTTAAGATTAGAGTTAATAATAATAATAATAACTGGGATTTATATAGCGCTTTTCTAAGTACCCAAAGTCGCTTTACATGTAGAACCCATCAATCATTCACACTTGGTGGTGGTAAGCTACTTTCATAGCCACAGCTGCCCTGGGGTAGACTGACGGAAGCGTGGCTGCAATTTGCGCCAACGGCCCCTCCGACCACCACCTATCATTCATCATTCAATTCACCGGTGTGAGTGGCACCGGGGGCAAAGGGTGAAGTGTCCCGCCCAAGGACACAACGGCAGCGATTTTTTTGGATGGTAAGAGGCGGGGAGCGAACCTGCAACCCTCAGGTTTCTGGCACGGTTGCTCTACCCACTTCGCCATGCCACCCCAAGTTAGGGTTAGGGTTAGGGTAGGGTTAGGGTTAGGGTTAGGGTTAGGGTTAGGGTTAGGGTTAGGGTTAGGGTTAAGATTAGGGTTAGGGTTAGGGTAAAACATTTTTTAAAAAGTTTAAAAAAGTTTTAAAAAAAAAATATATATATATATATTTAACAAAATTTTAAAAATTAAAAAAAAACAATTTTTAAATTAAAAAATTTAAAAAAAAATGAAAAAATTTTAAAAAAAAATTTAAAATTTAAAAATGTTTAAAACAATTTAAAACAATTTAAAAAAAAATTAAAAAAAATTAAAAAAAATTTAAAAAAATTTAAAAAAATTTAAAAAAATTAAAAAAAATTTAAAAAAAAATTAAAACATTTAAAAAAAATTAAAACATTTAAAAAAATTTACAAAAAATTAAAAAAAAAAATTTAAAAATTAAAAAATATTCAAAAAATTAAAAAAAATTTAAAAAATTAAAAAAAAATTAAAAAAAAATTAAAGAAAAAATAAATAAATACATTAAATTAAAAAAAAATTTAAAAAATTAAAAAATTAAAAAAATTTACAAAAATTAAAAAATATTTAAAAAAAAATTAAAAAAAATTTAAAAAAAATTTAAAAATTTTTTTAAACATTTTAAAAAAATAAAACAATTAATAAAAAATTAAAAAAAAACATTTAAAAAATGTTACAAAAATTTTAAAAAAATTACAAAAATTTGAAAAATTTAAGTTAAAACATGATTTTCAAAGTAAAAAATTATTTTCAAGGTAAAAAAAAAATTTCAAGGTAATTTTTTTTTTTCAAGGTTAAAAATGACTTTCAAGGTTAAAAATGATTTTCAAGGTAAAAAATGATTTTCAAGGTAAAAAAAAAATTTCAAGGTAAAAAATGATTTTCAAGGTAATGGAGAAGATTGTTTTTACCCAGTTAAACACTTTTTTAGAGGACTGTAATGTTTTAGAAGTCTTTCAGTCTGGGTTTAAACCCCTCCATAGTACCGAGTCAGCTTTATTAAGGGTTTTTAATGACATCCTTCGAGCAACAGATTTAGGTGATCATGTGATTTTAGTTTTACTAAAGCAGCATTTGATACGGTGGACCATAATATTGTTTATTGTTCTATCGGACATTGTGACTTTTGGTATTGGTACCCAAACATACATAATACACAGAAGATTTTTACAGCTAAATGTGTACATATCATTTAAAAACACACACACGTTGGCCCCCAGACACATTTTTTTCTCTCAATGTGGCCTCTGGGTCAAAATATTTGCCCAACTCTGGACTAAGCTGATGCAAAACGATGTTAAAATGTTAAAACTCCAAATTGTACCAAATTTGGTGCACTGAATTCAAATCTCAATAACATTCAGGCACATGCGGAATGACAGCATCCCTTTAAAAAGGTCATGATTTTTTTCAACATTTAAAATACTTCCTTCCAGTCTACATAACATATAGTGTTTCTTTGTCAAAATTTTGTATAAATCATGTTTTACATATCATCTTTACCAAACCGGATCCCCTCAACGCCCTGACTGCGCCTAGAAATTATGTCCATAAAAGTTATGAACAGAATGGGTGACTAAGAGCAGCCTTGGCGGAGTCCAACCCTCACTGGAAACGGGTCCAACTTACTGCCGGCAATGCGGACCAAGCTCTGGCACTGATCATACAGGGAGCGGACCGCCACAATCAGACAGTCCGATACCCCATACTCTCTGAGCACTCCCCACAGGACTTCCCGAGGGACACGGTCCAATGCCTTCTCCAAGTCCACAAAGCACATGTGGATTGGTTGGGCAAACTCCCATGCACCCTCAAGGACCCTGCCCAGAGTATAGAGCTGGTTCTTCCCAAAACCGCACTGTTCCTCCTGAATCCGAGGTTGGACTATCCGGCGTAGCCTCCTCTCCAGTACACCTGAATAGACCTTACCGGGAATGCTGAGGAGTGTGATCCCATGATAGTTGGAACACACCCTCCGGTTCCCCTTCTTAAAGAGATGAACCACCACCCCGGTCTGCCAATCCAGAGGTACTGCCCCCGATGTCCACGCGATGTTGCTGAGTCTTGTCAACCAAGACAGCCCCACAGCGTCCAGAGCCTTGAGGAACTCCGGGCAGATCTCATCTACCCACCGGGGCCTTGCCACGATGAGCTTTTTAACTACCTCAGCAACCCCAGCCCCAGAAATAGGAGAGCCCACCACAGATTCCCCAGGAACTGCTTCCTCATACGTAGACGTGTTGGTGGGATTGAGGAGGTCTTCGAAGTATTCCCTCCACCGATCCACAACATTAAGGATGCGCCATTTTATGGGCGGTATTCTCTGCGGGCTTCCACTTCCACTGCATCTTCTCTCCGTCTGCCATGTTGTAGTTTTTAGCGCTTCCACACAGAGTCTACTAACAGATATTAAGTTCAACCTATACGCTAATTTGTATTAGAAATGGCAACAATGGGGATATGTGTGCGAGGATAGAGGAAAAATAGGAAACTTTTTGACAAAATGTCAGACTCGCGCAAAGCTCTTTGGGTAAACCACTACCATTTATGGCAGACCTGGGCAGATTAAGCTTTTCAATCTGACATTCCCAAATCATTTTTTTTAGATCTTTAAGATGGAAAGTGTAGCTGCCATTATGATGTGCAGTCATGTTTGATAAGTCTTGAACTGTTCAAAGTATTTCAATGGTTGGAATCTGCGCTTGTGCATGATATACTAGTTACTATGGTAATCTCATTAGTTACTATGGTCATCTAATTAGTTACTAAGGTCATCTCATTAGTTACTGTGGTCATCTAAGTCACAGCATCTCAGACAAGGTACCAAGCAGTGTGGGTAGGGAGCGTTTCCACAGAGTGTTTCCAGAGCGGCCAGCATGGGTGTCAGGGACAGAACATAGTTCTAAAGCTTAGTGATACATCAGATGTATCAGATTGTAGGTGGAGTTTTTTTTTTACCCTTCACGTTCATATTTTGTTGTGTTTGTTGCATTTTTGTAACGTTTCGCTTGACTGTAAAATATGGGTTAGGGTTAGGGTTAGGGTTAGGGTTAGGGTTAGAGGGTTAGGGTTAGGGTTAGGGTTAGGGTTAAGGTTAGGGTTAGGGTTAGGATTAGGGTTAAGATTAGGGTTAGGGTTAGGGTTAAGATAAGGGTTAGGGTTAGGGTTAGGGTAAAATTTAAAAAAAAAAGTTAAAAAAAATTTAAAAAAATTAAAAATATTTAAAAAAAATAAAAACATTTTTAAAAAATTTCAACAACAAAAAAAAAATTTTAAAATTTAAAAATTTTATAAAAAAAATCAAAAGTGTTTTAAAAAATTTAAAAAAATTAAAAATTAAAAATTAAAAAAATAAATAAAATTTTTTTTTTTTTAAATTACAAAAAATTACAAAAAATTAAAAAAAATTTAAAAATTTTTAAAAATTTTTAAAAAAAATTAAAAAAATTTAAAAAAATTTAAAAAAATTTAAAAATTTAAAAATTTAAAAATTTGAAAATTTAAAAATTAAAAAAAAAAAAAAAATTTAAAAAATTTAAAAAAGATTTACAAAAATTTACAAAAATTTACAAAAATTACAAAAAATTACAAAAAATTACAAAAAAATAAATAAATAAAATTTAATTAAAAAATTAAAAAATTAAAAAATTAAAAAATTAAAAAATTAAAAAATTAAAAAATTAAAAAATTAAAAAATTAAAAAATTGTTTTAAGTTAAAACATGATTTTCAAGGTAAAAAAAAATTCAAGGTAAAAAATTTTCTCAGATCAGATATACATCAGATGTATCAGATTGTAGGTGTGTGTTTTTTTTTACCCTTCGCGTTCATATTTCGTTGTGTTTGTTGCATTTTTGTAACATTTCGCTTGATTGTAAAATATGTGGATGGAGAGGGGGTGTGACGTTCATATGTTGTCAATATTCAGTGTTTTATCGTTCATAGTTAATATCGTAAATCCCACATTCTTTATTTTCATGTACATTCTGGGTGTCTCATTCAGTAAAAAAATGCAAAATTCCATTCCGTTTTTTTAAAGGCGATCTGTCATAACGTTTTTACCATACCATACCATACCATACCATACCATACCATACCATACCAACTTTATTCATAAAGCCCTTAAAAAACAACCACAGTTGAAGAACAAAGGGCTGTACACCACAAAGAAATACAGGCAAAGCACAGACTAAAAAATAACATTTAAAACAGAAGCAAAATACACATTGAAAAAGCAAATACAAATTATCCTAAGAACAATTTGTTAGATAAAAAGCAGTTAAAAAGTTAAAAATAGTTTAAAAAGTTCAAAACAGTTTTTACCATTCAACCAAACATTGTGAGGTTTTGTACTAATGTTCCTATAAATAGATATACCGGCCCCCAGACACATTTTTTTTCTCTAAATTTGGCCCTCCCGAGTGAAAATAATTGCCCAGGCCTGATTTATGAAGATACCCGCTGACGTCGTCACAAGTTGTGCAAATTCCAAACGGCCTGTTTGGAGGAAGTATGACCTTTTTTTAATCTCCGCAATGCCTCCATGGTTTGAGTTCTAAATTTCACGGCTTGTGCGGATCCCAAATACACAAAAACAGGTACCAGTCGGTAAAAAAAGTTGGCTTTGCATAATAGGTCTTTGTGGAAGTTGCCCTCCCGTGGGTTCCCCTGATCACGACAGATCCTCTTGTGAGCCCGGTAGTCAGGTTTGACAATTGTTTTTATTCATGCACACGCCACGACAGCACACTGCCCTGCGACTTTTCAGTCCTTCTTTTGAGTCTTTCTCTCGGCGTGTCTCTCTCTCTCGCTCCAACTCCCATTCCAACTCCAACTCCAAGTCCAACGACGTGTCTCGTGCCGGCTGCTGCTAATAAAGGCGACAAGCCCCAGCTGGGCAATCTACTCACCTGCCGCTAGCTTCGAGGCCGGTCCTTACACCATAATTGCCAACCTTGAGACCTCCAATTTCGGGAGATTTTTTTTTTGGGGTGGGGAGGTTGAGGTGGTTGGGGGCGGGGGGCGGGGTTAAGGGGGAGGAGTATATTTACAACTAGAATTCACTGAAATTCAAGTATTTCTTATATATATATTTATATAAATAAAATAAATGCTTGACTTTCAGTGTATTCTAGCTATATATATATATATATATATATATATATATATATATATATATATATATATATATATATATATATATATATATATGTATATATATATATATATATATATATATATATATATATATATATATATATATATATATATATATATACATATATATATAAATATATACATATATGTATTTTATTATATATATTTAAATATATATATATGTATTTTATTTTATATATATATATATATATATATATATATATATATATATATATATATATATATATATATATATAATAAAATATTTGTTATGTGTGTATTTGTGTAAATAAATTAACACTGAAATTCAAGTATTTATTTTATTTATATGTATATATATATATATATATATATATATATATATATATATATATATATATATATATATACACATATAAATAAAATAAATACTTGAATTTTCAGTGTTACATACACACATAACACTATATATATATATATATATATATATATATATATATATATATATATATATATATATATATATATATATATATATATATATATATATATATATATATATATACATATAAATAAAATAAATACTTGAATTTCAGTGTTAATTTATTTACACAAATACACACATAACACTCCTCTCTACTCATTGTTGTATTTGAAAGTGCAATGCTTTGCAGCCACTAGCACAGCCTTTGAAGGAGCATAGGTATGGGCAGTGTAATATTCTGGGTTGGAGTCAATAACCAGGCGAGGTGACGAAGTGACGTCTCTTTACTTCATACTTCAGAACCGACTCCCACACTTGCGGTCAGGGTGCGCAATACAACGTAAACCGTTGGCCAACCAAAAAGTAACCACAGAACACTATACGGTATAGTGTTCTGTGGTTACTTTTTGGTTGGCCAAGCGGACGTGACGACAGGCTGTCCTCACTCAGGTCCGCACGGACCTGGAGGGGGCGGCTGGAAATTGGTAGAAATTCGGGAGAATGGTTGTCCCGGGAGATTTTCAGGAGAGGCACTGATATTCGGGAGTCTCCCGGAAAATTCGGGAGGGTTGGCAAGTATGCCTTACACACCCCGCTCCGCGGCAGGCCCGCAGACCACGCCCCCCTCCACAGTCTTCAATAAGGTGCAAAAGCTCTGAATCATTTAATTATTTTGGGCTCGGTTGGAGTCTCATTTCATTTGCTCATTTCTTTCATGGAAGCAACTGTGAGAAATTAAAGATAGCGCCGATTCCCCTGCGGATGTGGAAGCAAGAGATGTGGAACTAATAAAAAGGTGGCCCTCAGCTGCTTTGTCCCGGTGGTTATTCTTAGCCCTGACAGTCACTGCTGCTGTACGATGAAACCGGCAGGCCTGGAAACCCTAGCTCGTATTGTGCGGAGATATTTCAGAGGCAGGTGGGCCTGCTTAGAGCTTATAAATAACCTCCAACCTTCCGTACAGTGACGCACCGCCTCTCCACCCTGCTGTCACACACACACATGTAAACACTTGCTAGCACAAATATATTAAAAAATTAACCACAGAGAGAAAAAAGTAATTCATTTCTCATGGGCATTTAGTTTTCGGTCCTCAGGATACATGCAAATGAGCCGCCAATAATTACAGGGAATGAAAATGATGTTTTTTAGCGTTTTAATTGAGGAAGAACAACACATTTGAAAATAAAGCGCGCACACAAGCTTAATGAAGAATACCAGAATGGGATTAATTCCACAAAATGGTGGATATTTAGACAAAAAGACAAAATCCAAGTAGTTTTCTTCTCTTCATGTACCAAAAAGGAACCAAGTTGTTGTCATGACGGGGGAATTTTCGCAGCTTGCTGCAAAGTTTGTTCTCCCGGGAAGCAAATGGACTTTTCCGGACAAGGGTAGCAGGTAGAAACATATTTAATAATCAATTAATCCTACCCAGCAGAAATAACAGGAACCAAAACAAAAGGAAAGCGTGCCGTTCACACGAGAAGCGAAGGCAAAAAAAAACTTTGGACATGAAACATGAAACTATGGACATGAGAAACCTCACTAAACTATGGCATGAAACAAATAACATTAACTATGGAATCGCATGAAATAAGCAAGACTTAAAAGAGCAATGAAGTCAGGACGACTAACTTGCAAAGACAGGCTTCAATAATAGTCTCTTGATTAGAGAATGGTGTGACCCGAACGCAAGAGGCAGATGAAAATCTTGAGTCGTCATGGAAACTAAAACAAACAAGGGTGCACAAAAACAGGAACTACTGGAGTCTTAAACTAACAGAAAATAACAAAACATGATCCAGACCACAGATCATGACAGTCGTGGCCTTAAAGGGGAACGTGATCACAATTTCAGAATGGTTAAAACCATTAAAAATCAGTTCCCAGTGGCTTATTATATTTTTCGAAGTTTTTTTCAAAATTTTACCCATCACGCAATATCCCTAATAAAAGCTTCAAAGTGCCTGATTTTAACCATCGTTATAAACACCCGTCCATTTTCCTGTGACGTCACGCAGTGAAGCCAACACAAACAAACATGGCGGAAAGAACAGCAAGCTATAGCGACATTAGCTCGGATTCAGACTCGGATTTCAGCGGCTTAAGCGATTCAACAGATTACGCATGTATTGAAACGGATGGTTGTAGTGTGGAGGCAGGTAGCGAAAATGAAATTGAAGAAGAAACTGAAGCTATTGAGCCATATCTGTTTGAATCGTATGCAAGCGAAACCGACGAAAACGACACGACAGCCAGCGACACGGGAGAAAGCGAGGACGAATTCGGCGATCGCCTTCTAACCAACGATTGGTATGTGTTTGTTTGGCATTAAAGGAAACTAACATCTATGAACTAGGTTTACAGCATATGAAATACATTTGGTAACAACATGCACTTTGAGAGTGCAGACAGCCCAATTTTCATCAATTAATATATTCTGTAGACATACCCTCATGTCAGCAGGCCAGGGAAGCTAGGGTCGATATTCTTCTCTTGATCATCTTCGGGACGGTGTGAGCCAAGACATCCAGGGGGGTTTAGCTCGCTCGTCTGCGGGAACAAACTGCCGCCATTGCTTGCCGTGCTAGCGAGGTCCTTTGTCCCTGAATTGCTCACACACTCCGGCAGATTCAATGGGGGTCTGGCGGCAGATTTCTTTGACTTTATCGTTGGAAATGCATCTGCTTTGAGTGTCGCAGGATATCCACACATTCTTGCCATCTCTGTCGTAGCATAGCTTGCGTCGGTAAAGTGTGCGGAACAAACGACTGACCATTTCGTCGGCTTTCCCCACACCCTCGTATTTTGAACAAATTTTGTCCAATTTCTTGCCACTTTCGCATCTTTGGGCCACTGGTGCAACTTGAATCCGTCCCTGTTCGTGTTGTTACACCCTCCGACAACACACCGACGAGGCATGATGTCTCCAAGGTACGGAAAACAGTCGAAAAAACGGAAAATAACAGAGCTGATTTGACTCGGTGTTTGAGAAAATGGCGGATTGCTTCCCGATGTGATGTCATTGCTCCGAGAGCGAATAATAGAAAGGCGTTTAATTCGCCAAAATTCACCCATTTAGAGTTCGGAAATCGGTTAAAAAAATATATGGTCTTTTTTACTGCAACATCAAGGTATATATTGACGCTTACATAGGTCTGCTGATAATGTTACCCTATAAAATCGAGCTACTTACCAGACAGTGCAATTTACGATTACAATTTACGACACATTCCCTTTGTTGTTTGGCATTTAACGGAAGAGGACAACAGAAACCAGACTTCTGGTTCAAGGTTAGAAATCCTTCGTCAAAGTCGTGGTCAAAAGTTGACATACACTTGTAAAGAACATAATGACCACAGAACTTTCCTCCAGAAGGTCTCATCTTTGTCCTTGTGATGTCAGATGAAACATAAATGGAGCTGTTTGGCCACAATACCCAGCAATATGTTTGGAGGAGAAAAGGTGAGGCCTTTAATCCCAGGAACACCATACCTGCCGTCAAGCATGGTGGTGGTAGTATTATGCTGTTTTGCTGCCAATAGAACTGGTGCTTTAAAGGGGACAATGAAAAAGGAGGATTACCTCCAAATTGTTCAGGACAAGCTAAAACCATCAGCCCGGAGGTTGGGTCTTGGGCACAGTTGGGTGTTCCAACAGGACAATGACCCCAAACACACCTCAAAAGTGGTAAAGGAATGGCTAAATCAGGGTAGAATGAAGGTTTTAGAGTGGCCTTCCCAAAGTCCTGACTTAAAGGTGTGGACAATGCTGAAGAAACAAGTCCATGTCAGAAAAGCAACACATTTAGCTGAACTGCACCAATTTTGTGGTCAAGTGGTCAAGCAGAAGCTTGTGGATGGCTACCAAAAGCGCCTTATTGCAGGTAAACTTGCCAAAGGACATGTAAGCAAATATTAACATTGCTGTATGTATACTTTTGACCCTCACATTTTCAGTAGACCCATAATAAATTCATAAAAGAAGCAAACTTCATGAATGTTTTTTTGTGACCAACAAGTATGTGCTCCAATCACTACATCACAAAAAAATAAGAAATGATTGGAAACTCAAGACAGCCATGACATGATGTTCTTTACAATTTTCATACAAATGGCTCACCGGATTATAAGGTGTATTAAAGGTAAATGTAAAAGACTTCCTTGTGGTCTACATAACATGTAACGGTGGTTCTTTGGTCAAAATGTTGCATAGATGATGTTTTACATACCATTCTTTCTGAGCGTCTCTTCAGGATGCGCCGTTTTGTGGGCGGTCTTATTTACGTGCCTCCACTTGGACAGCGTCTTCTCCTTGTTGTAGCGGTGTAGCGTGCAAGGACGGGAAGTGGAAGAAGTGTCAAAAGATGGCGCTAACTGTTTTAATGACATTCAGACTTTACTTCAATCAATAACAGAGCAGCATCTCCTCATCCGTGGCTCCCTAGTGCAACAACAACGCCCGAAATGTGTCCCGTGAAAAAACGGTCCGACCGGAACTCTCTAATAACTAAAGTTCCTTGGGTGAATAATGTAAAGTCACTACACCGGTATGTTTTAGTGCTTTCATGGCGAGTTCACTGACAGATATAAGTAAGAACTTTACACTACTTTATATTAGAAATGGCAACAGCGGAGGATGAATGTCACATAACAAGAAGATAGAGAAAAAGAAGAAGCTTATCGACTACGCAAATTTTCAGGACTTATGCAGATCCCAAATATAGATCAGCAGCTACCAGAAGGTAAGAAAAGTTGCTTTTGCATAATATTGTGAAACAAAATGCCAGATAATATGTCTTACCTTATACACACACCATAATAATACTCCTATGTTGAAGCACAGTACAATCCACCAAGCGGTGTGGCTTCATAGCTTACCAAAGTCCTACTAAAACATTTTGATAGATTTTTGAGCGAAGTGTGTAATGTTTCTATATTTTCAATGGAACTTATACTTATCTCTGCCATCATATTGCAGTCCACACGTATCTCTTATGTTTGACTGCCATCTACTGGTCACACTCATAATTTCACCATGTACCAAATAAAATAGCTTCGAGGTCAGTAAGCACAATCCAAAATGATTCCGTACATTAGGCGCACCTTGTTATAAGGCGCACTGTCGAGCTTTGAGAAAATGAAAGGATTTTAAGAGCGCCTTATAGTCCAGGACATACAATTGTCGGAAGAAAAACAAAGTCAATAGTACACAACAACTATACAAAAGCAGAAACTAATATATAATCCTGTTTTAAATCGTTTGGTTTTTGTTTGTTTGTTTTTTTTGAGGGGGGAGTGGGAGGGTACTATGATGACAGGGGATGCAAAACAATAACATATACCCCCATTATTTATTATTTAAATTATATCTCAATTCTGTACACTGCTGCTGGAATTTTAATTTTCCTAATAAATAAAGTACTATCTATCTATTGTCGGAGGCAGATATTTACATATATCCGAATTTAAGTTGTACTTCTTTCATTTCTTAGTCATATTTGAAAACAGCTCGTGTTTTCCATTTCTTCTCTTGATGCTCTGTCAGCAAGTATACTGTGTGTGCTAACCTTGAGTTCTTTGGAATGTATTATGGCTAGGGAGACGTTGTACTTGTATTATGGCTAGGGAGGGGGAAGGAAAGAGGGGTTTTTGGCGTTGGGAAGACAGACCATTTTGGGAGGCGCAATAGAATGTTCTAGGGTTAGACTGGTCTCAAAATGTATATTGGCAAAGCTTTGAAAATATACAACAAAATACCTATTCTGTCTCTGGTGGTTTTTCAACTCAGCTTTAAGTGTCGTAAGGAGCTCGGGAGCGAATTGTGACTTGAATTCCCTGGGAGGAACAACTGGTTCAAAACGCAACACTATCTATCTATACTTTTTCACGAAAATTTACCAATACTGAGCAGTGGCCGATCAGTCGGCACATCCCTAAAACAATCCTTTAAAAATATCCTGAATCCAGAAGGTGATCTAGATCACCCCCAAAGTTGAATATTTTTTCATTATCCCATTTCTGACATTTCCTGAAAGTTTATTCAAAATCCGACCGTAACGCTTTGAGCTATGTTGAGTTGAGTTGAATTTGTGTTTATTTGGAACATGATACATCACACATGCATGCATACAACATGGTACATCACACATGCATGCATGCAACATGATACATCACACATGCATGCATACAACATGATGCATCACACATGCATGCATACAACATGGTACATCACACATGCATGCATACAACAAGATGCATCACACATGCATGCATACAACATGATACATCACACATGCATGCATACAACATGATACATCACACGTGCATGCATACAACATGATGCATCACACGTGCATGCATACAACATGATACATCACACATGCATGCATACAACATGATACATCACACATGCATGCATACAACATGATGCATCACACATGCATGCATACAACATGATACATCACACATGCAAGCATACAACATGATGCATCTCACATGCATGCATACAACATGATACATCACACGTGCATGCATACAACATGATGCATCACACATGCATGCATACAACATGATGCATCACAATCTCCAGTTTCGACATTCAACATATTCGAAAGGGAGTAGGAAGAAGCAGAGCTTATTTAATCCTACCCCTTTTCCTTTGCATAACAGTTGCTAACACTTTTGTTCACTTGCTGTTCTCAATGTATTCACAATATACTCCATAAGTAATGAAATACATTTTGGTTCCGGTACCAAAATATTGGTGTCGGGACAACCCTAGTCAGCAAAAAAACCACATATGTAAGACTTTGGCACAGTTATGTATATTTCCCATCACGTAACACTTCTTATTGAGGCGGCACTTGGTGGAAAACATCACTAGAGTGCATCCAGTGAATCCATATTTCTCTCAGTCCAAGTGATCAAATGAAGACTTGCAGCCCAATTGTTCTTTCCTCCCCAGAGCATTCCAGCTGTTCCTCTTCAGCTGCCGGGGTCATTCATGGTCTTATGTTGCCCAGTGGCTGCTCTTTATAAAAGGCAGCAGGGTTATATCATGTGTGGAAGTGCAGGGGAGGTGTCATCCGTCTATATTTGACACGTTTGCAGTTTACAGAGCATCGTGTCATCCACAGATGTAGACAGTGAGAAGATACCCGGCCAGACCTTGGAGAAGACACACCTCGAGGCAAGGGAAAGATCCAGAAGACTCCGACTGTGCCATTAAGGAAAAGTGAGTGCAGTTTGCTTAACTTACACTGAAAAAACTGAAATCTACGTAAGTAAGATGAAATATGTCAAATAAGGGTGATATTTGCTTATTTTCTGTCTGATAAGATAATTCTTCTCACTAAGCAGATTTTATGTTAGAGTGTTTTACTTGTTTTAAGTGTTTTGGTCCTAAATGATCTCAGTAAGATATTACAGCTTGTTGCTGAGATGTGATGACCTATATTGAGTAAAACATGCTTGAAACTAGAATATCAACTGATGCAAAGCTATGTCATCACCTCTAAAGGCTTAGTTGGCCACATGCGTGGACATCACCTTTTAGCTCTTATTTCCAAAATTGTGTAAACTACTGAATTGGGGTCTTATGGCCACTTATGTGGACACTTATACTGCCATCTGGTGGTGTCAGAAGAGTATAACATACAATGGAATTTGGGGGGGAAAAAAGTGTAAAAATAAGAATTAGCATGTCACTACACGTTTGTGTACTTATGGACTAAGTACATCATATCAAAAGATGATTCTTAGTTTTTATTCTAATTAGGGTCCAATAAGCCCAAATAGAAAAGAGAAATAAAAAAAAAACATGTAAACAAACAGATAGGGCCTTAAGATTAACACTCACAAGTATAAAACTACTTTTTTAAAGTAATCATTTCTTACTTCAAGCATGAAAAAAATATATCATTATGTCAAGATAATGGCACTAGCATTTACTTAAATTAACAATATTTTTCAACATATTGAGCAAAAAGGTCTCTTTTTTTATACCGAGAAAAATGCACTTGTTATTAGTGAGAATATACTTATTTTAAAGGGGAACATTATCACCAGACCTATGTAAGCATCAATATATACCTTGATGTTGTAGAAAAAAGACCATATATTTTTTTAACCGATTTCCGAACTCTAAATGGGTGAATTTTGGCGAATTAAACGCCTTTCTATTATTCGCTCTCGGAGCGATGATGTCACAACGTGACGTCACATCGGGAAGCAATCCGCCATTTTCTCAAACACCGAGTCAAATCAGCTCTGTTATTTTCCGTTTTTTTCGACTGTTTTCCGTACCTTGGAGACATCATGCCTCGTCGGTGTGTTGTCGGAGGGTGTAACAACACGAACAGGGACGGATTCAAGTTGCACCAGTGGCCCAAAGATGCGAAAGTGGCAAGAAATTGGACGTTTGTTCCGCACACTTTACCGACGAAAGCTATGCTACGACAGAGATGGCAAGAATGTGTGGATATCCTGCAACACTCAAAGCAGATGCATTTCCAACGATAAAGTCAAAGAAATCTGCCGCCAGACCCCCATTGAATCTGCCGGAGTGTGTGAGCAATTCAGGGACAAAGGACCTCGCTAGCGCGGCAAACAATGGCGGAAGTTTGTTCCCGCAGACGAGTGAGCTAAACCCCCTGGATGTCTTGGCTCACACCGTCCCTTATGCCACCGAAGATGATCAAGAGAAGAATATCGACCCTAGCTTCCCTGGCCTGCTGACATCAACTCCAAAACTGGACAGATCAGCTTTCAGGAAAAGAGCGCGGATGAGGGTATGTCTACAGAATATATTAATTGATGAAAACTGGGCTGTCTGCACTCTCAAAGTGCATGTTGTTGCCAAATGTATTTCATATGCTGTAAACCTAGTTCATAGTTGTTAGTTTCCTTTAATGCCAAACAAACACATACCAATTGTTGGTTAGAAGGCGATCGCCGAATTCGTCCTCGCTTTCTCCCGTGTCGCTGGCTGTCGTGTCGTTTTCGTCGGTTTCGCTTGCATACGGTTCAAACCGATATGGCTCAATAGCTTCAGTTTCTTCTTCAATTTCGTTTTCGCTACCTGCCTCCACACTACAACCATCCGTTTCAATACATGCGTAATCTGTTGAATCGCTTAAGCCGCTGAAATCCGAGTCTGAATCCGAGCTAATGTCGCTATAGCTTGCTGTTCTTTCCGCCATGTTTGTTTGTGTTGGCTTCACTATGTGACGTCACAGGAAAATGGACGGGTGTATATAACGATGGTTAAAATCAGGCATTTTGAAGCTTTTTTATGGATATTGCGTAATGGGTAAAATTTTGAAAAAAACTTCGGAAAATAAAATAAGCCACTGGGAACTGATTTTTAATGGTTTTAACCCTTCTGAAATTGTGATAATGTTCCCTTTTAAGGTATTTTGGGTTCATTGAGGTTAGCTAATTTGACTTGTTTTGGAAAGTCTTGACAAGCCAAATGTTCTTGTTCTATTGGCAGATAATTTTGCGGATGGATGGATGGTCCTAAATGATCTCAGTAAGATATTACAGCTTGTTGCTGAGATGTGATGACCTATATTGAGTAAAACATGCTTGAAACTAGAATATCAACTGTTGCAAAGCTGTGTCATCAACTCTAAAGGCTTAGCTGGCCACATGCGTGGACAGCACCTTTTAGCTCTTATTTGCAAAATTGTGTACACTACTGAATTGGGGTCTTATGGCCACTTATGTGGACACGTATTCTGCCATCTGGTGGTGTCAGAAGAGGATAACATACAATGGAATTTGGGTGGGGAAAAGGTGTAAAAAAAAAGAATTAGCATGTCACTAAGCATGAAGTACACGTTTGTGTACTTATGGACTAAGTACATCATATAAAAAGAGGATTCTTAGTTTTTATTCTAATTAGGGTCCAATAAGCCCAAATAGAAAAGAGAAACAAATAAAAAAGCATGTAAACAAACAGCTAAGATTAACACTCACAAGTATAAAACAACGTTTTTAAAGTAATCATTTCTTACTTCAAGCATGAAAAAAATATATAATTATGTCAAGATAATGGCACTAGCATTTAATTAATTTAAGAATATTTTTCAACATATTGAGCAAAAAGGTCTCTTCTTTTATACCGAGAAAAATGCACTTGTTATTAGTGAGAATATACTTATTTTAAGATATTTTGGGTTCATTGAGGTTAGCTAATTTTACTTGTTTTGGAAAGTCTTGACAAGCCAAATGTTCTTGTTCTATTGGCAAATAATTTTGCTTAGTTCAAATAAAATACCCCTCATTTTTGTTTTTTGTTTTCTTGTGTTTGAACACTGACTTTTTGCAGTGCAGTTTGCTTAACTTACACTGCAAAAACTGAAATGTAAGTAAGATTTTATGTTAGAGTGTTTTACTTGTTTTAAGAGTTTTGCTCCTAAATGATCTCAGTAAGATATTACAGCTTGTTGCTGAGATGTGATGACCTATATTGAGTAAAACATGCTTGAAACTAGAATATCAACTGTTGCAAAGCTGTGTCATTAACTCTAAAGGCTTAGTTGGCCACATGTGTGGACAGCACCTTTTAGCTCTTATTTCCAAAATTGTGTACACTACTGAATTGGGGTCTTATGGCCACTTATGTGGACACTTATTCTGCCATCTGGTGGTGTCAGAAGATTATAACATACAATGGAATTTGGGGGAAAAAAGTGTAAAAATAAGAATTAGCATGTCACTACACATGAACAGCGCCTACTTTAATGTAGAGTGTGCTTTATAAGTGTTGCTCTAGTAGGAGAGATCTTTTGGAGAAGATCTGAATGGGGATTGTGGAGAATGCAAATATATGTTTAAGAGTTATTTCTTTATTCATAGTCATGTTTAAAGTAACTAGTGTTTTTCCATTTGTACTCTTTCTATTTTTTCATTTTATGCCCGCAAGTAAACATGTGTGTATTACCTTGAAGACTTGGAATGTAGGAGTTGGAGTACGCCCTTATATCTTATCTGTAGTAGAACAATGAGCCTGTATTCCTTTCCGGACAGGTGGGGGCTTTCTTCATGTGCAAGAAGTGGGCTCTTCCGTTTGGGGGTCAGATCAACTAGAGCAGCCGATATTTTTATTTATTAGCCTTTATTTAACCAGGTAAAATCCCATTGAGATCAAAGATCTCTTTTCCAAGGGAGACCTGGCCAAGAGGGCAGCAGCAAGGTTACATTAAAAACAGTAAACAAATACATAAAACATGACATTTACAACATTAAAACTTGCTCACATGACACATGTGCATACAGACAAGGTAGACTGCAATCCTTTCACAGAAGCTTTAAACTCATTCAATGAATGTATTGGTTGTGTTGAACTCCTAAAGCTTTAGTATAAATATGAAAAGATTCCAATTCTGTCTTGAGGGTCCTTCTTACTCAGCATATATGTCATCGAAAGAATTTGGGATTGACCAGTAACTTAGATTCCCTTAGAGCAGGGGTCGGCAACCCGCGGCTCTAGAGCCGCATTTAGCGCCGCCCTAGTGGCTCCCTGGAGCTTTTCCAAAGATGTATGAAAAATGGAAAAAGATGAGGGGAAAGAATTTATTTTTTGTTTTAATTCGGTTTCTGTAGGAGGCCAAACATGACACAAACCTCCCTAATTGTTATAAATCACACTGTTTATATTAAACATGCTTCACTGATTCGAGTATTTGGCGAGCGCCGTTTTGTCCTACTAATTTTGGCGGTCCTTGAACTCACCATAGTTTGTTTACATGTATAACTTTCTCCGACTTTCTAGGACGTGTTTTATGCCACTTCTTTTTCTGTCTCATTTTGTCCACCAAACTTTTAACGTTGTGCATGAATGCACAAAGGTGAGTTTTGTTGATGTTATTGACTTGTGGGGAGTGCTAATCGGGCATATTTGGTCACTGCATGACTGCAAGCTAATCGATGCTAACATGCTATTTAGGCTAGCTATATGTACATATTGCATCATAATGCCTCGTTTGTAGCTATATTTGAGCTCATTTAGTTTCCTTTAAGTCCTCTTAATTCAATTTATATCTCATGACACACTACCTGTATGTAATATGGCTTTTAATTTTTTTGCGGCTCCAGACAGATTTGTTTTTGTATTTTTGGTCCAATATGGCTCTTTCAACATTTTGGGTTGCCGACCCCTGCCTTAGAGGAAGAACTGGTCCGACGCAACAGTACTTATGGACTAAGTACATCATATAAAAAGATGATTCTTAGTTGTTATTCTAATTAGGGTCCAATAAGCCCAAATAACACGGAGAAATAAAAAAAGGATGTAAACAAACAGCTTGGGTCTTAAGATTAACACTCACAAGTATAAAACTACTTTTTTAAAGTAATCATTTCTTACTTCAAGCATGAAAAAAATATATCATTATGTCAAGATAATGGCACTAGCATTTACTTAATTTAAGAATACTTTTCAACATATTGAGAAAAAAGGTCTCCTTTTTTTTCTACCAAGAAAAGTGCAATTGTTATTAGTGAGAATATACTTATTTTAAGGTATTTTTGGGTTCATTAGCTAATTTGACTTGTTTTGGAAAGTCTTGACAAGTCGAGTTTTCTTGTTCTATTGGCAGATAATTTTGCTTAGTTCAAATAAAATACTATTTTTTTTTCTTGTTTTTGAACACTGACTTTTCGCAGTGTAGCACAGCTGACGTGCAGACTTCTGCCTGAATCTGGCTTTAAAAGGTAACTCACATTTAAAAAGTGCACCATTAACTAACTGAAGAGTGCACCTGTGTTTTGCTCTGTATACACCTGGAATGTTTCTTCTTGCTCTTCTGTCTCCTGGGACTTTCTACAGTCACTTAAACCTTTTAATGGCTTTTAATTTTGATGGCCTCAATGGACGGAGGTCTTTAATTGCACACAAGGGTACGGCGCTTATTGCTATATGATGCACTTCGCTCACTTTGATGTCTACAGTACACTGTAGCACCACACGTAGATGTCGTACTATATTGCCAAAAGTATTTGGCCACCTGCCTTGACTCACATATGAACTTGAAGTGCCATCCCATTCCTAACCCATAGGGTTCAATATGACCTTTTGCAGCTATTACAGCTTCAACTCTTCTGGGAAGGCTGTCCACAAGGTTGCAGAGTGTGTTCATAGGAATTTTCCACCGTTTGTCCAAAAGCGCATTGGTCTCAGGTTGGTCTCAGTCGCCATTCTAATTCATCCCAAAGGTGTTCTATCGGGTTCAGGTCAAGACTGCTGCTATGAAACGCTGCCATCCGACCATCACCCCGAGGGGAAAGAAGCGGTGGTGAAGGCGTGGGGTGGGGGTGGGTGTGTGTGTGTGTGTGTGTGTGTGCCCAATTGTCTTGGGTGTGATGATGTAATGTTTTTTATCGACTGAGGCCGATCTGCAAAAGTTCGACTCCAGGTGTCGTTGAGGAGGGAGGGAGGTCAAAAGCGTCCATCACTGAGGTGTCCTCGGGGGTGTTTTTCAGAACAGCCTGGTCCTGTTTTCACAGCGTCAAGGCCATTCGAGGGAGTCAAATCGTAGATTAGGATGTTTTTTTTCCGCGAACAGACAAAACAATGACTTGAGAAGGCCTGGCTCTCAGTCTCCGGTCTAATTCATCCCTAAAGGTCGTTCTATCGGGTTCAGGTCAGGACTCTGTGCAGGTCAGTCAAGTTCATCCACACCAGACTCTGTCATCCATGTCTTTATGGACCTTGCTTTGTGCGCCGGTGCACAGTCATGCTGGAAGAGGAAGAGGCCCGCTCCGAACTGTTCCCACAAGTTTAGGGTAGGAATTGTCCAAAATGTTTTGGTATCCTGGAGCATTCAAAATTCCTTTCACTGGAACAAAGGGGCCAAGCCCAACTCCTGGAAAAACAACCCCACACCATAATTCCTCCTCCACCAAATTTCCCACTCGGCACAATGCAGTCCGAAATGCAGCGTTCTCCTGGCAACCTCCAAACCCAGACTGGTCCATCAGATTGCCAGAAGGAATAGCGTGATTCATCACCCCAGAGAACGCGAGCGACGTGCTTTACACCACTGCATCCCACGCTTCGCATTGGACTTGATGATGTATGGCTTAGACACAGCTGCACGGCCATGGAAACCCATTCCACGAAGCTCTCTGCGTACTGTACGTGGGCTAATTGGGAGGGTCACATGAAGTTTGGACTGAAAGTCTTTGCACTATGCGCTTATGCATCATCTCTGTTCTGTCAGTTTACGTGGCCTACCACTCGGTGGCTGAGTTGCTGTTGTTCCCAAAATGTTCACTTTTCTTATAATAAAGTTGACTTTGGAATATTTGCGAGCGCTGGAAATCACTGAGAGCGGCCCATTCTTTCACAAATGTTTGTAAGAACGATCAACGATCAAATTTACAGCACCCACGTCTGTATTGTAGCTGACTGATGGATAGGTGGCAGGGCTATGGGCTTTAGTTTAAGATGCATGGCGAAGCCTTTTTCTCTCTTTTTTTTTTTTTTTTTTTTACACTTTCTGAACTGATGGGCATTTACACGGGTCAGGCCCAACTTCAAAAACAAGGCTTGTTTCCTCGAAAGTAGAGCAGCGAGTGTTTGATGCTCATAGAGCGGCTCTATGGACATACCACTGTTAGGACGTCATTAAAAAGTCAATGATACCTAATAAGGGATATTTAACATACAATTAAACAAACAACAGAGAATAAAATCTGTATGCTGCGTGGATAAAAGTGCTGCTTTTTCTTACCCATTCATGGGGGGGCGGTCCATTTCAATTTGTTAGGAATTAGCCGTCCATTAACCGCATAAACAAACCTCTCCTTTCGTTCAACACTGAGAACCCTAAAGAAGAAGCCTAGGATGGAATCAGCCAACATGCTCTTCCACGTTGTAATTGAACGAGACAACGAGAAACAACACATTGTGTTTGTGTAAATGGTGGCTGTTTAGGTGCTGCGAATAGAGCAATAACTTTGTGGACAACTGATTTTGCTTCTTCGTGGAGTAGGTAGAACATTCGCTTAGCACTGGGGTCTGGGGCAGTGGTCCCCAACCTTTTTGTAGCTGCGGACCGGTCAACGCTTGAAAATGTGTCCCACGGGTGGGTGGGGGTGGGAGGTTATGGTATTTTTTTTGTTTTTTTCTCATAAAAAAATACAATCATGCGTGCTTACGGACTGTATCCCTTGCAGACTGTATTGATATATATTGATATATAATGTAGGAACCACAATATTAATAACATAAAAAACAACCCTTTTGTGTGAATGAGTGTAAATGGGGGAGGGAGGTTTTTTTGGGTTGGTGCACTAATTGTAAGTGTATCTTGTGTTTTTTATGTTGATTTAATAAATAAAAAAATAATAATAAATAAAAAAAACGATACCGATAATAAGAAAACCGATACCGATAATTTTCAATATTACATTTTAAAGCATTTATCGGCTGATAATATCGGCAGGCTGATATTATCGAACATATCTACCCCAAACACACGTCAAAAGTGGTAAAGGAATGGCTAAATCAGGCTAGAATGAAGGTGTCATGACTTGGTCCTGGGTGTTTGCTTTTCCGGGATGCAACGGAAAGTTGGCTCGGGCGAGACGGGAATGTAAGTACATTTTTATTTAAACACTATAACTACAAAAAAAGGAAGTAAACAAAAGGCGCGCACAATGGCGGAGAACAAACTATGAAACCAAAAAGACTATAAACATGTAACAAAAACTTACTTTGGCATGGGACATGAAGCAGGATCTAAGAGGATGAAGAGTGTGTAGAGCGTAATTGTGGGATGTCACCAGAAAGACAAACTGAAAACAATGAGCTTAAATACTACAGACATGATTAACGAAAAGAGGTGCGTGACTCAAAACGTGAAACAGGTGCGTGACGTGACAGGTGAAAACTAATGGGTTGCTATGGTGACAAACAAGAGTGCACAATGAGTCCAAACGTGGAACAGGTGAAACTAATGGGTAATCATGGAAACAAGACAAGGGAGTGAAAAGCCAGAAACTAAAGAGTCCAATAACTAAACAAAACATGACTAAAACAAAACATGACAGAAGGTTTTATTTAGAATGGCCTTCCCAAAGTCCTGACTTAAAGGTGTGGACAATGCTGAAGAAACAAGTCCATGTCAGAAAAGCAACACATTTAGCTGAACTGCAGCAATTTATTGGTCAAGTGGTCAAGCAGAAGCTTGGGTTAGTGTACTAATTGTAAGTGTATCTTGTGTTTGTTATGTTGATTTAATGAAAATATATTTTTTTTAATTTTCAAATTTTTTTTAATTTTTTTTTATTTCTTGTGCGGCCCGGTACCAATTGATCCACGGACCGGTTGGTGACCACTGGTATAGGGCAGTGGTCACCAACCTTTTTGTAGCTGCAGACCGGTCAACGCTTGAAAATGTGTATAACAGACCAGGGGGGGGGGCGGGGGGGGCTGGTGTATTTTTATTTATTTTTTTGTTTTTTAAATTTTTTTTTGTCATAAAGAAATACAATCATGTGTGCTTACGGACTGTATCCCTTGCAGACTGTATTGATATATATTGATATATAATGTAGGAACCAGAAATATTAATTACAGAAAGAAACAACCCTTTTGTGTGAATGAGTGTAAATGGGGGAGGGAGGTTTTTTGGGTTGGTGCACTAATTGTAAGTGTATCTTGTAGAGATGCGCGGTTTGCGGACACAACCGCGGAGTCGGGCGGTTGAAATAAAAATTTTTTTGATTTTATCCGCGGGTCGGGTCGGGCGGTTGAAATAAAAAAAAATTCGATTTTAAATAGATTCAGGCGGGTGGCAGTTAAACCAATTCGTAAATATATAAACATAGTTAAATGTTGTTACCCACATACGAAAAACGAGCAGGCACCTGCAGCATATGCCACAACAAAGGAAGAAGAAAAAAAAGAGATGGCAACGCCGGCAGCAAACGTGGTACGCGACAAACTAAAAAAGGGAATACTAAAGACCAGGGGAAATAAAGGCCAGAAAAGTTCAGCGTGGACTCGTTTTTTTGAGGTTGTAAATCAGGATGATAGTAATGCTGGCTATGTGATTTGCAAGAGCTGCGACGCTGTTTATGTCTACGACAGTCACAAAACCGGGACATCTAACATGGTGCATCACATTTGTGCAAAACCCCGAATCTCCACAAACACCCTGAGCATGAGCAGTTTCGTCCGCCGTGATCCCAGAAGAGTGCCACAGGATGTTAAAACAAGATAGAACGCAGCTGCCTGCAGCAGTTTGAGTGGCGCGCGCGCGCTTGGAGGTGCGCTCAGCGCGGCTCCCAGATGATGTGCGTCTGGGCCGTGACAGCGTGGCACGCATTGAATGTCTCTGCTGCATTGAATCAGTCTCCTTTCTTTAACAGGCAAAAGCTTTATAACCTCACTAATGCCTTGCATCGTCTATATTAGATATATAACAACGGGCGGGTGCGGGCAGGTGCGGTTTTGATTAAATGTTAGTTCGGGTGGATGCGGATGGTTGACGACTTTTGTGATGCGGTTGCGGATGAAATAATTGCCTATCCGCGCATCTCTAGTATCTTGTGTTTTTTATGTTGATTTAATGAAAAATATATATATTAAAAAAAATACATATTTAGGGGACCACAAAAAATGGCATTATTGGCTTTATTTGAACAAAAAAATCTTAGTGTACATGAAACATATGTTTATTATTGCAATTTAGTCCGTAAATAAAATAGTGAACATACTAGACAACTTGTCTTTTAGTAGTAAGTAAACAAACAAAGACTCCTAATTAGTCTGCTGACGTATGCAGTAACATATTGTGTCATTTATACACCTATTATTTTGTACACATTATGAGGGACAAACTGTAAAAAATGATTGTTAATCTACTTGTTCATTTACTGTTAATATCTGCTTACTTCCTGTTTTAACAGAAATATTGATGTAAAGGGTAGGTGTCGCGCCGTTTACTGTTTCAACATGTTCTATCTACACTTCTGTTAAAATGTAATAATCACTTATTCTTCTCATGTTTGATACTTAACATTCATTTTGTATGATACCACAAATATGGATATCGATCCGATACCAAGTAGTTACAGGATCATACAAGAAAATATAATACCTAATAAACCAATAATAATATGGTTATGAAATATTGATGTAAAGGGTAGGTGTCGCGCCGTTTACTGTTTCAACATGTTCTATCTACACTTCTGTTAAAATGTAATAATCACTTATTCTTCTCGTCTTTGGTACTTTACATTAGTTTTGGATGATACCACAAATTTGGGTATCGATCCGATACCAAGTAGTTACAGGATCATACAATGGACATAATTTAAGTATTATGTGTCCAGGGACGCATTTCCTGAGTTTATAAACATAATATTAATTTAAAAAAACAAAAAAAGAGTATCGACTAGATACGCTATTTTACTTGGTATCATTACAGTGGATGTCAAGTGTAGATCCACCCATGGCATTTGTTTACATTGTGACGCCGGTGAGCTATTGTATCCTCCTACGGTGTGTAGTGAAGCATGTTTAGCTATTCCTCGTCCTCCAGTGATAATAATACTTGGAAGAAACTTACTTTATTTGTCGCCATGGAGGCGAGGATTAGTGATTTGCCATGAAGTGACGACGACGCGCCCATTAAAAAAAGTGGGTACTTTTTAGAGGCAGTATAGTACCGAATATGATTCATTAGTATCGCAGTACTATCCTAGTAGTGGTACACTGTACAACCCTAGTAGCAATACTGCATGACTACTTACATATCAATAATGGACACATCATTTAGCTGTCTTCGGATGTATAGGAATTCTCCAGGCAGACTGTACTGAACCTCTTGCCTTCCACACACCTCCATAGGTGCCTGTTGGGGGCTGGTTACCATGGAAACCAGGATTGCGATGCAGCGGGAGCAGGAGTCGTCGTCGTCCCGCGTGTCTCACAGCATGGAGCTGTCCTCTCAGAGCAAGAAGAAGACCTTCACATCCAGGTGCAACACTTTGTCATGTTTGGACATGAGGATCCCCAGGAATATTTTTACAATCAAGGTCACATACATCATTATTTCACCCGTTCACAAAAGACATTTTGAAACTGTTTTCAAATGACGGCAGCCTCAAAAACGTCTCTTTTGGGGGGGTCAGAACTAGGGATGTCGATAAATGCTTTAAAATGTAATATCGGAAATTATCGGTATCGGTTTCAAAATGATCGGTATCGGTTTCAAAAAGTAAAATGTATGACTTTTTTAAAAGGTCGCTGTGTACACGGACGTAGGGAGAAGTACAGAGTGCCAATATCAATCAATCAATCAATCTTTATTTATATAGCCCTAAATCACAAGTGTCTCAAAGGGCTGCACAAGCCGCAACGACATCCTCGGTACAAAGCCCACATACCTTAAAGGCACTGCCTTTACGTGCCGGCCCAGTCACATAATATCTATGGCTTTTCACACTTGGTCAACAGCCATACAGGTCACACTGAGGGTCGTATAAACAACTTTAACACTGTTACAAATATGCGCAACACTGTTAGTTTATTATTCTTCGGTCAATGGTCAACAAAATAAACAAACAGTTGTACATTCATAGATTGAAAATAAAAATGTTGCAGACCGAAAGGGTTTAGGCTGAAGTTGAACACTTATAGCGCCTAACCCTATAAACAATGTCAAGTACAAGATGAACTTCCGAAAATTATGAAATGTCTTTTGTACAACATATTATAAATACACGTTATACACAACATAAACACAGTTAAATGATATACACTGTAAAGGCATGTGAAATATCCTTATACGCGTGTTAAACCTTTGTACCAATTTATATACTATATACAAATAATTATACTTCCATTATTATTTATATCCCACATTTAGTATTTTAATTAACATTGATCATAGTATTAACTACTGTGTTGATTCAAGAGTGATATATTTTTCCAAGACATTGGTCTTAAAGTGTTTTTTAAATGTGTGAATGGACCTGGAACATTTGAAGGAATCATCCAAGCTGTGAACCCACACCAAACAAGAATGACAAACACATTTCGGGAGAACATCCGCACCGTAACACAACAGAACAAATACCCAGAATCCCTTGAAGCACTAACTCTTCCGGGACCCTACAATATACACCCCCCGCTATCCCCTAGACCCCCCCCCCCCCACCTCAACCCTACCCACCTCAACCTCCTCACGCTCTCTCGGGGAGAGCATGTCCCAAATTCCAAGCTGCTGTTTTGAGGCATGTTAAAAAAAATAATGCACTTTGTGACTTCAAAAATAAATATGGCAGTGCCATGTTGGCATTTTTTTTTTCCATAACTTGAGTTAATTTATTTTTGGAAAACCTTGTTACATTGTTTAATGCATCCAGCGGGGCATCACAACAAAATTAGGCATAATAATGTGTTCATTCCACCACTGTATATATCGGTATCGGTTGATATCGGAATCGGTAATTAAGAGTTGGACAATATCGGAATATTAGATTATTAGAACGATATGGCATCAGAGGTTTGGTATTGAATTGGGTAAGAAGTTATTTAACCAACAGGAAGCAATATGTAAAGATGGGTGAAAATATGTCAACACGGCTAGATATATCCTGTGGTGTACCCCAGGGATCAATACTGGGACCAAGATTGTTCAATCTTTATATAAACGACATTTGTAAGGTTACGAAGGACTTAAAGTTGGTTTTATTTGCAGACGACACAACTGCTTTCTGTTCAGGAGAGAACACACAGAAGATAATACAAATAATAACAGAAGAAATGAACAAATTAAAAAAATGGTTTGACAAAAACAGACTATCTTTGAATCTCAGTAAAACTAAAATAATGCTATTTGGTAATAGTAGAAAAGAGCATCATACACAAATACAAATAGACGGAGTAGACATAGAAAGGGTAAAAGAAACTAGATTTTTGGGAGTATTAATAGATGATCAAATGAACTGGAAATCTCATATACAAAACATACAACATAAGGTGGCAAAAAAATATTTCAATAATGAATAAAGCAAAATATGTCCTGGGCCAAAAATCACTACATATTCTCTACTGCTCGCTAGTGTTACCATATCTGAGTTATTGTGCAGAAATATGGGGAAATAACTACAAATGTGCGCTACATTCGCTAACCGTGTTACGAAAAAGATCAGTTAGAATAATACAAAATGTTGGATATAGAGAACACACAAACCCTTTATTTATTAAGTCAGAAATATTAAAGTTCGGTGATTTGGTAAAATTGCAAACAGCTAAAATGATGTACAAAACAAACTATAACCTGCTACTAAATAATGTACAACAATTCTTCTCTACTAAAGAGGAGAAATAAAACCTTAGAGGAAAAAATAATTTAAAACATTTATATGCACGTACAACACTTAGAACTTTTAGCATATCAGTATGTGGAATTAAATGATGGAATGGATTAAGTAAAGAAGTTAAAAATTGTACTGATATGATCCAGTTTAAGAGGTTGTTCAAAATAATAGTGCTTACAGAGTACAAAAAAGAAGAATTATGAGAAATACTTTCAACCTTATTGAAAATAAGATATTCTTCATCTCAGTATGTTAATAATGACTGAATTAATTAATTAATTACGTATTACAAAACTGTTGTATACTAATTCATAGATGTTATTTTATTATATAAAAAGGTCAGTAAATGATTCTATATATTTGTAAACGCTTTGAAGTGGGAAAGGGGTAGGATTAAATAAGCTTCGCTTCTTCCTACTCCTTTTTCGGGCATGATGTAAAATGAAATGATATGAAATTGTGTGATGTATTATGATGTAAGTGTGTTCATGTTCCAAATAAACTAATCAATCAATCAATCAATCAATCTTTATTTATATAGCCCTAAATCACAAGTGTCTCAAAGGGCTGCACAAGCCACAACGACATCCTCGGTACAAAGCCCACATACGGGCAAGGAAAAACTCACCCCAGTGGGACGTCGATGTGAATGACTATGAGAAACCTTGGAGAGGACCGCATATGTGGGTAACCCCCCCCCTCTAGGGGAGACCGAAAGCAATGGATGTCGAGTGGGTCTGACATAATATTGTGAGAGTCCAGTCCATAGTGGATCCAACATAATAGTAAGAGTCCAGTCCATAGTGGGGCCAGCAGGACACCATCCCGAGCGGAGACGGGTCAGCAGCGCAGAGATGTTCCCAGCCGATGCACAGGCGAGCGGTCCACCCCGGGTCCCGACTCTGGACAGCCAGCACTTCATCCATGGCCACCGGACCTGTGCCCCCCCCCCCCCCTCAAGGAAAAGGGGAGCAGAGGAGAAAAGAAAAGAAACGGCAGATCAACTGGTCTAACAGGGGGGCTATTTAAAGGCTAGAGTATACAAATGAGTTTTAAGATGGGACTTAAATGCTTCTACTGAGGTTGCATCTCTAATTGTTACCGGGAGGGCATTCCATAGTACTGGAGCCCGAATAGAAAACGCTCTATAGCCCGCAGACTTTTTTTGGGCTCTGGGAATCACTAATAAGCCGGAGTTCTTTGAACGCAGATTTCTTGCCGGGACATATGGTACAATGCAATCGACAAGATAGGACGGAGCTAGACCGTGTAGTATTTTATACGTAAGTAGTAAAACCTTAAAGTCACATCTTAAGTGCACAGGAAGCCAGTGCAGGTGAGCCAGTATAGGCGTAATATGATCAAACTTTCTTGTTCTTGTCAAAAGTCTAGCAGCCGCATTTTGTACCAACTGTAATTTTTTAATGCTAGACATAGGGAGACCCGAAAATAATACGTTACAGTAGTCGAGACGAGACGTAACGAACGCATGAATAATGATCTCAGCGTCGCTAGTGGATAAAATAGAACGGATTTTAGCGATATTACGGAGATGAAAGAAGGCCGTTTTAGTAACACTCTTAATGTGTGATTCAAACGAGAGAGTTGGGTCGAAGATAATACCCAGATTCTTTACTGATTCGCCTTGTGTAATTGTAATTGTTTGGTTGTCAAATGTTAAGGTTAACTAAAGAAAGAAAGAAAGAAATATCGGATGTCGGCAAAAAAGCCACTATCGGACATCTCTAGTTACTAATATTGATACTGTTGTTGTTGATATTCATTTTTGTTTGACTGCGTTTTAGATTGTTTTGTGTCACGTTTGTGTGTCCTCTCAATTGCTCTGTTGATTGCTATTCTGAATGTTGCTGGGTCGGGTTTGGTTTTGGAATTGGAATTGCATTATTGCATTATTATGGTATTGTTGTGTATTGTTTTGTTGGATTGATTAATAAAAAAAAAAAAAAGGTCCAACAGGAAACTGAAGAAGCGGAAGACAACGAGGCTTTGTGAGAAGCGGAAGAAATATAACATTCCAGCCTTTAGTCGAATTGAAGGAGGCGTCGACCGAATGAAAAATGAGCACATTGTTTACTCGCACAACGCGAGCCGGGCCATTTCCCACTTTTTTTATTTCCTCTTTCTGCAGAAAATTGAGGAAGCTGTTATTAAATGTTTGCAAAGCACAAACACATTGTGGATGCACACAGTCAGAGGATAACCTCTTGGTGTTTGCTTGTTGTTACGTGCAAGTGCATGTTGCCGCTACGCACTCCGCAGTGTCACCGCCTTATATCTGCTCCTGTTACTCCAGCGATACCTCGCGGCCGCAGGCTCCGGCGCTACATAATTCAACGGCTTCTCAGCCCACTCTCAATGTTGGGCTATACAAAGAGGGGGGGGGGGGGAGAAAAAAAAACATGCCAAAAAAAAGAAGAAGTTATCGGGTGCCTGCCGTCAAACCACAGAAAAGGAAGGAGAAGTCACAAGTGGATTTGCATGTGTTGATGAAGGCAACACCTGGGGGGGGCTGAGAGTTTGTTATGGCAGATGGCTGCTGGGTGCACACCTGAGTAAATACATAGTTCTGGCAGACTGTGATGCGGCTTGTTCCACAACTAAACAAAAAAACGTGTTAACTGTAGACAATTGCGGCAGAGACGAGTGTTCAGACCTTTAGGAAGCAAATTTATATGACCTTTAACTACATTTGCCAACCTTCAAATCCACAAAGGTTTGCAGCCCTGATACCAACAAAATCCCCCAAATTCCACACTATAAGGCGCACCTAAAAACCACAAATTTTCTCAAAAGCTGACAGTGCGCCTTATAACCCGGTGCGCTTTATATATGGATAAATATTAAGATTCATTTTCATAAAGTTTCGGTCTCGTAACTACGGTAAACAGCCGCCATCTTTTTTCCCGGTAGAACAGGAAGCGCTTCTTCTTCTACGCAAGCAACCGCCAAGGTAAGCACCCGCCCCCATAGAACAGGAAGCGCTTCTTCTTCTACTGTAAGCAACCACCCGCCCGCGTAGAAGAAGAAAAAGCGCGCGGATATTACCGTACGTTTCATTTCCTTTGTGTGTTTACATCTGCAAAGACCACAAAATGGCTCCTACTAAACGACAGGGATCCGGTTCATGAAAAGACGCAATCTCTCCATCCGCACACGGATTACTATTTCACAGCAACTGATATTCCTGTGAACCGCACTGTGGATACAACGGGAGCACGTACGGTGAATATTCGCACCACAGGGAATGAGAAGTCGTCCTTCACTGTGGTTCTAGCTTGCCATGCTAATGGCCAGAAACTTCCACCCATGGTGATATTCAAAAGGAAGACCTTGCCAAAAGAGACCTTTCCAGCCGGCGTCATCATAAAAGCTAACTCGAAGGGATGGATGAAGAAAAGATGAGCGAGTGGTTAAGGTAAGTTTAAGTTTACGCGAAGAGGCCGGGTGGCTTTTTTCACGCAGCTTCGTCCATGTTGATATACGATTCCATGCGCGCCCACATCACGCTGGTTTTAATATATTATTAAAGTTTGACTGACCTATTTGACTGTTTTTTTGACATTCCTTTAGCGCAGTTAGATGCGGCTTACAACACGGGGCGGCTTATAGGTGGACAAAGTTTTGAAATATGCCGTTCATTGAAGGCGCGGCTTATAACCCAGGGCGCCTTATGGTGCGGAAAATACGGTAGTTACAAGTTCAGCATAAAACTGAGGCCTGTGTTCTAAACAAAATGGCAATTTCAGACTTCCCTCTCCCCAGCCACTTGGTCCAGCTCTTCCCGGGGGATCCCAAGGCGTTCCCAGGCCAGCCGGAAGACATAGTCTTCCCAACGTGTCCTGGGTCTTCCCCGTGGCTTCCTACCGGTCGGACGTGCCCTAAACACCTCGGGTGGCATCCTGACCAGATGCCCAAACCACCTCATCTGGCTCTTCTCCATGTGGAGGAGCAGCGGCTTTACTTTGAGTTCCCCCCGGATGACAGAGCTTCTCACCCTATCTCTAAGGGAGAGACCCACCACCCGGCGGAGGAAACTCATTTCGGCCGCATGTACCCGTGATCTTGTCCTTTCGGTCATAACCCAAAGCTCATGACCATTGGTGAGGATGGGAACGTAGATCGACCGGTAAATTGAGAGCTTTTCCTTCCGGCTCAGCTCCTTCTTCACCACAACGGATCGATATAATGTCCGCATTACTGAAGACGCCGCACCGAGCCGCCTGTCCATCTCACGATCCACTCTTCCCTCACTCGTGAACAAGACTCCGAGGTACTTGAACTCCTCCACTTGGGGCAAGATTTCCTCCCCAACCCGGAGATGGCACTCCACCCTTTTCCGGGCAAGAACCATGGACTCGGTCCGTCTCAGCTCCTTCTTCACCACAACGGATCGATACAGCGTCCGCATTACTGAAGACGCCGCACTGGTCCACCTGTCGATCTCACGATCCATTCTTCCCTCACTCGTGAACAAGACTCCGAGGTACTTGAACTCCTCCACTTGGGGCAGGGTCTCCTCCCCAACCCGGAGATGGCACACCACCCTTTTCCGGGCGAGAACCATGGACTCGGTCCGTCTCAGCTCCTTCTTCACCACAACGGATCGATACAGCGTCCGTATTACTGAAGACGCCGCACTGATCCGCCTGTCGATCTCACGATCCACTCTTCCCCCACTCGTGAACAAGACTCCCAGGTACTTGAACTCCTCCACTTGGGGCAGGGTCTCCTCCCCAACCCGGAGACCGCACTCCACCCTTTTCCGGGCGAGAACCATGGACTCTGACCGTCTCAGCTCCTTCCTCACCACAACGGATCGATACAGCGTCCGCATTACTGAAGACGCCGCACCGATCCGCCTGTCGATCTCACGATCCACTCTTCCCCCACTCGTGAACAAGACTCCCAGGTACTTCAACTCCTCCACTTGGGGCAGGGTCTCCTCCCCAACCCGGAGACGGCACTCCACCCTTTTCCGGGCGAGAACCATGGACTCTGTCCGTCTCAGCTCCTTCCTCACCACAACGGATCGATACAGCGTCCGCATTACTGAAGACGCCGCACCGATCCGCCTGTCCATCTCACAATCCACTCTTCCCCCGCTCTTGAACAAGACTCCGAGGTACTTGAACTCCTCCACTTGGGGCAAGATTTCCTCCCCAACCCGGAGATGGCACTCCACCCTTTTCCGGGCGAGAACCATGGACTCGGTCCGTCTCAGCTCCTTCTTCACCACAACGGATGGATACAGCGTCCGCATTACTGAAGACGCCGCACCGATCCGCCTGTCGATCTCACGATCCACTCTTCCCTCACTCGTGAACAAGACTCCCAGGTACTTGAACTCCTCCACTTGGGGAAGGGTCTCCTCCCCAACCCGGAGATGGCACACCACCCTTTTCCGGGCGAGAACCATGGACTCGGTTCGGCTCAGCTCCTTCTTCACCACAACGGATCGATACAGCGTCCGTATTACTGAAGACGCCGCACTGATGCGCCTGTCGATCTCACGATCCACTCTTCCCCCACTCGTGAACAAGACTCCCAGGTACTTGAACTCCTCCACTTGGGGCAAGATTTCCTCCCCAACCCGGAGATGGCACTCCACCCTTTTCCGGGCGAGAACCATGGACTCGGTCCGTCTCAGCTCCTTCTTCACCACAACGGATGGATACAGCGTCCGCATTACGAAGACGCCGCACCGATCCGCCCGTCGATCTCACGATCCACTCTTCCCTCACTCGTGAACAAGACTCCCAGGTACTTGAACTCCTCCACTTGGGGTAGGGTCTCCTCCCCAACCCGGAGACCGCACTCCACCCTTTTCCGGGCGAGAACCATGGACTCTGTCCGTCTCAGCTCCTTCCTCACCACAACGGATCGATACAGCGTCCGCATTACTGAAGACGCCGCACCGATCCGCCTGTCGAGCTCACAATCCACTCTTCCCTCACTCGTGAACAAGACTCCCAGGTACTTGAACTCCTCCACTTGGGGCAGGGTCTCCTCCCCAACTCGGAGATGGAACACCACCCTTTTCCAGGCGAGAACCATGGACTCGGTCCGTCTCAGCTCCTTCTTCACCACAACGGATCGATACAGCGTCCATATTACTGAAGACGCCGCACTGATCCGCCTGTCGATCTCACGATCCACTCTTCCCCCACTCGTGAACAAGACACCCAGGTACTTGAACTCCTCCACTTGGGGCAGGGTCTCCTCCCCAACCCGGAGACTGCACTCCATCCTTTTCCGGGCGAGAACCATGGACTCTGTCCGTCTCAGCTCCTTCCTCACCGCAACGGATCGATACAGCGTCCGCATTACTGAAGACGCCGCACCGATCCGCCTGTCAATCTCACGATCCACTCTTCCCCCACTTGTGAACAAGACTCCCAGGTACTTGAACTCCTCCACTTGGGGCAGGGTCTCCTCCCCAACCCGGAGACGGCACTCCACCCTTTTCCGGGCGAGAACCACGGACTCGGTCCGTCTCAGCTCCTTCTTCACCACAACGGATCGATACAGCGCCCGCATTACTGAAGACGCCGCACTGGTCCACCTGTCGATCTCACGATCCACTCTTCCCCTACTCGTGTACAAGACTCCCAGGTACTTGAACTCCTCCACTTGGGGCAGGGTCTCCTCCCCAACCCGGAGATGGCACGCCACCCTTTTCCGGGCGAGAACCATGGACTCGGTCCGTCTCAGCTCCTTCTTCACCACAACGGATCGATACAGCGTCCACATTACTGAAGACGCCGCACCGATCCGCCTGTCGATCTCACGATCCACTCTTCCCTCACTCGTGAACAAGACTCCCAGGTACTTGAACTCCTCCACTTGGGGCAGGGTCTCCTCCCCAACCCGGAGATGGCACACCACCCTTTTCCAGGCGAGAACCATGGACTCGGTCCGTCTCAGCTCCTTCTTCACCACAACGGATCGATACAGCGTCCGTACTACTGAAGACGCCGCACTGATCCGCCTGTCGATCTCACGATCCACTCTTCCCCCACTCGTGAACAAGACTCCCAGGTACTTGAACTCCTCCACTTGGGGCAGGGTCTCCTCCCCAACCCGGAGACTGCACTCCATCCTTTTCCGGGCGAGAACCATGGACTCTGTCCGTCTCAGCTCCTTCCTCACCGCAACGGATCGATACAGCGTCCGCATTACTGAAGACGCCGCACCGATCCGCCTGTCAATCTCACGATCCACTCTTCCCCCACTTGTGAACAAGACTCCCAGGTACTTGAACTCCTCCACTTGGGGCAGGGTCTCCTCCCCAACCCGGAGACGGCACTCCACCCTTTTCCGGGCGAGAACCATGGACTCTGTCCGTCTCAGCTCCTTCCTCACCACAACGGATCGATACAATGTCCGCATTACTGAAGACGCCGCACTGATCCGCCTGTCGATCTCACGATCCACTCTTCCCTCACTCGTGAACAAGACTCCGAGGTACTTGAACTCCTCCACTTGGGGCAGGGTCTCCTCCCCAACCTGGAGATGGCACGCCACCCTTTTCCGGGCGAGAACCATGGACTCGGTCCGTCTCAGCTCCTTCTTCACCACAACGGATCGATACAGCGTCCGCATTACTGAAGACGCCGCACCGATCCGCCTGTCAATCTCACAATCCACTCTTCCCCC
>NC_084551.2:61240000-61255000 GCF_033978685.3 Nerophis lumbriciformis | reverse complement strand
GTAAATATACTCCTCCCCTGTTAACCACGCCTCCCCCCCACCCCCCACCTCCCGAAATCGGAGGTCTCAAGGTTGGCAAGTATGTGTACTATGCAATCTACTAATAAAAGTTTAAATCAATCAATCAATTAACTGTAAACGATCAATGAGTCCATACAATGCTAAGAGCCGGAGATTCAAGAAATACAAATTGTCCGAGGAGGGGGACCTTAAACGATAGTTTAGTGCGGCTGAAACGGGGCTTAGGCTAAATAATGATTCCTTTAAGGGGTTATCCGGCTTAGTGTAGACATAGCCTCAGTCTAGATCACCATATCGTGGTCCGGTTGTCGCTATAACATAAACACCCGTTGACAATTATTGACTTAGCCATATCAGTCGACCCTGTTCATATTACATAAGCTCCCCATAGATGAAAGTGTGTGATTGTGCACACTTGGGAGGAATAAGCTCAGTAAAGATAAAGCAGGTCATACGGCAGATTTAGCAGCACAAACACAAGAAGACACAGCTTCTGGAAACAACAAACGCACTTGATGCCAGGCAGCTGTGTGCCACAACAAAGCGTTTGGAAACATGGCGTCTTAAACACTAAGCTCTAAAGGAAGGCTGACTTTACAATTCGCGGTTGAGTTCACTGGATCTGCAAATTCCGAATGCAAGATCTCTGAAATGCGTGTTCACAGAGAACGCTGACAGGTCCTACCGAGCAACACTCGCTTATCTGACGGCTTTTTCCGCCGACACGGGGTATTAGCGTGGCGAAAACTATTGACGTTTCAAAGAGCGCCTGCCTGTCACCCATTCTTACTCGCACTTTATGTTGTTTTCTATGTCATTGTTTACTTTTGCAAGTTTTGGAGAAAAAAAATAACACATTAAGCTCCTTACTGTCTGCGGAGATAAAAGCTGTCACTCTCTACCACGGAATCCACACAGGGGCACATGACAAAATGAAACCTCCGGCGTTTTAGTGACAGACGAGGAAATCCCTCGCTGCCTTCTAGAAGCAGAAGATATTGTGAGGAAAAATATGAACATTAGTCTCTTAAACACGGGTTCAGTTCGGTTTATGTGGAACATGCATACCATACAATGTAATGCATCACGCAGTTCCAGTTGTTTCATTACATAGACCAGGGGTCGGAAACCTTTACCCGTTTCCAGAAATTAAAGAAAACAATGGGAGCCACAAAACTCTTTTGAAATTTAAAATGAAATAACACTACATACTAGAGATGCGCGGATAGGCAATTATTTCATCCGCAACCGCATCAGAAAGTCGTCAACCATCCGCCATCCACCCGATGTAACATTTGATCAGAACCGCATCCGCCCGTTGTTATATATCTAATATAGACGATGCAAGGCATTAGTGAGGTTATAAAGCTTTTGCCTGTTAAAGAAAGGAGACTGATCCAATGCAGCACAGACATTCGCGTGCCACGCTGTCACGACCCAGACGCACACCAGTGCGCAATCATATGGGAGCCGCGCTGAGCGCACCTCCAAGCGCGTCTCGCTGCCGGCGACGGCCGGGTATGGGCCCGACGCTCCAGCGCCATCCATTTTCAGGGCTAGTTGATTCGGCAGGTGGGTTGTTACACACTCCTTAGCGGGTTCCGACTTCCATGGCCACCGTCCTGCTGTCTATATCAACCAGGGTGAGCCCCACCCCTTTCGTGAGCGCACTGCGCCCGGAGTGACCCCTGTTACGCACCCCCGGCAACAGGGGTGGCGGGCAGGTAAGCTGCGCGGGCGGAGCGCGCGGAGTGACCCCTGTTACGAGCCCCCGGCCACGGGGGTGGCGGGCAGGTAAGCTGCTTACGAGGCGGGGTGTCGGTGCGGACGAGGCGGGGTGTCGGTGCGGTGGGCGCGGTGGTGACCCTGGACGTGCGTCGGGCCCTTCTCGCGGATCGCCTCAGCTACGGCTCCCGGTGGGGCCCTCTCGGGGGAAGGGGCCTCGGTCCCGGACCCCGGCGAGGCGTCGGAGGCCTTCTCCGCTCCGTAAAAGTGTCCATCTCTTTTTCTTTTTTTTTCTTCTGTTGTGGCATATGCTGGTGCCTGCTCGTTTTTCGTATGTGGGTAACAACATTTAACTATGTATATATATTTCCCAATTGGTTTAACTGCCACCCGCCTGAATCTATTTAAAATCTTTTTTTTTTTTATTTCAACCGCCCGACCCGACCCGACCCGACCCGCGGATAAAATCTAATTTTTTTTAAATTTCATCCGCCCGATCCGCGGATAATCCGCGGACTCCGCGGTTGTGCCCGCAAACCGCGCATCTCTACTACATACAAAGTTTTTTTTTGCTTTGTGCTATGTATAAACCAGGGGTCTCAGACACGCGGCCCGCACCTTAATATGGAAATGTAATGTTAGTGCGGCCCGTGAGTTTTATATGAAGGGCACTTGACAGCGTCACACTTGCCAACCCTCCCGATTTTCCGGTAGACTCCCGAATTTCAGGGAAACTATTCTCTCGAATGTATGCTGATTTTCACCCAAACAACAATAATAAGGGCGTGCCGTGATGTCACTACCTTTAGCGCCCTCTACAGCTTGAACAAACAGCTTCCCAGCCCAGTTACATGTTATATGAGGCTTCTGCAGACACACATAAGTGAATGCAATGCATACTTGGTTAACAGCCATACAGATCACACTGAGGGTGGCGATATAAACAACTTTAACACTCTTACTAATATGCGCCACACTGTGAACCCACACCAAACAAGAATGACAAACACATTTCGGGAGAACATCCGCACCCATACTTGCCAAACTTGAAACCTCCGATTTCGGGAGGTGGGGGGTGGGGGGCTGGGGGCGTGGTCGGGGTGGGGCGGGGGGCGTGGTTGGGGGCGTGGTTAAGATATATATATATATATATATATATATATATAAGAAATACTTGACTTTCAGTGAATTCTAACTATATATATATATATATATATATATATATATATATATATATATATATATATATACATATATATTTTATTATATATATATATATATATATATACATATATATGTATATATATATGTATATATATATATATATATATATATATATATATATATATATATATATATATATATATATATATATATATATATATATATATACATAAATAAAATAAATACTTGAATTTCAGTGTTCATTTATTTACACATATACACACACATAACATTCCTCTACTCATTGTTGAGTTAAGGGTTGAATTGTCCATCCTTGTTCTATTCTCTGTCACTATTTCAGAACACACACATTATACAAATATACATTATAAAATCAATAAGAAAACGGGAGCTCTAATTTGGGAGTCTGAATTAGGATCAGAAGTTCTATATAAACATTGCGTACTTACGTCGCCTTTTTGTATTGATTACTGCAGCTGTGCACTGGATTCATTCACAAATACAAACTACAACTCACAAACACTTTAGAGTTAGGCTCCACCATCAGAATGTGTACTTAAACTTATAAAGATTTAGTGAGTTGATTCACCAAAACTAACCTGTTATACAGGAGGAAAAAGCACACAGGACGTTTCAATTGTTCACAGACTGGTCGCGCTCATCAGAATGACAAGACACTTCCGGTCTGCAGGTGATAGCATTCAGTTGGGAAGAAACGCCCTACTGCCCCCTACTGACCAATGTGAATACTGATAAATGTGTAATGACAGCTCCAAAAACGAATTCAAACCACAAAATAAACTAAATAAATCAACACAAAAATGTGACACATTATGGGGGGGTCACATATGCATGTACAACAGGCTGTCAACACGTCACTCAGGTCCGCATGGAGCTGGAGGGGGCGTGGCCTCCAGCTCCTCCTGAATTTCAGGAGATTTTCGGGAGAAAATTTGTCCCGGGAGGTTTTCGGGAGAGGCGCTGAATTTCGGGAGTCTCCCGGAAAATCCGGGAGGGTTGGCAAGTATGTCCGCACCGTAACACAACAGAACAAATACCCAGAATCCCATGCATCCCTAACTCTTCCGGGCTACTTTATACACCCCCGCTACCACCAAAGCCCGCCACCCCAACCCTGCCCCCCCACACATCAACAACACCCCCCCACCCCCTGTGCGTAGATTGAGATGGGCGGGGTTTGGTGGTAGCAGGGTGCGTAATGTAGCCCGGAAGAGTTAGGGATGCATGGGATTCTGGGTATTTGTTCTGTTGTGTTTATGTTGTGTTACGGTGTGGATGTTTTCCCGAAACGTGTTTGTCATTCTTGTTTGGTGTGGGTTCACAGTGTGGCGCATATTAGTAAGAGTGTTATAGTTGTTTATACGGCCACCCTCAGTGTGATCTGTATGGCTGTTGAACAAGTATGCCTTGCTGTCACTTAGTGTGTGAGCAGACAAAATGTGACTGGGCCGGCACGCTGTTTCTTAGGTGAAAAAGCGGATGCGACGACAGGTTGTAGAGGACGCAAAATGCAGTGCCATCACGGCACGCCCTCAATTTTGTTGTCCGGGTGAAAATCGGAGAATGTTTGCCCTGGGAGAGGCAGTGAAATCCGGAAGTCTCCCGGAAAATTTGGGAGGGTTGGCAAGAATGCAGCTGAGCCGCATCAGAGTGGTCAAAGAGCCGCATGCGGCTCCGGAGCCGCGGGTTGCCGACCCCTGACATAGACTGACCATACGTCCTGTTTTCCCCGGACATGTCCTCTTTTGCGGGGCTGTCAGGGCGGAGTTTCTTAAATGCCTCAAATGTCCGGCATTTTGAGTTAGGTTTGCGTGTATTTCCAATGTACGTTCAGGGTTAAGAAGGGGTTAAAAACAAAACAAACAGCAGCATTGGTGAGGGAGGGGCAGAGACAGAGAGAGAGAGAGAGTTATGATAAACGCGCATGCGTCGCCAGGCTCTGCTTTTTATCCATAGATTTATCACATTTAATTTTTTATTATCTATAGCAGGGGTGTCAAAAGTGTGCCTCGGAGGCCATTTGCGGCCCACAGCTAATGTTTTAAAGGCCCACGGCACATTCTAAAAATACTATTAAAATAAACAAAAACATAACAAAAGTGAAAAAAAAAGTGTAAAGGTGAAATGTAATTTAGAAAAAGCTGCAATGTTGACTAATAAAACAAAGCTGTTTTTTTTTTTTTTTCAAACTGTCATTGCTCAAAACATAATATTGAATCAAAATCAATGTTATTATGAATTATTGACCTATCCAAGGTTCCCATTACTTCACATCAAATATTCCACTAAGAAAAATATTTTTGGTGGAAGATTTTGCATATTTTGTGTGTTTGCCATAAAAAAACATAGTTTTGTTTGACAAAAAAGGGCAGAAAACAAACAAACAAAAAAACTACATAAAAAAAAAAAACTAAAGCATTTTGAAATGAGGGATAGATGTGAAGTTGATGTAGACTCCAGAGATTTAAATATAAAAAGTATGTATGCCCTGGCACACCATTATCATCATTTCATGACCCAAGCAAAACACTTTTTACACTTTTATACTGAAATAAATACACCTACAACTTATTCAATAAAAACATAGAAAAAACTACTAGCAGCGGTAAAGTTTAGATCCATGAAGGAAAGAAGAAAGTGAATGAATGTTTATAACTGAATACATTTACATATGTCATACTTGCCAACCCTCCCGGATTTTCCGGGAGACTCCCGAAATTCAGCGCCTCTCCCGAAAACCTCCCGGGACAAATTATCTCCCGAAAATCTCCCGAAATTCAGGCGGACTCAGGTCCGCCCACAATATAAACGGTGTGCCTGCCCAATGACGTTATAACTGTAGAATGATCGAGGGCGAGTTCTTAGATCCTTATGTGGGTTTATTGTTAGGCAGTTTCATTAACGTCCTCCCAGAGCGGCAACAACACACAACAACAGCAGTCATGTTTTGGTCTGCCGTAAAGCAGTTCGTCTGCCGTAAACAGCAATGTTGTGACACTCTTAAACAGGACAATACTGCCATCTAGTGCATTTGATGAAAGCACTTTTGTGCGTGCCACACAGCAATGCATCATGAGAGAGGGTGTTCAGCATGGTTAGAAAAATAGTGACAGAGAATAGAACAAGGATGGACAATTCAACCATTAACTCAACAAGTATATGTGTAAATAAATGAACACTGAAATTCAAGTATTTATATATATATATATATACAATAAAATAAATATTTATCTATAGCTAGAATTCACTGAAAATCAAGTATTTCTTATATATATATATATATATATATATATATATATATATATATCTCAGGAAACAGGGTGGATCGACACCAGCTGGACTGCTACTGAGTGGTCCAAAGTCATGTTTTCTGACGAAAGCAAATTTTGCATTTCCTTTGGAAATCGAGGTCCCAGAGTCTGGAGGAAGACAGGAGAGGCACAGGATCCACGTTGCCTGAAGTCTAGTGTAAAGTTTCCACCATCAGTGATGGTTTGGGGTGCCATGTCATCTGCTGGTGTCGGTCCACTCTGTTTCCTGAGATCCAGGGTCAACGCAGCCGTCTACCAGCAAGTTTTAGAGCACTTCATGCTTCCTGCTGCTGACCTGCTCTATGGAGATGGAGATTTCAAGTTCCAACAGGACTTGGCGCCTGCACACAGCGCAAAATCTACCCGTGCCTGGTTTACGGACCATGGTATTTCTGTTCTAAATTGGCCCGCCAACTCCCCTGACCTTAGCCCCATAGAAAATCTGTGGGGTATTGTGAAAAGGAAGATGCAGAATGCCAGACCCAAAAACGCAGAAGAGTTGAAGGCCACTATCAGAGCAACCTGGGCTCTCATAACACCTGAGCAGTGCCAGAAACTCATCGACTCCATGCCACGCCGCATTAACGCAGTAATTGAGGCAAAAGGAGCTCCAACCAAGTATTGAGTATTGTACATGCTCATATTTTTCATTTTCATACTTTTCAGTTGGCCAACATTTCTAAAAATCCCTTTTTTGTATTAGCCTTAAGTAATATTCTAATTTTGTGACACACGGAATTTTGGATTTTCATTTGTTGCCACTTCAAATCATCAAAATTAAATGAAATAAACATTTGAATGCATCAGTCTGTGTGCAATGAATAAATATAATGTACAAGTTACACCTTTTGAATGCAATTACTGAAATAAATCAAGTTTTTCAAAATATTCTAATTTACTGGCTTTTACCTGTATATATGTATATATATATATATATATATATATATATATATATATATATATATATATATATGAAATACTTGACTTGGTGAATTCTAGCTGTAAATATACTCCTCCCCTCTTAGCCATGGCCCCAACCACGCCCCTCCACCACGCCCCCCCACCCCCCACCTCCCGAAATCGGAGGTCTCAAGGTTGGCAAGTATGACATATGTATACACATTTGGTTTCTTTTTTATCATTTCTTTTAATGAATGAAGTAAGTTTTATAACAACCTTTTTCCAAAACACAATAAAGAATGTGAGATATAACAGGATAATGCATACGTTTATCTTTTTTTTTTCAAAAGGCTTACAAAAAAGTGGGACCCCAAAAATTTACTGTGGGACCCCATTTATATGACTTGATGGGATTCCTGGGACCACATTTTGAAAATTCCTAGCGCCAACACTGCTGTCAACAGAGGAGAAAAAATGCTTTATTTAAATAAAAATATTATTTATAAAGCAAATTTGAGTATCATTGGCAAATGTTCACCTAGTCCCGGCCTTGGCACGCATATATGTGTCCTCTTTTGGGGATTTCACAATATGGTCAGCCTACTTTACAGCACGTCCGAAAAAGAGCAGGAAGAAGCAGAGCTTATTTAATCCTACCCCTTTTTCATACCGTAGCAATTTTATCACATTTCCTTGTTCTCTGTAACAGAACAGTGAACAAATAAATAATATACCATAGTAAGCAAACAAATATTAAATACATAAATAATCTTTGTCTCAATAAAAAAATTTAAAAATGGGGGGAAAAAAGGGTTTAATCATAATTATTGTTGTGTGTACTTGTAGTTTGAACAGTCTCTTAAACTGAATCATATTGGATTTATTTACTTAATCCATTCCATCATTTAATTCCACATACTGATATGATGAAGGTTTTAAGTGTTGTACGAGCATACAGATATTTTATATTACATTTTCCTCTAAGGTTATATTTCTCCTCTTTTGTTGAGAAGAATTGTTGTACATTCTTGGCTAGCAGGTTATAGTTTACATCATTTTAGCTGTTTGCAAATGCACCAAATCGTTGAATTTCAATATTTTTGATTCAATAAATAAAGTGTTTGTATGTTCCCTATATCCAACATTATGTATTATTAGGGCCCGCATGGCCCCTTTGGGAGTCCTTATGCAATGGGACATAAGGACCTATTGAATTTGTAAGGTTTTATTCTTTATTCTTTATTCTTCCGCCGCCACATTAAACTGTAATTTGACCCACTTAACATGCTTCAAAACTCACCATATTTGACCCACACATCAGGACCTGCGACAATTGCCTTTTTTTTTTAAAAAAAAAACCGAACCACAAAACTCAAAATTGCGCTCTAGCGCCCCCTAGGGGGAAAAAAACTAGACTGCCTGTAACTCCCACTAGGAAGGTCGGAGAGACATGAAACAAAAACCTCTATGTAGGTCCGACTTAGACCTACATTTCATAATGTACATTGTTGGGCTAAAATCAACAGGAAGTTGGCAATTCCCCCTTCAAGACAAAAAAGTACTAAAAACAGTAACTTTTGCCTCTTTGAGCTGTAATTTGACCCCCTTAACACGCTTCAAAACTCACCAAACTGAACGCACACATCAGGACTGTCAAAAATTGCGATCTTATAAAAAAACCTAGCCCCAAATCTCAAAATTGCTAGCGCAATTTTTGAATAAAACGCAGAAAAAACTGCTCCTCGGAAGAAAAAAAATGACAAAACTGCCTGTAACTCCCACTGGGAAGGTCGGAAAGACATGAAACAAAAACCTCTATGTAGGTCTAACTTAGACCTACATTTCATAAATTGACAACCCCCAGCAAAAATCAACAGGAAGTTTGCTATTCCCCCTTCAAAACAAAATTTTTGTAAAAACCGGTCACCTTTCTTCAAAATCTATCTCCTCTGAGCGCGTTTGTTGTTTCGGCTTCAAACTAACACAGGAGAGAGATTGAACCCTTCTGATTAAAAGTTGAAAAGAGTTTTGATACCTGCTCCGGTTTTGATTTTATGACCCTTCAAAGAACCTCTGCGCTGATGCTGCTGTTTTTTTCAAGATGACTGCTTAAAAGCAGGCAGCACCAGCGTGCCCACACAATGCAGACAAGGTAGGTACACTAGACAAAAGTATTGGGACAATTCGGACTAAAAGTAGACAAAAGTATTGGGACACTTATGACTACCACTGGACAAAAGTATTGGGACACATAGCACGAAAACTGGACAAAAGTATTGGGACACTTGGGACTACAACTTGACAAAAGTATTGGGACACTTATGACTACCACTGGACAAAAGTATTGGGACACTTATGACCAAAACTGGACAAAAGTATTGGGACACTTATGACTAAAACTGGACAAACGTATTGGGACACTTAGGACTAACACCTGCCAAATACGCGGGCCCGACCAACGCTGCTTGCAGCTTTAATTATAACTGATCTTTTTTGTAACACTGTTAGTGAATGAAGCGCACATTTGTAGTTATTTCCCATATTTCTACACAATAACTCAGATATGTACAGTCGTGATCAAAAGTGTACATACACTTGAACAAAAATGGAGCTGTTTGGTCACAATACCCAGCAATATGTTTGGAGGAGAAAAGGTGAGGCCTTTAATCCCAGGAACACCATGCCTACCGTCAAGCATGGTGGTGGTAGTATTATGCTCTGGGCCTGTTTTGCTGCCAATGGAACTGCTGCTTTAAATGGGACAATGAAAAAGGAGGAATACCTCCAAATTATTCAGGACAAGCTAAAATCATTAGCCCGGAGGTTGGGTCTTGGGCGCTGTTGGGTGTTCCAACAGGACAATTACCCCCAAACTAGGGATGTCTGATAATGGCTTTTTTGCCGATATCCGATATTCCGATATTGTCCAACTTTTAATTATTGATACCGATATCAACCGATACCGATATATACAGTCGTGGAATTAACACATTGTTATGCCTAATTTGGACAACCAGGTATGGTGAAGATAAGGTCCTTTTTAAAAAAAATTATAAAATAATATAAATAAATTAAAGACATTTTCTTGAATAAAAAAGAAAGTAAATCAATATAAAAGCAGTTACATAGAAACTAGTAATTAATGAAAATGAGTAAAATTAAGTGTTAAAGGTTAGTACTATTAGTGGAGCAGCAGCACGCACAATCATGTGTGCTTACGGACTGTATCCCTTGCAGACTGTATTGATATATATTGATATATAATGTAGGAACCACAATATTAATAACAGAAAGAAACAACCCTTTTGTGTGAATGAGTGTAAATGGGGGAGGGAGGTTTTTTGGGTTGGTGCACTAATTGTAAGTGTTTTTTATGTTCATTTAATAAAAAAATAAAATTAAAAAAAACAAAAAAAAACGATACTGATAATAAGAAAACCGATACCGATAATTTCCGATATTACATTTTAAAGCATTTATCGGCTGATAATATCGGCAGGCCGATATTATCGAACATATCTACCCCAAACACACGTCAAAAGTGGTAAAGGAATGGCTAAATCAGGCTAGAATGAAGGTGTCATGACTTGGTCCTGGGTGTTTGCTTTTCCGGGATGCAACGGAAAGTTGGCTCGGGCGAGACGGGAATGTAAGTACATTTTTATTTAAACACTATAACTACAAAAAAAGGAAGTAAACAAAAGGCGCGCGCAATGGCGGAGAACAAACTATGAAACCAAAAAGACTATAAACATGGAACAAAAACTTACTTTGGCATGGGGACATGAAGCAGGATCTAAGAGGATGAAGAGTGTGTAGAGCGTAATTGTGGGGATGTCACCAGAAAGACAAACTGAAAACAATGAACTTAAATACTACAGACATGATTAACGAAAACAGGTGCGTGACTCAAAACGTGAAACAGGTGCGTGACGTGACAGGTGAAAACTAATGGGTTGCTATGGTGACAAACAAGAGTGCACAATGAGTCCAAACGTGGAACAGGTGAAACTAATGGGCAATCATGGAAACAAGACAAGGGAGTGAAAAGCCAGAAACTAAAGAGTCCAATAACTAAACAAAACATGACTAAAACAAAACATGACAGAAGGTTTTATTTAGAATGGCCTTCCCAAAGTCCTGACTTAAAGGTGTGGACAATGCTGAAGAAACAAGTTCATGTCAGAAAAGCAACACATTTAGCTGAACTGCAGCAATTTAGTGGTCAAGTGGTCAAGCAGAAGCTTGTGGATGGCTACCAAAAGCACCTTATTGCAGGTAAACTTGCCAAGGGACATGTAAGCAAATATTAACATTGCTGTTTGTATACTTTTGACCCTCACATTTTCAGTAGACCCATAATAAATTCATAAAAGAAGCAAACTTCATGAATGTTTTTTTGTGACCAACAAGTATGTGCTGCAATCACTACATCACAAAAACATAAGAAATGATCGGAAACTCAAGACAGCCATGACATGATGTTCTTTACAAGTGTACGTAAACTTTTGACCACCACTGTAACACTCGTGAGCAGTAGAGAATATGGCGTGATTTTTGGTCTAGAACAGGGGTTGGCAACCCGCGGCTCTAGAACCGCATGCGGCTCTTTAGCGCCGCCCTAGTGGCTCTCTGGAGCTTTTTCAAAAATGTATGAAAAATGGAAAAAGATGAGGGGGAAAAATATATTTTTTGTTTTAATATGGTTTCTGTAGGAGGACAAACATGACACAAACCTCCCTAATTGTTATAAAGCACACTGTTTATATTAAACATGCGTCACTGATTTTGAGTATTTGGCGAGCGCCGTTTTGTCCTACTAATTTTGGCGGTCCTTGAACTCACCGTAGTTTGTTTACATGTATAACTTTCTAGGACGTGTTTTATGCCACTTCTTTGTCTGTCTCATTTTGTCCACCAAACTTTTAAGGTTGTGCATGAATTCACAAAGGTGAGTTTTGTTGATGTTATTGACTTGTGTGGAGTGCTAATCAGACATATTTGGTCACTGCATGACGGCAAGCTAATCGATGCTAACATGCTATTTAGGCTAGCTATATGTACATATTGCATCATTATGCCTCATTTGTAACTATATTCGAGGTCATTTACTTTCCTTTAAGTCCTCTTAATTTAATTTATATCTCATGACACACTATCTGTATGTAATATGGCTTTTATATTTTTGCGGCTCCAGACAGATTTGTTTTTGTATTTTTGGTCCAATAGGCGAGGGCGGACCTACGTCACTTCCGCCTGCCAATCCCCTAGCAACCGGTCGCCATATTGAATTCGTTGAAAACAAACCAGCTCACAGCGAACACAGCATTGACAGAAAAGGCATTTAACGAGGTTCCACGGCATTTTAAACTGTTCTAAATGGCGTATGATTATGTAAATAGTCTTTCCAGTGAGGCTGGGTTAAGATACGAGTTAAAATGTTCTGTAGTTGGATTAAACGACTGCCCTTACCGCCTTCCAGCAGATGCGTGGACTGATAATCCTACACAATGGCCGGACATGGAATTTGGAAATCTTTATGTCTACCTCACAAGCGCACCAGGTCGGTTGTTAGCTTCGGTTGTTATACAACGAATAAATCACATGAAAATTGTTAAATCACCCAAGGTATGTTGATAAATGATAATAAGGATGACACGGTGGCTACCAGTATCTGTATATTTATTATATCTGTAGAGAGCTCATTCAAATTCAGTTCAGTATTATGATTTATTATTTGCTGAATTACTGTTCCTTTTTTTAACTGAATTATTTATTTAAAATTACAGGCGTTTTTGCAGCAGGCTCAATGTTTTCACACTCATTCGTCCTTTCCGTTAGATCCCACAGTGTTTCTTTGTACTTTTTGAGTTCTCTGCTGCCGATTCACGCTTTGAAGTTGTCAGTTGATGTCGCTCGTAACTGTCCATCCTATGGGATGCCTTCTTTCCACTCTGTGGCAGGTGAGGTAAGATGGATGGTGCATAATCAGGGAGCATGGGATTCTTTACAGGTCGTCCTGAGAGGGAAAAAAAATGAAAAAATATTGAGAGATTTGAGGGCTACAACTACAAGTAATGTTTGATTACAACAAAGGAGACTTGCAGACAGCATTTTACGGACTGTCTTGAAAAGTTGATTAAATGGCAACATGAAAATTATAGGGTTTATTGGTTTTTAAAAACCCAACCGTTAAGTGCAAATTTAAATGAAACCGGTTTTCGAAAATAGCCTTTATACCGTATGTTATTGTTGTGCAACAACAACAACTTCAGCTGTCGAACGTTATTCAGTAAAAAGTCAACGGGTTCAACATTAGCATGGACGGTATAGCCAAGTTGTGGTTAAGAAGGTGGATTTTTGTTCCTTATATTTACCAGAAACGAAGTGATTCGAACACACGACCCGGGATTTTGGGGGACTCCAACCGTCCTCGTTTTCCCGGTGTAAAGCTGCGAGCCATTTGTCTCGTCTCTGTGGGCTTTTAGCACGCTTTGGCAGAACAAAATACGACCTTTGTTTTCCCTGTTTCCAGTTGTGGTTTGCACAACCAAAAATAACACAGTTTTTTGGCATTTTGGAGGCAGAATGACGGGTTTAATCAGCGCAGGTCGACAGGTTAAAGAGTAATGGCGACGGTTTGTTTTCAACGCCAGTCAGGTTGCTATGGCTCGAAGAACCCGTATGTAGCTCAGTTGCCCGGATGTCGGCCCTGCCCTGTATGGCTCTTTCAACATTTTGGGTTGCCGACCCCTGGTCTAGAACATGTTTTTCTTTATTCATTATTGATGTGTTTCTTGCTACTTTATGTCGTATGTTGTTTTACATGAGATTGAAAAGAGAGTCAAAGAGAAAAGTGAATATGATCATCTACATCTGATGACATGTTTACTTCCATTCTACCACAGTGACGAGGAAGTTCCATATTCTCATTTCCCCATCGTCCCCGCTGACGTGATGTCCGTTAAGGAGATCCTGAACATGGAAAAGGTCCCCCGCCACAGGACATGGTGAGATGTGATTCAAGGATTCAAACGTCTAATGATACAATGTTTTTCAACAATATGTATTAGGGCAGGGGTCCCCAACCTTTTTTTTCCACAAAGAACCGGTTTAATGTATGCATCCTTTTCACGGACCGGCTTTCCGCATGTGGCAGATAAAAATAGCAAGAAAATGAGCATGAAAAATTAACTCTCTACAACGTTGAAGTTGTGAGAGTCCTGTAGGATTGTGAGAGTTCCAAAATGAAACAAACAAAAGAAGTATAATGTCAAAGAGAAATTTCTTAAGCGAGACAAAAAGTGGTGAAGCTGTAGTAAAACATTTTTTCCCCCCACAAATTAGCCGCACCGGACTATAAGCCACAGATGTATAGGTTGTGAGATAAGTTATTTACGCATAAATATTTTATGTTTATTTACATACCTTAATTGTCTGTAACACGGCAGCAAAACGGCCGATCAAACAAAACAGAAGTCATCTTCATGGACCCACTAGCTTCACAAGCTAGCTCTCCAGTCAGCTAAACAGACTCAATAACTCCACGGTGACGCTACGGACGATTACAAGACGGAACGGCACTTGTACTTCCGGCTCAAAAAAACAGGAGGAAACGCCTGTAGGCATTTACCTGGCTGTCCAAAAGGTGGCGCCATAACACACGTTTAATCAAAACTATTTGCTTTGTGTTCGTTCGCGAAGAAAAATCCACAAAGAGGTTGTGAAATAAGTAATTTATACATAAATGTTTTATGTTAATGTACAACCCTTATTGTCTGTAACACGGCAGTAAAGCGGCCGATCAAACAAAACAGAAGTCATCTTCATGGACCCA